>NC_088610.1:9199558-9503529 GCF_036013475.1 Columba livia | reverse complement strand
TAATATCTTGTCACATTTTGGGGAAAATCAATATTTCAGTTTTTTTCTTTTACTGAGAATGTATCACATGAGAAATGTAATCAGACAGTGGTGGCTCTTGGGGGGAAATGCTCAACCTCATTTTGCAGACTCAAGAAGTTCAAATAATTCTGATAGCATGCAAATGTCAGTGCTTAACCAGGGATTGTCTCTGAACCTTTATGTTCATTGCTGCTTCTTGATTGAGTATTCATGTTTTTGTATGGAAGAAGAAAAGGTTGCAAGATAATTCCTTACCACTCGGGCAAGCTGTGATCTGGGATGTGGAGAGAATCATCTCTCTTATTTTGTCAGTGCTGTGCCTTTGAGCTCCTGCCTAAAAAGCTATAATAAAGATCTGTCTCTAAAAGAAGGTCATCAGGCAAGTGCTGAGACTTCAGGAAGTCTTCAGCAAACCTACAGAGCCTTCTTGCCATTCAATCGCTCCATCTTAAGCCAGGCCCTTCCTCACTGGTGTGTGCTGTAATGACAATGCCAGTGCTGCTCTAACTCCTGCTGCTCTAATGTGCTTCTCCTTGGCCCTTGTGATGAATGCTGATTATTCCCTCAGTGGTGGTGCCCCATGCATGCTGTACATCATGTAGAGTTCTGGAGAAGCAAGACAGTCACGAAGTCTGAAAGAAAATGTGGCTGAGTGTAATCATAGAGGCAATTGGATACTGGATGGTAAATAGTACGCTGGGGAAGATGAAAACCTGGTTGGGGGGAAGAGCAGCCAAGTTTAGCCACATAGTTCAAAACCAGATGTTTGACAGCTTTTGGTATGAACATTTTCCACTTTTAAAATAGTATATTCTGATACTTACCATTTGCTTACCTAGCTGTTGCTGTTGGGAGTCTGTTACAAGGCCCATGGAGTACCAGGGTAGAACTCTGTTCCTGCACCCACAACACAGGATATGTAACAGTGGCTGGTGTAAAAAGAGGGAGAGTTGTGCAGTTTAAGTAAAAGTGTTCCTAGAAGTCCTTTTCTCATGAATTATCCCAAGGGCTACAGCTGCCCAAAAGACATGTGGTTTGATTTTTCCATCCCCTGGATTATTATAGCTTTTTGCAGCTGTCTATCTTTCTTGGAGATGCTCAGAGCTCAATGCTCACCATCCTCTGAACAGATTCTCAGAGGTCTGTTTTGTTGTTGTGTGGTTGTGTGTTTTTGTATTTTTAAGAGAGGGTCTATTACGTAAATTAAACACCCACAATTATCACAGATGTCAATAGGAGCCCCTAATCATTGTAGGGGGTTATTACCTCTTGAGGAGTGATCCTTCAATGGTCTAAGAAAAGTGATTTGGAATAATAACTGTTTCCATTTAACTGATAAAAAAAAGTTTTAGTCATGCAAAAGTTGAAATAGATGTCTGGCTTGCCATCAGTAAGGAAAGTTCTGCCCATAAAGGAAGATGTAATGTGGCTTCAACAAGAAAAAAAAAAAACATGCAGTTTTAAGCAGATTAGATAATTGAGATTAGCCCTCTGTGATCTTGCAGTGTTTTCATTTATTTCAAAACAGTCTAACATAGAGCATGTTGAGCAATCAGTTGAAAATCACGTGCAAACACTGCCTAAGTACCGATAAGAATCGTGGAGGTAAACAATGAATTCCTACTAATGGCTAAGTCACCAAGGTAAGATCAAGTCTAAATACACACCCTTAGTTAAATATAATTTCATTAACTCAGGTTACCTGGCTTTGGTCAAAGTTTGGTGGTTTCCCCCCATACCCCGCTCCATTTTCTGATGCTTGTGAAATGAATTGCATACAACCAATCTATCATTTTCAACTTTGTTTGTCTCTACCAAAGATGTGTTTTGAGCTGAGCAATAAGCCAGCATAGTTCTGTAAATCAAACAGCAGATCAACACTAGATGCATGTGGTAATGCTGGTTAGGAAAGCATGATTCCAGGCCATCTTTATCTGAATTCTACTAAAAATTTAGGTTATCCTAATTAAAAACAAAAACCATTGCTTACTATAAATACCCAAATATCACAGTACGTCCCACTTAGAAAACACATGTAGACCTTGCTGGCATGTTTTTATTGCAGGGGCTGAAGGGTTTTTAATTCCCTGTTAATATGATGTATTGTGTATTATGGACTTGATGTTATTTTCTCATCCTTCTCCAGTCTCTCCCATTCCAGAATTGTAGTAGAGGTGTGTGTGGATCCTACCCCATCCCTCGCACCAAGATCCAGCTCATGTATTTTAAGTATAGTTTGGTATTGGTTTAACATTTTGTGGAAAATCAGAACTTGAGCGATCAACTGACATTCTGCAGTAAAGCTTCTATTCTAATCAGCAATGCAGCAGATGAAAACAACAGGCAAACAATGTGAGGGAGTTCTTGTTCCATGTTCCTACTTTAATATTCCTCTGATCCTCCCTGTTAAGTTCTACAGGACCTTTTTTTTTCTTTTTATTATTTTTTTTTTTTTTTTTTTTTTAGTGCAACAGAGGACTTTTCACCCTGTTCAGTACCGTCAACTGGTCCAGTCCCAAGGAGACAGTTAACAAATAACAGATGACAAATAATAGCAATAATTAAGGCATCCATGGCAGTGTGTTTAGAATTTGACTCATTTATCAGCCTGCATAGAAAAACAGGTTTCCTTGCTGCCACAGTCAGTAGCCTGACAAGGGCCAGTAGTAGATTCTTCAACAAGAAGCACAATAAAACCCATAGTGGGAATATGTGGGCTCTCCTGACTCAAAACAGGGGGAAAAAAATCAGTTTATATGCTGGTGCATGATTTATCCTGTTACCTGCAACTATGAAAGTTCTTTGTACCAATGGTATCTTGTGATGATGAATACTGTAACTTCTCATTATTTGTCCAAAGGTTGGACCTCTTTGTATTAAGCATATGCAGAACAAAAAGTTGGTTACTGCATCAAAGAGTTTACAACCTTGGAGAAGAACTAGGGATAGATTGAGGTGGAGGACTGTTATGAGACTTTATTGACCAACATGAAAAGCAAGTTGTCAAAGCATCCATCACCTGTGACTTTTGCTGAGGTTGTTGGGAAAGGACATAAATGAGTTAATAGGATCATAGAAGCTTGCAAGGAACTTCCAGAAACACAAAGGTAGTGTTGCTGAAGAGGTGTTTTTCTGTAAATGTAACAAATGTGTTTCAGTCTGGTAAATTGGGATGATGATGATGAAGGATGGGGTCAGGGATAAGCTGTGAGAGACCTTGCCAAGGAAGATAAGCTTACATTTGATGTAATGGAAAAGGTGAACCAGCTGAGAAATAGAACATGTAGTCAAAGAGAGGCACTAAAAATAATCTCTGTCCCATAATGAGATAGAAGCAATTGATTATGGTGTGTAAGTGTGGCCAGAAGATAGCAGCAGGAACTGATATGACTTGGATAAGAGTTGGCTCAAGTGCTTGATGTTATGGAGAAAAACTGTGCAAATTGTCTATATGGGACTCTAGAGGAAGCTCTGAATCTAAGGTGACTCTTTGAGACTGGTGAGGTCTCCATACTTAGGAAAACAGAATGGACGTGAGTGATGAGGAAGATGGTGGTATGGTCAACAGTGAGGAAATAACAGAACTGGGAGGGGAGAATACCTAACACACACACACCTGCTTTGGATGTAGTCTTTTTTTTTTTTTCTTTTTTCCCTCACAGTTATCATAGTGATAGAAAAAAGATCCAATTTGGAATAGCAGGAAGATTTGGAATAGCCATATGAATTTTTAGAGAATTTGTAAGATCAGCTGCGTAAAAGGGGTACAGGGAGAAGAGACAGGATAAAATCCCCCTCTCTCCAAATGTTTCTACCATGGAAGAAGAGAGTGAGGACAAATTTTTACATAGGATGCAATAAATAACACATTTAAACATATTCTGTTAAGGTATGCTGCCTTTTAGCTTCATTGACTATCTCTTGGTTCTTGTGTTGCAGAAGCTGCTGTATGAAGTACCCATTTTAATCCTTTAGAGTTCATTATTTCTTAATTTTTCTTTTATTGCTTTTTCTCTAAAGAGCAATCATCTCAAGATGGCAAAGAAAGAAAGGTAATTGTGAACAGTGTGGCACATAAGCAGTGCATAGGAAGGAGCTGAAGGCATCCATTATTATTGTTAGTCTAATTTGCCTCTTTAATCTCTGTGCACTCAATGCCCTTTTCTTACTTGGGAAGCCAATAGTTTAGCTTTTTTTCTAGATTTTTGCAGTTAGTGATACAAATATCTGCTATATGTTTTCTGTGGTCAGAATTTTGGCATAAGTTATGAAGAAAATTTCTAGGTGTGTTGCTATTACTGTCCAGGGGATGATTTAACTTCCAGCAGTTCCTATATTTCTGGACAGTGTAGTTGGAGAGAACAGCTTATTTGTTGCCTGCATTTCTGGTTGCAGACTTTAGTCACTTAGTATTATAGTTTGTTTTGGGATCTGACGCTTTCTGTGGTGATTTGTTGTTGGGGTGTGTGTCTGTTTTTTTTTTTTTTTTTGACCCTCCTGTCTGGAACAGGGAGGTGGCCTTGCTACCTCTCCACTGTGACAATTAAGGATGTCTTTTTAAAGGCTGTTTGAGACAGATCTCTTTTGGGATCTGGCACAGCATCTCCAGCAAGTGCAGTCTCAGGTGTGTGCTGACCTGCTCTGCCTGTAACAGTGGTTAAAGAGATGCATGGAAAGTTAGCAGAGACCTGTCTCACTGTGTCAGAAACCATGTAACAGAAAGTCCTTTGCCCTGAGCTGTGTTGCTCCACCTGTGAGAACAGCAGAACAACACAACAACACAAACCACTTGCCTGCTTTAAGGCATCTCAATTTACTTAGTTGCCTCTCTGAGTTAGATCACAACCCAGATAGGGGCTAAGTCTGCTATTCCAGGTCTTATGGCCTCTTTGTGCTAAACCTGCCTCCAGTTTTGGGAAAGCAAAGAATAATGTTGAGTAGGGGAACAGATCATAGGATGTCTCCTAGGGAAACAAAGCAAAACATTTGAAATCTCCTTACTTTCTGTTGAAATTAAAAACTGTTCTGTTCACATCTAAATAGGAGGAAAATCTCTCTTTAAATTATATCCAGGAATCCAAATCAGTTCAAGTGAAGGGAGGGGAAGGAGCTACACGTTACTATATGTGGACTTTCTGATGTTGTGCAGGAAACCATCAGTCAGCAGTGTATACTAAAAGCAAAGTAAGGGTCTTGTGATGTTATATCCCAAATTGCACTTAAGAAAAGTCAAGGAGCAGGTTTGTTGTACCAACAAGCTTGTTGTAGTCTAAGCCAGGCAGGTGGTAGCTATGGCCATTTTGGTGGGTAGATGATGCTCTGATAGCAGGATTGAGTCTGGGATGGGATTTGGATCAGAGCTGGGCAGCAGCAGTGTGGTTCTTCATGACACCTGGCCTCCCAGTCTTCTTCACTTTAGAAAGTGTGGTTGATCTTACATAATGGATTGCAAGGAGGGACTTTTTTTTTTAGTGGCATTTGTAGTACCTTTGGCTGGAATCAGAAAAGGATCCTTTTGCAACTAAATCTGATCCATCAGCACAACTCAAGGGTCTGAGTTTGTATTTCTGTGGTTAATGCCATCCCTGATGTCAGATTGCCTAATCCTCTTTATAAATTCCACCTGCCCAACAACACACAGTTGCACACTGCCCAGACCTTGACATCTGAGGACACTGGGGAAGGAAATAATCAGGAATTCTGGACTTGGTTTTGAATCTGTTTAGAATGAGATGGTAAATGACATGAAAAATCATGGTATTGTATGGTAGCTCAAAGTTTGTCAATTGAATAATCATAACTAAGTCATGTATTGGATTTGAAACCATTGGCTGAGTAAGATTATAATTGTATCCATGAGCAGCTCTGCAGATATGCCTGGGCCTGGTGAACCTGAGGCTGTGGGAGCAGGAAGGGAAAGTTAAACACCAAACAGCAGCCAGGTGCTGTTGTTAGCAAATATTTCCCCAATAATTAGATCACCCTGTGGTGGGGACAGTGGAGCCAGATGGTGCAGGAGAGTTCATGTTGTCAAAAATCAAGAGAGGCAATGCACTTTTACAATACATTTCACTTTCCATGTCTCTTAACTACAAGATTTTTTTTACCCACTTCTTTCTATGTTATCTTTTGGCAATGCTGACAGTTTTCTCTTATTCTTTTGGAAGTATTTTCAACATTGCACAGCTGTTTATTTAATATGTCTCTAGTACCTCAGCAGATAATAGCAAGTCAGAGTGAATATTTACCTTATTTCTGAAGCACTATTCCATTCAGCACTTCTAGCACTCCGTTTGGTGGTTTCAAATGAGCAGTGTAGCATTTTAATTTTTCTTTACTTTGTGTATTCAGGCACTCTCGAACAAGACTATTGCTCATGTTCTTTCTCCTGTTATCTTTTTCTTTCTTTTTTTTTTTTCCTCATCAAATTGTAAATAACTTCGTCACCTCTTTTTGCTGGCACACTTTCAAATTTTTGGCAGGTTTGAGTGACCTCATAGAAAACCGCAGTTCCCCTCACCCTCCCCAGGAGGCTGCAGAGTGCTCAGGAAAGTACCTTGAGGTATTGTTGTGACATTCCCTGTCCCACTACCAGCAGTACCAATTAGCTGAAAAGCAGACAGCAAAGTCTATTAACATAAAGAGAAAGGAACCCCAAATGCTGCTTCCCTGCTGTGAGAAAACTAAGCTGTGTTTATTCCAGCACTCATCGTGGTGTTGGTTTAGGGGTGGATTCCCAAAACTTCTTGGCACTGTTTCCGCTGGAGTCATAAATCTCTAATAAACTTCTAGTGGCTGCTGAGAATTGAAACCCTGAAAACCTCGTCCCCAACAGGTGCCTATGGAGTGAGCAGGGGAGGCTGTTTGCTACTCGTTTTATACTTGTGCAAACTAAGTCACTCTGAAGAGATGAAGAAATATTTTCCTTATTTTTCAGAAATAAAGGTTACGCACAGCTGAAGCTAGGACTTTTGTTTAACAGGATTCTTTTTCCCTGCAGTATACCATAGTGTAGTGCTTCATGCTGAATACATGATCATAGGAATTTATTCTGGTCTGAACCAGATAGTTTTATATTGTATCTAAGCATCCCTTCATTTGAACCAGATCAGGAATTCACTGTATCTTGGAGAATAGGTAGTAAGGGAAATAATCTTCTGATGGCAAGGGTTATTTTTGTACTTAGCTTTGATAGTGCACATTACATCAGCCAGAACACTTCTGTAAAGGTCTGCCAAGTCCTAAATTTTCAATAATCCCACTTCCTTCTCTTAAAATTGAAAAGGTAGTGACTCCCCTGGGAATGCATGTCATTTCAGCATTCCCGTTGACTGTGTGTTCTGAAATGCTGCAGTCTGTTTGCTTAGTAATCCCCTTGTCTGTGTAAGTTGTTAGGGGTAACCAAAGGCAGCTGATTACTTAATTGTATAAGGCAGGAAATCGAGTTCTTTCATTAGTTCCCATAATGTTCTTGAGAGCAACCAGTATTCTGCCTGACTGAGTTTTCCATCCTTTAATTCAAAAGATATACTTTCCCTTGGCATACTCAGTGACCCTTTATCCTGAAAGGCTATTTACTGAATTAACTGAACATTTTAGATTTAAAAAAAAAGCCTAAACTTTCTAAATAAAATAAAACATTATGTCTTATAATAAGACAAAACATGCTGCATCCAGAGGAGAAATACGACACTTAAGGTCTTTGTGTCACTTTGAACGTTTGTAAGATCATTGATTTTTTGTGTGTGTTGCTTGAACTGATGGCCCAAATAGGAAAAGAAATATTAGTATCAAGTTGTCACAGTTGCAGATCTGCTTTTGTTCAGCATCTCATGCTTACGAAGCTCTTTTCCTTACTGATTATTTACTTTATTTTGCTGAAATTAATAGAGAGCTTGGGGCTGAATTGTGCCATTTTTGTGTCCGTTGGCAAACAGTTTTCAGAGAAGGAGACGGTCACAATGTCTTTGCTTTGCCATGTGATTAGTGATATATACAAAGTCCTGGGCAGTGCTGGTGGGGGCTGTGGCTTCAGTATATTTCCCCCCCCTTCTATCCCAAATGCACAGTGAGTTGGAGCATGGATCTGGCACGGGGTCTCTGTGCTCTTGCCACCCATCAATGCAACCCCTGTGACTATGGGCAGCAGAAGAAAGGTACAGCTGCAACCTGATCTTCAGGAATATCTACTGCTTATCTCATTAAGAAAAAAACAGCAGTTTTTTTTCTTGGTTCCCTCTCACCCCCACTTCCAGCCATATGTGCAGTTAAGGTTATAGAAACATTGCACTTGCCTTGCTCTTTAGAATCTGCTTATAAACATTTTTCCTGCCTCTTCTTTTTTAAGCCCTAGATCACTTTGTGTCAGACTGTCCCTGTTTTCATGCCATGGGAGTCAAAGGGAACTTCGCTCTAGAATTTGCGATGCTCAAGTTTAAGTCTGTCGTGAGTCTGAATTGTAACTTTTTTGGAAGCGTGCTCTATGAATCTTCTCCAGTGTCCCAGGCCTAGTATGCTCAAGAAGAGTTTGCTACGGAGAGAGACTAACCTTGGTACATAAAGATGAAGCAAGCACTGTCATCCCAACAGGAGTAAGGTGTGCTGCTTTCCTCCCTGCCAGCGTGCTGGGGTCAAGCCTTGATTCTACTTGTGTTACCTGTTCCTGTCGTTGAAGGAAAACATTGCATTCATAAGCTTGTAGACTTTTAAAGCATAAAACCCAAGCAAACACAACTTACTGAAATTTCCGCTGATCCATATAGGGGAAAAAATCCCTTGTAAGATATTTTCTACCGCTTTGGGCAGTTGGACAGCTACATCAAAACCACACATGTGAGTTTTGCAGGATTGTTGCAGATAAAGGTGAATACAGTGTGAGAAGAGTAGCTTTAATCACTGAGCAAAGATGTTCACCTAGTTTGGAATGATCTGAGAACAATCATGTCTATATGCTGTCCGTCTCAGTGGATGTGAAAAAGGTGAAATGAACTGTGAAAATGTTTGCGAAACACGAATAATTTCAGTGGCCTGTGGTGGCGATGCCCTTCTATTGAGTTTGTGTGTTCCTTTCCCTGGGTTTGTAAGAGGACACCTTTGCTGGTCATTGGCCCATATTGACATAATGCAGAAGACAGGTCTGTAACGAGGTGCTTACTTTAGATCTGATTTAATGCTCGTGGCAGCTGATGAAAAGTCATCAGGTGATTTAAATGGCCTTTATATAAATAGGATGACCAATTTTTTTTTTTTTCTTAAGGAAAATGTAGGGCTGCCTAAAGGAGCAGAGAATATAGAACTATGTGAACACATTTAATTTGAGTCTAATAATATCAAACAAATATGTGACTCAAATTAATTGGAGGTTTCTGCTTCTAACTATAACATTTCTTATCATGTAAAGCATTAAGGCAGCATAACATATACAAGACAAATATTAAACAAAGATATTATGGATGGGAAATTCCTAATCTAGCTCACTGTGTTGGTACAGTGGAAGTTTCTTAATCCAATATCTGATGAAGGAACAAGGAGAGAATTAATTTACTGCACACTAATTACTAGGGAGTATGCACTGTATATACAGTGAAAGGCGCTGAAATGAATACTTGATAAACAATATCTGGCAAATTAAAAATCTGAAATGTTAAATGAAATGCAAATTAAAAATCTGGACCGTTAAATTAATTGAATGCAAAAAACCCTGACATTAACCAACATCAAGGGTCAAAGTTATATCAGCAAAAGCAAAGCTATTCAGAGTTAAATCCTGCTTCTCTCTCTGTGATTTACTTGTTGTGAATGGGTGGGTACTAGAGGAGTCACAAAGATATGGATAAATTTGCATACGTGAGGAGCCATGCTTTCTGCCTGCTGTGCAAAATGCAGTCCTAGGAAATGATGGGGATGGTTTGCACCTCAAAGAAGGTCTACTGAAATGAGTGGGTCCTTTGGGTGGAGGTGAAATGCAAGACCTGTGTTGTAGTGTCTGTACCAGCTTCAGCAAAGCTAGCAGTATAGAAGTTTTAAACTAGAAGAGACTTGATTTTTGTCCTTTGCGTTGTATTTTAATCAAAGTTTCCATTGTGTCTCTCATCTTTTGGTGGTATGGAGACTGGAAAACACTACACTTGGAGGATGTGTAGTTGTTTCTAAGAATTAATTTACAGGAAGTTAATTAGGGCTTAATATATACTCACATGTGTATTAAATAATGTTTTTTAAAAAATGCCCATTAAGGATCTTCTATATAAAAATATAGAAGTAAACCTCTAATCCAATTAAAGCAAAGGGAAATATGTTTAAAGGAGCATGCTGCTTATATCAACTTGGTCAATGAGAGGCTAGAAAGATAAGGAAAATTTAGTATTTATCTGAAAATTTTGGGACATACAACAAACTGCATTAGCATGGGACTTCTATTTAATAAATACAAATTTTCACTTGTTTCCTATGTTTTCATGTTTATTCATGATTATTTGCGTAAGGTATAGCGTTATGTAAAGCACCGAGTGTGAGAATTGTATCTGCATCTCCATCAGGCTGGAGGAGGTTATGGGGAGAATATGGGAACCTTGAAAAAGGTATGTTGTAGGCCAACCTAAGAAAGTTAAACCTTCCCAAACACACACACACACGCATATGTGCACACCATCCTTCATATTTTAAGCATATGCATAGTCCTATAAAAGTGAATTGCTGGGTAGGGGGTACAGGTTCTCTTTTGCGAGGCAGAAGTCAGCTCTAAGAGCTCCAAGACAAATTGTCTAGGCCACAGTTAAAGTGTGAGGCTCTTTGCAGTGCTTGTTTGTATCGTCTGGTTGCAAAGTGAGATGTGTTAGTGCTGGGTGTTATGCTTGAGCTGACTCGAGTGTGTATCTGGAGAAGTGGGCAGCACGTGGTCTGCATCTTCACACCAGTTTCTTCAAGTGCTGGGTGTTCTTCCAACTGAAGAGCCTGCTTGTGATGGGGGGGATTGATTTCACTGCTTGAAGACAAGGCCCTCAGAATGGTAGTTTTCAATGATTAAATGAGGGCACTTTTCAGAGGGAAAGTGATTGCAGTAAATTCTTGGTTAAACTGATATTAGGCAAGTATTGTAATGACTAAGTGTTAGGAATTTGTATTAAGACAAGATTGATCTAGGAGAGGGTATTGCTAGTTAAAAAAAATGATCTATATATTACCCTCGTAATGTAATGTCATGATCCAATTCCAGCGTACTACCACGTAAAGACTGGAAAGAATGCAATGCAGTTAGTTTAACATTTAACAAATCTGAACTACAGCCTAGCACTATATTCCTCTTAATCTTGGTTTGTTCCAATTCATTTAAATAGGTTTAGACATACGTTAGCAAAACTATTGCAATTAAGAATAAAAGTTCTTATGTACTAGTAGGGTTTCTGTGGAGGTCAAGTCAGTCTCCTACCGTAATGAAGATATAATTATACTGATATAAATCACAGCACCATAACTAGGAGGGATTGACCTTTCCTCTCCTTTAATTCTTTGAAACATTTTACCCTTGACAGGTACTGTCAAAGAAGGTGATGGGCTGGAAGGCAGGATGTTTTTTTTTTTTTTCTGGTAACTAATTTGCTTGAAGAGAAAAAGTGTTGGCTGTTGTGGCTGTTGGTGGGTCTGTTTGTGTTTGTTGTTGTTGTGTTTTGTGTGTGTGTTGTTTTCTCTTTTTTTAGTGGCTTGAATTCTGAGCTGATTCTCAAGTCCTGCTGTCCTGCTTCTCTTATTCTGAGACAGCAGCAATTCCTCTGGGCTTCCCAATGAAGCATGGTTAAGAACAGACTTTCTGCTCTGACTGTTCTGTTCTCAGCCTGAGAACTGGAGAACATGTCTGAAGGTAGCTTGAGGTCACCTTTTGGGTTCCAGTGTAGTTAGCTCTGCAAAGAGTCTACCTGGATGCTGCTATAAATAAGAAAAAAATAGCCTTTGGGCTGAATTTGTATTTTACTCAACTGTGATAGTCCCAGACATCCATTCTTTGCCATGAGAATAGCAGAGCATAGCATGCCCAAACCATAACCTTTTCTCCCTTGGTAGGCTTCCAGATGTACTTCCTACCTGACAGATGTGGAAAAAGGCCACTTTGCCAGCTTTAGTGCTGCCTGAAAAAAAATCCATTGACTTAGGCTGTTTTCTGCAGGTTTGCTTCTACTTTGCTGCTACCTGACTACTATAAATGAGCCACAATAGAGGGAGACTCTTGCCTGTTTATTTTTCTTGGCCATGAAATACAACTCGTCCCACCAAGCTGTCAGCTTCTCAGGAAAAGATTAAAGTTTAAAAATAATTATCTTGAAGTGAAAACACAAATTTGTTGCTGCTAGCTTATATGTTTGGTGCTGTTTGTGTGTGTGTTTATGTAAAATAATGAAAAAAAAAAACACTAAACCAAAACAAACATCAGAAGGTGGAGGTGTGTTAGGAAACACTTCCCTTCAGGCAGCAGCTTAACTTACCATGTTCTCTGTTGCTCTCCTGGGCTGAAACAGCATTTAGTTTTCCCCATGTCCCTTACCTAGCAAACACCACTCATTTGCTTTACCTCAATAACCTCCCCTCCTCAAATCTTTGCAGTGCTCTTCTGTATTTTGGGTATACTGTTAAAGCCCACAAGCAAAAAACTAAATTAAACCCAACCAGAAGATCTGCTTCTTGTTTTATTGCATGGCTGGGACATGATGTCTGAGAAGGGAGAGAATAAGAGAAATAGAGAATATTTCTGCAATAAGAGAAAAGGCTTCCCACAGAACAATTGTAGTGGTTGCATGTTTCAAACACTGTCCAAGTGGTCATAAAAGCAAGGCAGGACCTTTCCACAGTAACGTGTTAGTGGTACCGAAAATCTGCAGGGCCTATTCAATATGGGTCATCACAGTCCTCCTTCTAACCAACTAATGATTATGATATGCTCCTCATCGGACTGGTTACCAAAGATTTAGTAGGGGCACATCAAGGCTCTTCTAACCTCTGACTTTCTGGGCAATGCAGGTGTCAAAGGAGATGTTTGAGGCAAACTGTCCACAACATCTCTCCCAGGAGAAATTCTAACAAGACAGATTTTTGCCCTTTCTCCTCTTCACCACCCCTCTCCACCCCCCATCAACGATGACAGTCAGGTTTAGGACTAAGACAGAAGTGAGGAAAGTCACCATTATGTTGCTGGGTAAAGACTCCTACTGTAAAAAATTTTCTTTCCATCACTTATCTTGAGTAAATATTCTGAGCTTTTGCACGTCTTAGTTTGCCATCTCTGGCAGTCAGCATTTAACAGCTTTCCTTGGTAATGAAAATTGGGCTTAGAAACATGGCAGAAACCACAGACTGCTTGGGCCTGGAGGTGACTTTCTGCTGACCCATGGGGACTCCTTCCAGGAGCAGACACCACTGTGGTGGCCATAACATCTCTGTCTAAGCTGTGTGCGCTCTTGGGACGGAGCTTCAGCACTGAGGAATTCGGTGCCTTTCTCTATTGCTAAAATTCACTAAGATGATGATACAAAAATAAAATAAATGTCTCGGTTTTATTTTCCATTGAACTGATGTTTCTTTAGAATTGGCTGTTCCACATACTACTCACCTTGCTGGCAAAAGCATGGGTGATCAATGAGGACAAAGTGATTCTGGCTGTCAGCTTGCCACATATATCCAGAGGAAACGAGCACATCAGAAGCTGATTTTGTGCAAGGCCTGCTTTTGATTTGTGTATTTTTCTGGCAGACTTGGGCTATGCTCTGTTACTTTCTTACAATAAAAGGGAACATTTCTTCTACTAGAGCTTGCAGCATGCGGCTGCAATAATCATAGGGGAGCCCCAGGTGGTCTGGTTTGTGGTGTTTAATGTGAACCCTTGAGGTTCTGTGGGGAGATATTATACAAGGTATAAAACACTTTTCAGAATTGTTTTGCCACAGTTCAGTTCTAACTTTGCATGGTCCTCCTTCATTTATATCCCTGCCCCAAGATAACTTATCTAGATGAGTGTTTAGTAAAGAGGTCCTAAACCATGTTAAAGTTGATTCTGAAAATATTCTGACTAATGGTGATGCTGACAAGGGTGAATCATCACTGAGAACATATTGCTCATCAGGACAGTTGCTCAGCTGATAGGGATTTGGCAGATTGCCATGGAAGTTCATGGCACTTTCCTGCAGATTGATACTGGACAAGGATTGATGGGCTGGGCTGGTGGTGACTCACTGAAGCTCTGATGGAACTCCAAATTTGTACTGGCCCAGAGCCTGCAGTTCATAAAAGGAAGCTGTGAACGTAAATCAATTAAATAGTTTTCTTATACAATCTTTATACTGGGGATACTATTTTCTAAATGCTAGTGTGTTTTTCTGAGGATATATCAGAAAGTTAGGCAAGGAGCAAGAAGCTATTTATTTAACTTTGCCACCATTATTAAGGTACCAACTACAGGTTTCATTGCTGTACTTCTCAAGAACAAGTCTGATCAAGCTCAGTTAGTGCTACCCCCATGCTGGAAGTCTGCAGTGGGAGCGGTAGAGGAGGTGCTCTGGCTGCACCCATCCATGCAACAGCACTGGCACCAGGGCCAGGGAGTGACTGGCTTAGCAAGCTACAGGGATGTGCCTGGGGCTTTGGCTGAGTCTGTTCAAACAATAGTTTGTCCAGGCAAGGGGATGAATTTCCACCCCTGGTACAGCCCATGACTCAGAGTCCATGCTGAAACACTTCTCCTCAGTGTGCTTTCAGTGCGCAGGGTTGCAAAATCGCGTGACTGATCCAGATCTCTTCTTTCTTCAACAGTCAGGGGAGCTTAGACTCAAGGCTGAAACCTAGGTTCCCCTGTAACTAGAAATGATGTAGTTGCAAAGGATTACAAGCGCAGGATAGTCCTGAAGATGGAATTCATGTCCTGAAGTGTTTAGTGAAATAAGACAGCAGCTGAGAACAGAAGGTACTTGCTATAAGTTGATGCTTGCTTGATGAGGCAGTGAATGAATGAAATGGGAGTGAGCTTTGGATAGGTACAGTGATCAAACTTGTACTAGATCAGCTGTAGGGGTTTGGTTTTGTTTTTGAACTCTGTCCATTCTTAGGCTACCTACAACTGTCAGCTAATGACAAGAAGACACAATCTATAATCTTGTCTATTACCTGTCCTGTATTACACCCTTTCATTTACTACATTAAAGTAGCAGTAAAAAGCATTTCAAGAGACACAGTGGATCAGCACAGTAGCCCCAACACAGTTTAAGGCTGAGTACTAAATTACAAAACTGCTCCTTCTTTTTGAGGGGAAAGGGGGGACATATTGTGCCAGTTTACAGGAAGGTTGGGGAAAAGGTCAGGGAAAGTGCGTAATTATTATCAGCTCTACTGAGGCCACACCTGTGTGAAATGTTTAATGCTGACACAAGAATGAACTTGAAGCATGTTTGGAACGTACAAACAGCAAAGACAACCACAGAACTTAAATTGGAATTTAAGCTGTATTAAAAAAAATCCGTTATAGGATGGAGAGACCAAAAACATTCCAGAGAGACCTAAAAATGTAGTCAAGGCCACCCTCATCTTTCTTACACAGAGTACATGGAGGTTATAGAGTCTGACATGGTCCATCAGGAGTAGTCTTGGCAGATGAAGGGGGAGGATCCAGTTTTAGTTTAAAGTGAACATATCTTTTTTTTGTAAGTGGGACAGACTGCTACTGTGGTACGATTGCTGGATTTGGAACCTGTAATCTATACAACTGACTTCTGTTCTTGCCTATCTTCTCTAAAAGGAGGCAGGAGCTGGTTTCTGCATTGCTGCAAATCTTCTTAGCTTTGCTAGCATCATTCAGTTTGTGACTGTTTATACCAGTTCAGACGTAATGCCAGTTACAACTTGCTCACCATTGCTGGCTGGAATAGAACCCAAACTTGGCTCCTGTACTCATGTTTTATCATAACACCCTTCTTCATCTCCTCCTCTGAAAATTTTGCACTATAGATATTGAACCATAAAGGAGAAGTGACTCTCAGCAGACACGATTTTGTATGAGTAATTCACTTTTAAAGCTTGGATATATTCCATCTTCCTTGTGACTAATGGTACCCGAACAGAACATAATTGTATAATCATTTTCCAAGTGCTTAATAACTCATTTTCCTTGTTTGTAAGATCCTATTTTTCAGTGTTTCAGAGAGGTGTGAGGACCTCCATACAGTAATGAGTGACAGACAATTGTTTATTTCTCAGTAATAAAGCCATTAAAGAAAATCTCTTTATGCAGAGAGCCCTGACAGCTGGCCGGATCCTGACATTCTTACTCTTCTCTCAACCCAGTAAAAGGCCTGCTGGCAGGCAATTAGTCCACCGTTTCACATCATGTTGTCTTTGGCAACACTTGCTCGAGGAGTTCCGACCCCACCACATCTGCTACCTGCCAACACCTGAAAGCCAGCATATCCCAGCTGCTCGGGGCTGTGCTGTGGGCACAAACGCTGCACAAATATTTCTGTTGGTGCAGCTGGTGGAAAGGGCAGGAAGGAGTTATCTGGGAGCTGAAACCTCTCAAGCTGGCTTTTCTGTTGGAGGGGGAATGATGAATGTCTTCCTTACATGTGAAAAGCTGGGGTGCTTGTAGCAGGTAATGTTGTTTCCAACTGCTGGCCCAGCTAATTTGGAGGAAGTTATTCAGGGAGAAAAGGGCAGGGAGATGAGATGAAGAGGTGAATGTGTGTGGGAATGTGCATGCATCTCTGGTTTGGCAAAAGAATTGTGAAAGGTGCACAAACCCCAGAAATTTCTCAGGGGCTTTGAAAAGGTTTCTGAACAGAGGAGACCAGTGCAGGAAAATAGATGTCATAGATGTCTTCCGCTATTTTAAACAGAGCTGATATCTATGTGTGACTTCACTGTGTTGTATTCTTAGACAGACGAACAAAGAGCACTAATTTTTGAGGGGAGAATGGATGCCTGAGCCTTAGGAGTCAGTGCTGATGTTTAGGGGTAGAAAGGGAAACCTTTTGCAGGTTGGCAATAAATTTCCATTGTTTCAAAGAAGCAAGAGGCAATCTGCACCCAAGATGTCTTGCCAGAAACAGCAATGCCACAGCCTACTGAAATAAAAAGAAATTTAAAGCACACAAATGCAGATGGAATGGGACTGAAATACAAAGTCCAGTGAATATCTTTTTCTAGCAAGATTGTGTGATCCCAGCTAGGACCAAGAAATTAATTTTATACTGCAGCTATAGACATAAACACCACAACCCCTGTTGCATTTTGTAGTTCAGTGTCAAGTCTTGATTTGGCTTATGTGAATTGAGGTTCTAGTCTTAGAGAGTTTGCTCTGCAGAGTCTCATCCCAGATTTCAAGAAGATTAGTGAAGCGAATTTGCTTTAGGCTCTTTTGAGATACATTGTGTCTGAAAGCAGAGCTTGGGACTGGATGATGTTCATGGGAATTGCAATTGAGGAGTAAAAGTTATACATGTATCTGAATATTAAAAAAAACCACAAACAACCAAACAAAAACCCCAAACAAAACTACAGGAAACCCCAAACCAAAACAACCCAAACAAACAAAAGTACCTCATCAATCAAAACACAACCACCAGAAAAGCAAACCACAAAAAACAAAACCAAAGCAAAATTCAGTTCTTACTTGCAAAGAAATTCCACCAACTCCTTCAGAGTTGCACAAAGTTTACATTTAGAAGTAGACAAATGTGTTACAGAGAATAGGGATTAGAATTTTCTGGGGAGTGAAATACAGCTGTAATTGGGAAGCATGCTTAAAACTGTATTGCATTTGTGAGTGGGTGCCTGGAGGCTGCCTTAGCTCATGTAGTTGGTGGTACTGCAAACTAAGCGAGAGGATAACAGGACCATTTGGAAAAATCAATAGTTCATCTTGCCTGCCAGAATGAGCTTTTCTGTTCTGGCATTTAGACCTGCTTTCAGGGATGCCTGACTTGTCTGCTTCCCATCCTCCAGAGAGCTGCCAAGGTGAGGAAGGAACCAGTTCAACTGTTTGAATCTGTTTTCTCTCTGACAGTAGCTGTGTTCAAACTGTGTCGTCTTTAGAGGAAGAATCTGGTGCTGTTTGTTTGTTTGTTTTTTAAATTATTATTATTCCTTCCTGGTGTTAGATTATTCGAATAATCTTTTAGGAACCTCTTCGTTCAGATGTGGGAGCTTCTGCAGATTGTCCTAGTACAGAAGCATTGCATAGTTTACTTTGTTTCCCCTTGGTATGAATTTTTCATATTCACTTTTTTCTGGAATTGCCAAACATGCTATAGCAGGCTGTGTTCTCTTACAAATCATTCAATGTTGAAATGTAAACCCATTGCAACACAGCCTGTCTGGCATATGTTGTCATAGCTTTTAAAAAGCTGCCCTGCTTTTCTGTTGGCGTTGAGAATTTTATTAAATAAGAGTATTTATTTTTCCAAATTCCCCATGGGCAAAAGCAGGTAGAAAACAGATACCTGTGTCTAATTATAACCTTATATTTCACATTAATCTCTCTTAATTTTCTTCCATCCCACCTCCAGCATGCATTCTCTCATTCATAATTGCAACTGGATAATTTGAAGTCATTTGCTTACTCAGGGCTTCATGGCACACATTCACAGATTGTGGCAGAAGAGTCTTCCACAAAAAGTAAAATGAGCTCATTCTTGTGTTAGTAGCTCTCTCCCTGTCCCAAAGTTACTGAGCAAATTGTTGCTATTAATTTTTAAATTGGTATATTTGTTGCTCAGGGAAAAACAAAGTGTTCAGAGGAATTTTGCAATAGACTCAAGACTGACTTTGCTTCTTCAAGAGAGATGTTCTCTATTATGTGTTGGTTGCCAAAATACCTTGTGTGTGGTTACTCCTTGGCTGCTGTTGTGGGAATTTCATTGTTCCCAAGGAACTTGTTGAAGGAGAAAGTGTTGCTCAGCTACTGTGGTCTTGGTCAATGAGGGACTTTAGACTTGTTGCACTGTTGACTCCCATATGGATGTTGTAGCTCATCTTGTTGACAAGGGTGTTGTTTTTAATTTTTCCTTCTTCTCTTATCAGTGTTGTTTTGCACTATTGAAATATTTTCAGGATCTTGGGCTCATTTACTGTGTTAGAAAAGCTACTGCATCTTATTCACAGAAAAAAATATAAATTCTTCCCAAGACAGAAACTCTAGGAGCATTAAGATTGAATGAAAAAAAAACAACCCACCAACAAATTTTTGAGACTCTCTGGTATGTAAATATGCTCCAACTTATCTTACATGAATATATGGCTTGATCATGGTGAGATTATTACTGGCAGTTATCCTAAAAGAAGATATAATACCCCATTCTGGCTCACTGTCCTATTTCCAGCTCCCTTGAAGCCTTCTCTCTTTCTACAGAGTTAAGTCACAGAAATCCTTTAGTTCATTAGATAGGGGCAAACAAAAGGGGAGATACACTTCCATTTTTTAAGCTAGTCATGTCTTGGGAAAGACCTGCCCCAGTTTCCACATGGACTGAAGTCCTTGTGTAGTTTTCTTTCCTTTGGTTTTCTTTGGTCCCACAGCCCACTGAGTTGGGCAGAGATTTGCTATTACTGCCAAAAAAATGTGCTTTAAAAAAGCAAGTCCTAGCGAGGCCTCTTGTGACTCAAACAGGAATATTCCCATTCTCTCTTGCAGTTTGGCCACCAGTAGCTCAACCTCAGTTTCCCTTTCTTTACATTAGGGAACAACATGCACAGAGTTTTATTTATCCCTAAGCATGTAAACCCCTGTCATGCAACATGTTTCAGTGACCCAGTCTCCTTTTGGTTTCAGTGGGGAATTAAGATCTTTACTACCATTGAGGGAATGGTCATACACAGCACCATAGTCTGACTCAGATGTTGTATCATGTATTTTCTGTGAGGCAAATGTCATCCCACTGGGTTAACCTGTCGGACACACATTCATCTCTTACTTTGTATTCACTTCCTTTGGTCAAGAAGTATGCAAAGCCTTGGTCTGCTATACTGGTTAATGTTTTCTGCTATTCACACTTCTTTCAATCTATTTTATGCAGCCCTTTTTTTTTTTGGTTGAAGTCTTTCATACTTCAAGTCATTTATCTTATAAAACAGCTACTTAGTTGCAACTTCAGTGTTAAGAATTTACAGTGTGATAGAGCTGAGGAGAGGGGGTGGCTAAAAATCAAACATTATCAAGTAAAAGCACATGCCACTTCTTGTGTATCTTATTCTGCAATTCTTTGAAGTTTAATCTTTTCAAAAGAAAAGCCTTTCAGCTACTTTGTGGCAACAACTCGGGCTTGTAACTTTTGACTGCACAGTGCTCCTAATTCATAAACTGATCTCGTCCTTTTCTGACAATTAATACTAAGGCGAATTTAAATTGGATCTTCTACTGCTATGGCATCAGCTGTCTGGAACAGTTTGCCTGCCTTGGTCTCCCACACTAATTCTTTCTGTACCTTTTCAAAATGCTGCTAAAAATCCTGACCTCCTTTAGGGCTCTTACCAGCCAGCAAGCTATCAGCCAGTTTCCTTTCACATGTGGATTTTGTTGGACATCTGCTTTGCAAAGCTGCAGAGGGCTACAGAAGAGAGGGCACTGAGACTGGGATATCAGCTTAGCAGTGCTGTAAGCCTTTGAAGCCACCCCTCACCTTATGCTTCAGGTGCATGGAGCTGAAGCCCAGAGCAGGGAGAAAAGCAGCCCACGTGTACCCTGGGTGACGCTTGGCATGGCCTTGTCCTTCTGCTTTCTATCTAGGGCTCTGCAGAGCTGCAACCCCATCATCCCTCTCTTGTGCCGTTGTGTGGATTGTGCATATTTGCAAGCCAGCATACAGAGATGCTCTTGGAGCTGACATAAGCGCTATAAAAGGAAGTAATCTCCTTGTATCGTTTTATTTGCATGCAATGAAGAAAGCGTTCACAGGCTGGCTCTCAAGGCTTCCATTTATCTAAAAAGCACTATCCTGATTACTGGGTTGAAAGTGGAAATATTTTTATACCGTGATCAGTTGTTTTTTTTGGTCTAAATGTGGACTTGTGAAGAGAGGGTATATCACATTGTCTTGTTGTTTGTTCTGCAGTCAGAGGAATAAGCATATGAATGTTACCTTTTATTTTTCCCTCCCTTTTCGCTCCTGTTGTATAGTAATTCTTCTAGTGCTGCATTAGAAGATAATTGTATTTATACAAAGGCCTCTGAAATAGTCTCTGTCCAGAAACTCAGTGTTGTGACCAAGAGCTTCTTGTGTATGACAAAATTTCCCATAACGGGTTATACTTTTCACAGCATTCTGCATCTTATTTTCAGACTCTGCACTCCTAGCTGGAGCCAAATTTTCAAAAGGGAAATATTTTGATGTAGAGCCTGAAATAAGGGACCAGGATGAAAATGTTTTCAATACCTATCACTTTGGAAAACCTGTGAACTCATTTTTGTTGCCTTAACCATACCTTTGCTTAACCACCTATATTAACGAAGACATCTTGCCCTTTGTGAACTGACTGTAAGTGTTTCCTGAGGACATTATTAGATTCATACATGTCAGTGGCATAATTGTTTCCATGGAAACTAACATACTTTTAAAAGAAAATAAAAAAACCCAACAAGACATAAGAGAACATAAAAATGGCTGTAGCAGGTTAGAGCAAAGATCTATTGCGATGTGTGTCCTCAATCCAACAGTGGTCAATGGAAGGTGCTTGAAGCGGTGCATCAGAACAATGCAAGCACATAGCAGTGCTGGTCCAGAAATACTTTCAGCTTTGGCAGCTTTGGACTCAAAGATGTCCTGAGCCAAAGGTGGCAGCCTTACAAGCAACATGAACATTTTTTGCTACCGTGAAAAGCCTTGTACAGCACAATGACACGTCTTTGCAGTCAGGCTTTTGCAACAATATCATTCCACAGAGGAATACAGGGGCAATTTGACTGTCTTCAGTCGTTAATTCAGTCCTTCCTCAAGCAAAACGCCTGCTAGCTTTGCTTCCTTAAATGTTTCAAGATTAACTGTCTAGAATTCATCACAGAGATGCTTTAGGGAAAGAACAGAGGTCATAGGGTTTCACTTAGAATGACAGTTGGAAGAGAGCAATCCTCTGTATATTATTACGCTCTTCTATCCTAAGAGCTAATCATTTGTTCATTTTTTTTTTTAATATCACATGTCTAACATAACCTTCTTCACTTCACATGCCCTTTGTCCTTGCCCCTGTCCATCTCTGTCAGGACACTCCTTTCAAAACAGGTGGTTACAGCAATGTGCTTCCTATCTCTTTTAAGAAGGACTGCACACCTTCCTGTAAGTTTGAAGCCAGACTTTGGAGAAAAAAAAAAAGTGGTTTATAGTTGTGCAAGTCTGTAAAATATTTTCTATACACATTTCTCAGTGTCGAAACTTGAAGGAGTGCCGCCTCTGCATGTTAAATTGCGTCAGTGAAAAGCCTTCGTTGTAACTGGGGAGAAAGCAAGAGATGTGCCCATGTGCTCACCTGCAAGCTGCTTGACCCCAGCTGACATGGAAAGTTGTAATATTGCACAAATCTGATGAGTTGGTCATGGTTTGACCATTTGCTGCAGATCTTCAAATGTCCAGAGCATGTACTGTGTGTTTGTCTACATAGGCTAGTGAAATATTATGCTGGGAAGTGTCCCTCATTTATTAAGCTTTAAACAAAAAGTTCACCTTGGGTGTTAATTGGAATCTAAATTCAGGTGTTAACCTCTTTGATTGAAAATACCTGCTGAGTAATTACAGGAAAGAGGCCAATTTCAGGCACAGCAGTAATTACTGAATTAGTAGAAAAGTTCAAGAAGAGCTTCAAATTTCATATCATGCTAAGGTTTCTGAGGAACAGCTAATCCTAAGGTGATTGTACTCCTCACACCTGTATATGTTTTAGGAAACTCTACTTAAATTTCAAAGAAATCTCTGCATGAATAATTCTACAACCAGATGTCAATATTTCTTAAAATGTTGGTTTGTTTTCAAATGCAGAAAGTTGACCAGCAGCCCAAAATTTCAGTGATGACAAAATTGGGAAGAAAAGCTTTTTTTTTTTCTTCCTTCCTTTTTTTTTTTTCCCTTGGACATGGTGCTTTCTCATTTAAGTGGAAACCTCCAGTATAACCTCGTACCTGCAGTGCTGTGTCTCATGTCCACTGCTTTTCCAATTTTCCTTTCCCAAAGAAAGTCTTCACATTATTTACTTGACCACATCTGTTGCTGCTGAAACAATGTAGGGAAATTCCTAATCTCACCTTTAGTGCCAGTGTCACAGTTAAAGCACCAAACCAAATCTTAAACACTGTCACTTCAATGTCATGTTTCAGGCCATTAACATTTATGATAATGTTTTGCTCTGGACAACATCTGTGAATTGAACACTGCATATATTTTACAAGTAAAAACCTTTTTTTTTCTTCTTAAGAAATATTCAGTTGTCATCCGATAATGTGATGTGAGAAAAAAAGATGAGATACCACAAGTATTTCAGTTGCACTAATGAGAGCTTAGTAGTGGATATCTAGGATGAAACTTTGACACTGTTGAAGTACAGTGTGGGAGCCTTTGGGGTTTTATTGATGGTTTTGGTACAGTTGCATGATAAAGGAGCAGATACAGATATAGTATAGGGCCAGAGATGCCTTTCTGAAAGTGCAGAATCTGTACCACAAGTGCTTCATAACTCACAAGAAGAATGTGATGCAAATCCTCAAATATAGAAACTTCCTATTTAATTCTCAATGGGTACTATACCGTTATTGAATAAATCTTTCCATTAATACTTTTTTGGATGACTTTCCTTTGAGAAAATTCCATTTACAGCCAAACATTTCAGATCTTTGAAACCAACTGGCTGTATATTGATATCAATTAACTACAGAATAAGCTACTCCCATGTTCAAAGAAGTTTTTTTGTTTATTGAAAAGACAGACTCTGATTGCTTCAGAGAGTATTTAAGGCCACCCTGATAAGGCAAATCCAGCCAGTAACTTGGAGCACTTTTAAACTGGTTCATCTAATTTGTTGTATGTCTAGAAGGCATGCTGTGCTTTTAGAAAGAAAATATCCAATGCACCAGTTCTTTGATTTTTGTCTATCACAACAAACCCTTGGTCAGTTGATGGTGTTTTCCTGCCCTTTGCTGCATCCAGTATCTTCGACAAAGACAGAATGTCAGTGTGTATTATATATCCTGAGAGTGTGATGTATATATTTACACATGTACAAGAACAATAAAGGTGTGAAATTCACTGGGAGTTTATTTTATAATAAAAATCCTACATATGTATAAACATTTTCTGATACTTTTCTGTGGGCACTGATTCTCTGAGTAATGCTGCAATCGAGCAAATCCACTGTGAGACTCATCAGAAAGAAAATCCAAATTGTGAAATCATTCTCACTCGTTAATGTCTTCAGGAATTTGAATTGAACAGTGGAAAAATTCACACTTGTTTTAATCCAATACATAAATCCAAGTCCTGCAGGGTATTTATTTTGCACGTACCTGGCACACATTAATCAATAATAAGAGAAAATTGTACAGTGATTAAAGGCTTTTCTCAGAATGAATGATACAAATTTTATGTTGAATTGTTTTGAATGGACTTATTGAGGTTTCAGGTGCACCTATGCAACTTATTTGTGCAGTAAGCATTTGCAATGGTGGTGTCAGGAGACAAAGACTTTGTGAGGTTTATTTAGTAATTAACTTATGCATTACTTTACATTCTCCCTATCATGTTTACTATATTAGGCATTGAAATGAAATAATGGAATGGAACTGAGGAGAAAAAAGAATGGGGAGGTGGCAAGATAGTGCTTATGTACAACAGCCACAATGTCTTCCTGAGAAGCCCAGAGAGAAAAAGAGGGGTTGTAGCACTTACAGTGCAGAATGGTGAAGTTTGTTGAAATGTTCCTGTTGTCTGGGAGAAGGAATACCCTTGATTGTTTTTTGTTTGTGGTTTTGGAGACATGGCTGATACTCTCCAAATCATTGTGGGCAGTATTCAGGCTCCACAGGGCCTGCTGTGGGGTGGTACTGCAGTCTGTGCTATTCAGGGATGGCTGGACCATGGGCCCACAAATGACTAAGTAGGGACATGATAGTTATGTCTGTACAAGGCAGTCTGCTTAAGTTAGATTGTGAATCTATTAATTTTATCCAGAGACTCATCTAGTTTGCACTGGTGAGGTCTACAGACATCTGTGGTGGGTGGTCTCTATGCAAGCCCCAGTTGGCTCTGATGTGAGTCCTGCTGTGATGATTTTGTCCAACTGCACTGACTCTCCCTGTGATCCTAGACTTACTGATAGTTCATGTTTTTCTGGTTGTGTCTGAAAAAAAAAAGCCACAGGGGATGGAAAAGGGGAAAATCCATAGGATAATTAAGGACAATAACTCTATACCTGTTTATTTTATCCCATCTTAAACCTTTCTGACATGTCCTGATGTCTGTAATGTAAGTGCCCTAAAGGTGTGTGGGCTGTCGTAATCTTTGGTGGTGTTTGCTTTAGGAACTTAACTGTCTGAAAGTTTTGATATGTAAGAGGAGTTCCATGTTCTGGCATGATGCAGCTTGCAGGCTCCAGGGAGAAAAACAAGCCCAGCAATGCAGGCACTAGTCCCCTTTTAAGCTGCTGGAGGTAAAAGCATAGAAGTTCAGACACTTAGATGTCCAGACTGAATGTAAAGAGACAAGTGATTGTATTTGTAATACCTTGGTGCGCTGGCTGATTCGTTCAACCAATTAATAAACCCCTGTCCTGAGCATAAAGCAAAACCTGTTTGGAAAGGTTAATGTCAGGCTCTCAGACAGCTCAGTTAAAGTTACCTTTTTGCATTCTGCAGGAGCTCCCTGAGAATCTTGTCATAAAGTCTGCTTAGTGAAGCAGAGCGAAATAATGCAGTAATAATGCTTGGTATCTTGTAAAAAGCCATCAGAGGATCTCCAAGCACTTTGGACAAATTAGTAAAGCCAGATCATCTCTATCCTTTGCCAGGCAGAGCAGGGATATGTTCTTTAGCAAGAGGAAGGGTTTTTTTTCTTTTTCCTGTTTAGAAAGTCTACTTTGCACCTTTTAAAAAATCTATTTTTGAAGGTATTCATGTTCTACACAGTCTCAATGTGAAAAATTCTCAGGAGGCCACAGCAGGGAAAATGCCAATGAGAGCGTTTAAAGCAGGAACCTGTTCTGAGGCGTGCAGGAATTGAAGGCACAAGTGTTATTGGCTGAGTAGGATCTAGACCATACTTCTCATTTAGCTGAGCCTGAGGAAGTTTCTCAGAATCAAGTCCCACGCCAGCTGGTGGTAACTGGGATTTTTCCATTTATTTCAATGGAGGCAACGCTGCCACCCCTAGAGGTTTCACTCAGAACTATTAATAACTCTTGAGAGTGGAGAAGATCCACAGAGGGGTTGCTTCTGTGTGCCTCTTCTGTTTTTCACAAAAGTTTCTCAACTTACTTGCCCCAGCCCCCATTCTAAAGATGATCTTTGTTTTGATTTTTGCCTTTAATAGAATGCTAGTTTCAAAATCTCCCACAGTTCTAAGCAGAGGTTTGTGTCTTGCAAGCAATAAATAGTCTTGTTTGTGAAAGTAAGTCATTGTTTTTTGATCTGGCATGATCAAGCTAAGGTTAAAAGAACACTAAGTAGTCAAGGAAACTCACTCCCACATCTTTACCCTTATGATTTGTTTCCAGAAGACTTGAAATGGAATTAAACCTGTTCTTCCATACCTCATAATAACTTTAATTTGTTTAACAGTTGGATAAAAAGCAATTTTATCACACAAGTACCTTGAAAGGGAGAATTTGGATGTAGTAAATACTCAGCTGTGGCATAGTCATCTGCCATCACAGTTTAAGTAGCTAGTACCTCTGAGCAGAGAGATAGCTGTGTATTTGAGCATCCTTAATCCTTTTCAGTGCAAAGTAAAAAGGACTTCTCTGTGTTTCGGCTGATTTACTGTTAGTAAATTGTGGCAGTTGTTTGACTAGCAGACATGTATCTATGCATTATATACCAAAAAGTGCCTTGCTTGGTATTATAGCTAGCCAGAGGGAGATCTGATTTCTGGAAGAAGTAGTCAAATAATAAATTCTCCCTAAATTCATGAGCAATACAGTTAATTGACCAAAGGGAATAGATTATCAAGGAGCATGGACAACTTTACTATGTGCCTTGTCCAACTTGAAATCCACTTAAAATCATGGAAAACACTGTAATGGGCAAGACCTGTTGGATTTGTGACTTTTTCTAGATCTATTATCTGTCTGTGTTTTATACCTTATCTGTGTTTTATCTCTTCATGAGGGAAATTTTTCAAATTACCCTCTTTCCTTGAAAATAAGGCAGGATCTTATACAATTCTTGCTTCAAAAGATGCTTACTTTTTTACATGTATAGCTGTCTGGACCCTATTTAAATTGACTTTTTAAATGAACTGTAATTAGAGCTTATTTTTGGAGTAGGGCTTATATTTCGAGCATCCTCAAAAATCCTAAAAAAATCATGCTTGGGCTTATTTTTGGGTAGGTCTTATTTTTGGTGAAACAGGGTATGTTTTTCTGAAATGGTTAACTATGGGTTGTAAAGCTAGAAAATGGATCTAGCTCTTCAGCTGCTGGTAGCAGACTGATTTGTACCGACAAAAATGTGGCTGTTCATCTTTACTGTGAAAATCCAGAGAGCAGAAAGCTTTCAGTACGAGCAATACTTCACACTGAGCCCTGGGCCTGGCTTACCTCTGCTGTGACTCTATGTGCCTAAGGACATACAAGGAAAGGTGAACAATAAAAGTGTCTCCAGATTGAGAATAAGAGGCCTATTTCACCTGTGACAGCAAATACATGGGAAAAGATCACAGAATTCTCTTTCTGCCTATAAATCTGGCCCTGAGGCTCAAGTCTCATAGGTTTCACTTGTTCTTTATGGTCTGAAACAGATCCAACGTCAATCAAGACTAGGAAGGGGGGAAACCCTGCTCTGAGGGAATGACTGAACAAGAGCCCCTCTTCCTGAAGCTCAGTTACTTAAGTGGCAAGCAGAAGTAAATCCAGTTTTGTGACAATGCTGTGAGGAGGAAGAGAAGAGGCCGGGAAGGCACTTATAGGGCTGGACCTGGTGGGAAGGGCAGCCCTGGCTGCTGCTGCGGGGTGACCCTGAGGCAGAAGCAACCCCCAGCTCCCCACTTTGGCCCAGAGCAGCCCTTCCCTCTGGCAGGAAATGTCCAGGTTTTGGATCAGTCCTGAATAGTTTTGCAGTAAGGTGTTTGTTATGAGCAATCTTACTCAGGACCAGGGCAGAAATCTTCCCTGAACGAAGGGAAAAGCCTGCCCTGAGCTGGACCACCACAGTGCATGTCTGTCCCTGCAAGTCATGGTTGAGGCTTGCTCTGCCTCAAGTCCTCAGGTTTGGTAGAGAGGTCTCAGTCTCCACTTAATCCTCAGGATGATGAAACCAAATCCTCACACCTCATAGCCTGCTGTGGATTTCTTTCTGGCTACTCCAGGTAGTTGTTTCTGATGTGTTTCTGCCTCTGACATGGCTAACCTGCTGGCACGGAAGAAGTTCATTTTTATCATGCTTGTCCTTGCAGGATTTATGTGTGGTATTAGTCTCATTAAACTAACAGCCTTCATCTTTTCTGCAGAGGACACATTTTAAAACATCTGGTCCTAAATGATGGGTGCCATTATCCATAAATGAAATGACAGGGTTGGGAACCTCCTTTCAGCCCCGAAGCGAGAAACAAAAATGTCAGACCTCATGGTCCCCTCCATTCACAAGTCCTGCTCTGTAAGGGCACCTGAAAAATTACTTTCTCCTGGGTATGCAGCTGTTTCCCAAAGATGATTCTGTTGAGTGTGCCAGTACAATCTATTTCTGACCAAAGCTTGATGGCACCTTCTGAACTTAAGGCCTTGAAAAGCAGGTGGACATAAGCACAGAGCTGCCCCTTGTCTGGCTTGTTAGAAACCTTGAACAGGCAGAAACATGGCTAAAAAATAAACACTCCCAGCCACAAAGCTACTCCATGGTCCTCCCCAGAGAGATGTCTCTGTTAGTCCCAACTCAGAATCTTTTGCTGTTGGCTTCACGGCTCATACCAAGGGGAAAAAAAGTGTCCTCATCTGAAGCATGAGGATATCCTGCTCAATACGTTCTTAAAGTGAAGTATCTAATACTACTCTGAAATCAAAGAAGATTGCTTGAAAACAAGACATTTAAACTTGTGTTAACAAGGGCATTAAGTGTTTAACAGGAGTCTGGCTAGTTTGAGCACATGTTCATCTAGGCTGTCAAAAGCCAATGGCCTTTCTTCTGATATATCAGTCGAGGGGGGAAAAAAAAAAAGTAAAAAGGTAGTCAAGATCCCACATGAACAGAAGAAAACCTACTTGAATTTATTTCTTGTTTGACTTAAAAAAAAAAACCCAACTCCTTCTGATTTTGCTCTTCATTCTTTTTCACCCTTCATCTCCAGCCTCTGACAGTAAAATGTCAACAAAAAATATCTGAGTGCAGGTGTGGTCAAGTGGGTTTGGAATATGCAAACAAGATCACCCAGGCCCGGACACTGACACCATCCAAACTCTCTTATCTGTCTGTGTTATAGGGATTGACTTTTACCTACTTTGTGATTGAAGTCTCTGGAGCAAATGGAGCCTCTGACTCAGATAACCACTCCTATATCAAGTTCACATAATGTAGCCTATTAAAATAACATTAAATAGTTAGATGGGATAGTCCTTTTACAATCTTCTTAACGAGGAAGAAACCAGTGCCTAAGGCACTGAGCACTGGCTGTGAGATAGAGAGCCCTAAATCATTGCTTACGATGTGTATTTAGAGCACTAACTTCTGTGTGGCTCAATGTCTTGCAAAGATGGGCCCCTAACAGAGCTGTTAAATGGGCTCAGCTATGAGAGTTGTTGCAAGTGTGCACCTGTCTAGTGACAGCAAGTTAAAAGATAAGTGCTTGACTAAATCAGTCGACAGGTTTTATGAAAGACTTGGGAGGAGAGAGGGGACAGCAGAAAGTAGTTGTTTGTGATGTTAATAAAAAGTGAAATATGTTCTAAAAGCATGTGAGAACAGGAGAATATTAGCAGGTGTTTTAAATGTCCAGTCTTAGAGCAGAGTTTGAGCCACAATGAGTAAACTGCCTTCTCTTGTGTTGAACTGTGCTGAAGATGCCAGTTGAGGCACATGGTCTCAGTGAAGGATGGGTGAACATCTTAGGCTCTGAAGACACTCTTGACTTCTTTAATGTAGATTCTTCTTTCCAGCTCTACCCTGGGCTCGCTAAACTACTTATACTACATAACACAGTTAAGCGTTTCTTCTTCAGACAGTTAATTTTTGGGGCAAAATCCTGGTCTTTCACCACCTTTCCCAGCACATCTACAAAGCTAAGTTTACTCAGTGACTTTCCATTGTATTTCAGACCACCAGGAGCAGTTTCCAAGGAGATTACCTCCTTGTGGGTTGAATCTCCAGCAGGTACATATTAGCTCATTTCCAGTGAAGTCTGCAGGGTGAGCTGTTGAGGCTTATTTATGGTATTAAGTTCACTAATCAAACTGTTCGTTACATCAGAAATTAAAAAAACAAAAACCAAAAAAACACCCGTGGTTTAATCTCTGTTGACTGTTCTTGAGGGCAGCATTGATTATCAGTCTGTGGTTTCAAAATAAATTAGCTGATTTTGTCTAGAAAATGTAAAGCCTGTTTGTAGAGCATGCATCATGTTCCACCACAGGTTTGAGATTTTTAAGGAAACAGCAAGTTCTGGAAAACAATATGTTTGCATGTGATTTATGTAAGTCTTAATTTTCAGAGCATTAGGAGACCAGCCTGCAGCTCTTCTGATTGCTTTCTGTAAAATCAGGAACATCAGGATTCTGATGAAATTTTGCATCTTTTTTCCTCCTTTGGCACTTCTCTCTCTGTGATGGTGTTACGGGTGGCAATTGTGAAGTAAAGTGTAGTTATTTTTTCCACCGAAAGCCCAAAGTTAGCATTTGCTACAGGTTATTGCTGTGTCTCCCTCAGCATGTCCCATCCTGGAACTAATTGGTTTCCTGTTTGGTACGTGTGTTCTTGGGGGAGGTGTATGTAGTTTTTACTTTAATTATCGGTATACCAGGCTGGACTTGCCTGTGTATAACATTAGAAATAGAAGAAATGCTGTAGGCAGTTTGTGTCACATTAATTTATAGCTTGGATAGAATTTGGATAACCATATGAATGACTTTACCAGTGGACTTGACCTTTACATGTGGTGGTAAATTGTGCGAAAGAGAGAACAGCAACAATGTATTTAAGGAGGAGTGGAATTTGAATCTGAATGGTCTTGATTTTGTAATAAATCAGACACAGAATAAACATGTCTCTTCTCTCATCTCCCCACATATGGAACGATGATTAGAACCAGGACATCAGAAAGGTCACAGGAGTAAACAAATCTATTTATGACACTTTTAAAATTTTTGGAGCATGTTTAAAGCACTAACTTTGTAATCTCTTTTAATGCGCATAAATCAAGCATATGTTTTAATGGTAAAAACATGGGTATGTTCCAGCCTTACCCTTCATAAACATATTTTAGGCTATTTCTTCATTAGTTGTGGCCCTTACCGAAAGGTATAGCACTGCATACGCCTGTTAGGGTGTTGTATTTCTAAGTATACTGTGTGTGTACTTCTATCCTGGGAGGTCTCCTAGACCACACTCTCTCTTCTCACAGTTGCATCCAGCAATATGGCAGTATTACAAATTATTATTAATATTAATATTAATATTAATATTAATATTAATATTAATATTAATAGTGCAAGGAGTTAGCAGTTCTACCCTTTCTGTGTTCCTCCATCTTCTTTTACAACTTCTTGACTCAGAAGGACTTTGGCATAACATGTGCAGCTTCCTTGGCTTGGACTTAAAAAGTGGCTTTGCAGCTAACTCAGACACGTCACTGCAATTGTTTTCATAGGCAGCTTATGGCATCATTAAGTTTTCTAAGCAAGTTGATTTCAAACAAACAAAAAATAATGAAAGAGAAAAAATCTATATATAGAATTAAGTATTTAGGTTTGTTGTAGGTTAAGAGATGAAATCCTACTTATGAGGTTTGAATTTTGGACTGAACTGATACAAAGACATCTATGGTATGGTGAGCCGCTTGTGTATATTTCTAGTTCAGACTTAATTCATGGGAGCAGATCTAATAACATTCATATGTTGTTAAATGGGATAAGTGAGCTAAGAGACAATGTGAATAATCCTCTAATTACTATTTTAAATGTAGACTAGCATCTTAGAAGGATGACTGTTTCTCATGAGAAGTCCGACCATACAGTGCTAGAGAAAAACTTCCTGATTTGTGTTCAAACCAGCACCAAAATCAAAAAGGTTGGACTGGATCATCTGATGTTAATAAAGCAAATGTGTCTTTAACTCATGTGTAATTAAAATCCTTCAAGCATCTAACCCACTCAATACTCTGATTCAACTGGACTTAGTATGGAACTTCTATATGTGTATCTGGATTCTTGTATATTAGCATGTCTTTTCCCCACCCCCATGCTATTAACTAACTGTTGAGCATCACTGCAAATACATATTATGGTGTGACAATTTCCTACTGTATTTGGGTAAATGTTGTAGAAAACATAATGCTGTAACTCTGTTTAGTCAGACTCTGTACAGATGTAAGGTTAGTCATGGATCAGGCTTCGTTTTCATCTCTCCTTCTGCTTCATTGCCCACATATGGGGTTTTGAGCATGAATTATTAATAATTGAATCATTTTAAATGCTGGAGATGCACCAATTATTGTCAGATTTTAAATTTGTTCCTTTTAATTACATAGTTACCATTTAATGCACAACACGGATCTAAGGAGTTCTAATTGTTAAAGAACATTTTCACCTCTCCTGATTGGTATAAGGTAGACTAAGGGTGTAAAAAAAACTTTTCATCAAACCCACTGAATTTTCTTGTCAGTGCTAAATCAACACGATGTGAATGACCATGAATAAACATTTTAAAGGATGTATGCTTTTAAAACTGTGCATTCCTGTACTGTTAATAATATTGGAAGGCTAAAGCTTCCAATTGTTTTACCTGGTAACTGTAGACAGTATAGGAAAGATAATAAAACAGAGCACACTCAAAGTGAGGATTAATTACTTCATATGGATGAAAATCTGAAGTCACCCTGGAGATGCTATTGCATCTGTTATTACTTTGCTTTCAGTGATTGGTGCTGATGGTAATGTTCCATTAGGGCCCTGGAAAAATTTACATGCTAAATACTTGAGGCTTGTCTTAATAAAATGGATTTTGGAATATGGTAATCATGTTTATTTTGATCTTGCTGTACTCAGCAGTTGATTTGCCCCACTTGCCACCTACCTAGATCTTGGATCAAGGAGGCTCAGTTTGGAGACCATTCCCCAGAGATTTTCAGCTAAACTTCATATGAAATTGATCGAGGATTTAAGGTCATCTGTAGAAAAAGTTAGTTGTAAAATGAAGTTTGAATTTCAGAAGAAACAAGTATCAAAGTTTGGGTTTTTTTTTTCAGGGGGAGGGATGGAACCAAAACAAAAATCTGGAAATGTAGAGAAGGTTTCCTTTCCCCCCTCCCCCCCCCCCCAGCAACATTTGGACGCATATTTTTCTAAACAATCTGTGGGTATTTCCATGGGATATCCCGAAGAGAGATGAAAACAAATGGGCTTTGTAAGGCTTTCTTAAACTCATAATCTAGATCAGTAATGAGCAATGCTCTAAATAGCTAGGGAGTCGTCTTTTTTTCCTAGATTCACCCACAGTGGGAAATATCATCCCTGTCCCTCTCTGTTCCCCTCAACCAGTTTCTATTTGAGGCTACAAATAAATAAATGTACATAAACCAGAACCTGGATAATCCAATAGTTTTAATTTCCAAGGGATAGCTTTCTATTGAGAAGTAGGCATATGAAAAACTAATGGACTTGGTTTGGATTCACCCAAGCGTAAATATGCAATTTTGGGTGGGGAATTAAAGTTCAGAAATTGCATTTTGTCATCACAGCCTTTTAAAGTCAGATCCATTTAGTTTTCTCCAAGAGGAACCTGCTGATATATCCGTAGCCATAGGAAAGTGTTTCTGTTTGGGTACCAGAATTGTTGCAGAAACTCCTGTTCTATGGCAGAGAGAAAAGTGGGTGTTTCCTGTTAGGACAGTGAATACATACTTGGTTCTAGAAGTGCAAATCCAGTCTTCAGAGCCAGGAATTATGTAAAAACCATCGCCATCTTCCAAATGGGTGAACTTTTCTAGAAACAAAGACTCAGTGCTTTCTTATCTAGTGTCTCTGGCTCTCAGCAGTTCATTTGGGAAAGGACATGCAGTCTGAGTAGGGCAAGTGTTCACCAGTCAAGGCATAAATAAATCAATCCCAAACTCAATATCGCACTCCTCTAAAACTCTTCTATTAATAATAACCATTAATAAGTACTGATAGTTATTCATAGTGCTTGATAGAATGGGCTAGTTTTGAAGCATCAATGTGAAATCTGTCTTTATTGAGTTCAAATGAAAGTGCTGCACAGGGAAATGGCCTCTTCTGTTATTATCATGTAACTTTGGGCCTGGAAGACATTGCATGATGGTAGTGAGGTTAAATGACTGGAGTGGCTTATCTCTGATTAGACTCGGTACTCTTCTATCCCAGAATTCCAAGTCTTTAAAAGAGTTAGAATATTTTAGCCCTCTGTGGCAGAGAGAATGTGATAACGGAGGACGCTACTAATTATTGTTAACAGGGAATTCTCTGTTTCTAAAAAATGGAGAGAGATCATTTGGTTTGTATTAGACTTGGGACTAGAGAAATATCTAAACAGAATCCAGTTTGGAAGAAGGACTTCTCACCATAGCAAGAGTTTATGTGCTGACACAGGGGCATTCAGAGCAACATCCTTGGGTATGAACAGCCCTACACCAAGCCACTGCGACAGGCTCCAGAGAATCACTTCAGATTTTGCTCTCAAAACCAAGCTGATAATACCTTGTAGAAATTTTTATCTCTTCCTCCTCCTTTATTTCTATTTTTTGCAATGATTTGTTGAAACTGGAGGAGTCATTTTAGCTTTACATAGTATGAATTCCAAATTTGTTCTACTGGGACTTCTCGTGGGTATAAGATAATGATTAAACTATTTCAATACTGCAAATGATCTCATTTTTCTTTCACCTTGCCCTGGTATAATATTATCTACTCATCATTTACTTAGCTAAAATAAGAAGTTTCTGAATACCAAAGTAGTCAGAGAGTATATTACGAAATATTAGTTTCTCTTATATTATCCTCTGGAGTTGGATCTCAAAAGTTGTGCATAATCCTCTATCATTTAAATTTTGCAATGCCATTTAAATATCAAAGTAATAATATCTGAATTCATGCCCATGTAAGATAAGAATCTAGTCCTATAATTTCAGCTGTAGGCTTAACACCATTAAAGTTAATAAGATTCTCCAGAGTTACAGGATGTGGTTGGGATCAGGCCCTCTGGAATTAGCATGACTGGCCACACACAAAAAGACTGTTTTGAGTGGGTAAGGATTTACAGGCCAGGTTGTATAGTCTGCCCAGTCTTCCTGTTGTAGCCTATCTGGAATTCTAGTAAGAAACCAATTTTTCACAACTTTCGATGCTTAACCAATTTAAACTTTCAGTTTGAAACCTGATAGACTTTGCAACCTGTTGCAGCTTCGAGATTTTATTGCTTCTTGCTGCTTTCATTCACCATATGGTCTGCTATTCACAAACTTTGCCCTAATGAGAATTACTCTTGCAGGTAATTTTCTAATGATTGTCTTGGGATAAACAAATTTTTCATACTTGTTTTGCTAATGTATTCAAGTATGTTCACAGGGGAAAAGATTAATCATCTAAAAAGCAAGCCGGTGTCTTTCATTATGCTAAAGGATCCAAAGATGATCAGAGCAAAGCCACTCGTTGCTATGACAGCAGATACCTTTTTCTCCCTTTGTGAGGTAAATGGCAGCTCCCAAGCTGATTGGTTAAAATGAGCTTATCCTGGTGACCAACCATAGGGAGTTAATTTCATCAGAAAGAGAAAATGGTGGGAAATCCTGCCGTGATTTTACAAAGAAATTTTCATTAGAAGCCAACAGAGTCAGGGGTTCTCTTTCATTATAATTAATATGTTCCATCTAATAAAATAATTTAGGAGAGGCAGACAATAGAATTAGCCTATCTATTATTTTGTATATCCACATAAGCTTTAATCTGTTTTCTACTAAGACCTACACTCAAAGTAAAGCAACCCTTATTTTCCCCATAATACTTCTATTACCAAAGACTGTCATCGTGTACCTGTTTATGTAATTGGAGATAAGCTAACTGCAGGCAATACAAAAGGGCTGGCATTCTTACAGGTATTCGCTGGAAACGTTTGTGCTCCATTGAAATAATGGATGCAATAAACTTTAAATAGGAACATTTCCCTTTTGTTTATGGTGGTAATTCACATCGTATTTCTCACTTTCTTAGTGGAGGAGATTTTTACTTGGGTCAGATTCAAGGGCAGAGGTTCCATGTCAGTTCACAGGTGAAAGGAAGGGATTGTAATGAGGCATTAGTGTTTACAGTTTGGTAACAAGGAAAGGACATACAGCAACTTGCATGATTTCTCATCTCCTGTGAGCTTTCAGCTGTGGCTATCTCATCCAGTCTTTCAGGTAGGATATACTTTGAAGAGGTTGGACTCTGTCCCTTCCGTGCAATTTGCAGCACATAATACATCACAGGTCAAAAAAAAGGTGGTAAGAGTTGTATTAAGAGCTGTAAATTACATACTAATGATGGTGTATAAGTCACTATACAAAAGGATATGAGCTGAGCTGCTTTACCTGCTCTAGAAGATCTGGTTTTCCTTTTTACACTGCTTTTAAGTGACATTGGTCAGGAAAAGTTAAATTTAACTATGAGACTTTGTTTTGCAAGGGTCAAAGAAAGCACACCATAACTTGGAAGACTTCCACTCTCTGAACCTGGCCTTCTGCTTATTGTTGCTTTACAGCTTATTTTTAAGGTCATTTAGGGGATTTAGTCATAAAAGCATTTATAACTGTTGCTTTATTTGGTTCGTATGTTCATGTTTTAGGAAAGAAGATGTAAAATCATGAAGTAATTCAGCTCACTGGGTAGGTAGTATATTATAAGCCCTTGCTTGGTTGTTACTAGGTGCTTATAAAATACGTACTGCCACAGGCAATAGCAAAATATCATATCAAGCTAATGTAACAGGAAAACTGTGGTCTGAGACACTAATTTTTGGTATGAAGCATGACCTTAAAGCCACTGAAATCACAGATTTCAGTTGTTTTTGTACAGTGCCTATACTGAAGGCTTCATAAGTCTGTAGTAGATATACAGTCGTTGCATATCTGTGGGACGAGAGAAGAAACCTATAATCAAGTAATGTAATCAAATTACTGTTCTTGGTGCTTTAAAATGCAAAGGTCAGCCAGTGAAGTATTAGCTCTTGCACATCTTCTTTATTTATCCTTCTTATACATAAAGGGGAAAATACTGGGCTATATCCAACACAAGGAGTAAACCAAGACAGTGGAAAGTTTAATTACTTGCCTAAAACCAAAGTGATTCAGTTGCACAGATGAGATTACAACTCTGGAGCTTCTGGCCCTTTGCCTAGGTGCTCTCAGTATCATGGAGCTCTTAGTTTATGTGTTATTCTACCAGGATACTTCCAAGACTTGATTTTCTGCACTGTGTATATGTACACATACAAAACCACTTATGGGCAAAACTTACATATGTCTTTCTGTTTAACCCTGCTGACTAAGACTGCAAATCCACAGCCAACAGTCTGCCTTGAGCAGGCGCAGTTGTGGTAATTTGGCATGAAAACTGGTGATGCAACCGTAACAAAACTGTGCATCTGCAGGCCCCTGGGAATCCTGTACTTTGCTTTCCTCCTCAGGTTGGTGTAGCGGAGCTAGTTCACCCAATTTGTAAGCAGTGGTGTGGTATCTGGAGTCAGACCAGCTTTTCTAGTAGTTGAACACTGTCCTGTACTGTATATGTTTAGCATTAACAGGAGAAAAATTTTCAGGCTCAACATTAAATGTCTTCATTTAAGATAACAAATCTTAATTGCAAGTTCATGTGAGGCATGTAGACAACTGCTTGGGTGCCCTGATGTGGCCACAATTAACGGCCAAAAAAGGGAATCATAAAAGGCTTGTGCAGCTTCTCCTAGATTAAGCCTTCATCCTTTGGGATGCATGTCTTTATTTCTGTTTGTAATCCCAATATTGATCTGTCTTTAATTGAGGGTGGGACTACATGGCCAAGTAAAGATATCAAAGTTGACTCTCATGGACTTGATGCAGCTACATATGTCCAAGGACCATTTTTAAAGCTAATGTGAGGATATCTACTTAATGGTATTCTGGAACACAAACATGCATTTTTACATACCTGTACTCTAGGCTTCCAGGACTTTAATTTTTCAGGGAGCTTCCAAATGCAGAAGCTGTGTGAGTAAGGTGCCTTGCAAGCAACTTTGTGAATCCAGCCCTGCCTCTCCACGGACTTCAATGCAGTTAACCTTGCAAAGGGGACTGTTACATCAAACCCAACGGGCTTATTTTCGTCTTGTCTCCTGTAAAAGGTAATGTTCTCAGGTGTGCTAAACCTTGCTGAAAGTGGCAAGTTTAACCATTGCCTTCTATTTCCATTAACAGTAAGAGAGTTAATCACTTGTTTCCACTCTAAACAAAGGCAAATGCTCAGGAATTCCTGTCCTTTCTCTAAGAGGCCCCAATGGGGTGTTGCTTTGGGAAGGATTGGCGTGCAGAGCAGGAGAAAGGCTGAAACAGCTCCCAGGCACATGGTCTAGGTTTTGGTGGGGAAGCCAGACTAAATTTAGTCCCTGGGGCTGTGGCCACATATTGATGCACCATTTCTCCCCCTTCCAGCAGGAGGTTGACTTGGAAGCACCTGCTTAAAAAACTTTGGAGTTTAGGTATCTCTTAAAGACTGAAAGACTAAAACCCAGTTTCTCATAGCAATGGAGCAACAGGAAAACAAAAGTTGGTTGTCTCTATGGCAGTTCATACACAAATGTTGTTGTAAATGGTTTCAGAATTTTACAGTCCTTTGGGACTCAAGTTTGTTTCAGTCTATGAGAAATATGTAACCGCAAAGTGAGGATCAGAAACTTGGATTAAAATTTCTACGAAGATAATAAATATTTTATATATTTGGTTCAGGGTCTGCCTTGATCCAGTGCAGGTAGAAATCTATTTTCTAGAAAAGCTGCATAACTTATCATATACCTTCGATTACTATCTTCAGAAGCTTCAGTAAAAAAAGCAATTCAAATTTTTACACTGGGGTTTTCCAAAGAGATATTGGATTTTAATTTAATTGATAAAGGAGATGGGGTGATTTTTTCTTTTTTAAACCAACACAAATGGAGCTGAAAATATTTGAATTTAAATTATTTTTCCACCTGCTTGTTGTCTAATTTACAGTTGGAATTTAAAATAATTTCTCCTTAAAAAGCAGATGAACAGAATTATTTAAGAGTGGCAGTTGTCAGAATGAGCATTTTCTACCTGAAAAGTTAGAACTATAGTTTCCGAAGTGAGCAGCAACTTGTAATATGTTCATTGATTACAGAATTTTGTATGTTTGAAAGATCCTCTATGTGAATTCCAGTGGAAAAGGTATTTAAACATTCACCTGTGAATGAGCTGGCTTTGGATGTTTTCTCATAAGATGCATTAATGTGATGCAAAGGCTGCAATGGAGCTGATCTTGTTCTGCTGTTTGTAATGGTACTATTAAAGTGGTTGGTTTAAAAATTCCAGCATCGGTCTCAATGCTGTGCTTTTCAATACTTTTGAATTAGGTCAGAATGTGAAGATAAAACATACTATTGTGGAAACAGAATCCATTTGCAGCCTGTGCTGTCAAAACCTGAGTCATGACTCCCCTCCTAAGGATGGTGTTGATGATGTATTTTCTGACACCAAACAGTTTCTATTTTTGACTCTTCTTAATTCTATCATTGCATTTGTGTTCAGTGCCCTTCGTTCAATTTGTATTCAATCTCGCTGTACTTTGGCAGCTGTAATTCTGTCACAAGGTACACTTGGAGCTTTCTTGAAGCTGTTCTGACACAATCTTAACAGGTACAGTTTTTCTTTGACAGTGCAGTATCTTTTTTTATCAGCATGTGGGCTGCTGCTGGTGATTTACAATCAGATGTTAATAAAATTTGTCTGTTCTCAGTACTGTGTTTGTTTAAGCAGCCAGTCTGAGTCTTTTAGTGAGTTGCTCCAAATAACATCAAAGGGTTGAGAAATATGTTTGTCAGTCTAAGAAGTTACAGTGGTGGTGTTCTTGTAAACTCAGAATCCTAAAAATTCATAGCTAGTAAAGTGCTCCGCACACATGATTAATGCCTTAATGGTAGATGACAAGATAGAATACTTTTTGGTAAAGTTTCACTTTGAAAACAAAGAGTAATCTGTTTCAAGCCTAGAGAGGAGGAGGAAAAAAAATAAAAGACGGCGACAGGCTAGATTTCCCCTATAGATACCGCTAGAGCTTCTGTCCCTGCTGTTGAACACAACAGCTGGTAAGCAGCAAGCAACTGGAGAAAAAGACCTGCCTTCAATCCAGTACAATGTTTTCTTGTGCCCATTTTACTGTAAGTCTCAGTGGCAAGGGGACAAAGGCTGTTGACTGATCTATGCAATTACCTCCTCTAATATTGCTTTCAACTGTCTGCCCAGAGTGACAAGAGTGGCTGAGGTTTAGTTAAAGTCTGGGAAAAACGTCCTTTTAATAAATAAATAAATGAATATCCTTCTCTGTTATCAAGCTGCTCTTTTAGATCTTTGAGTCTGTTTTGGAAGAGTGCAGGTGATGTACTGAAAGTTAGAATGAGTCTGAACTCATCAGCAATGCCAGCAGTGTGTGTTTTACTGAAATACCCCTAACACTCTGAGCAGTTTGCACTGGGGAAGAAAAGGTCCTTTTCTTTTTTCCCTAGCATGTGCATATGGGGTGGTATCTCTTTTATTTTGTGTGACTCAGAGGCAAACATATTTAAAAATTGTCCAGTGCACTCTTCATTTGGAGACTTTAACTATACTTGACGAGAAAATGTGATCCTTAAAAAATAAATACACAAAGATAATCCAAGCTGCTGTTTCTAATGTGGAAGGTGCAAAGGTAAAAATGTTCAATGAACTGTAGATGGAAGCCTTTTACTTTTATCTGAGGCGATAACATGAAAAGGCACTGTACATACCTTTATACTCTCAATCAGTGCAATGGAGTTGAAGCCTAATACTGAGACCTTTTCTATGATGCAGGTGACTGTAAAAACTGTTATCTTGGTCTCTATTTTCTTACAGAAAGCCACACTTAATGTCCATCCATACTGCAAAAATCTCTAAATCTCAATTTATTAATTACTGCTGGTTTGGCACCTTTCTACTTCCGTCAGATGCATTGTTGACTATTGCAGTGTCTGGGAGCCTCAAGGACACAGCTTGCCTGGCTCAACCCACACTTTGGTACTTGTACCAGTTGAGATGTCTGCAGAACACTGATATTATAACTCTGGACTGTAAGACACTTATGTAGAGCAGTGGTAACAAAAATAACCTACTTCTGATGACTTGATATTCTTTTATTTATTAGGTGTATTTGCTCTGTAAGACCACAATAAGAGAAGTAGTATAAGCCTGCACTATTCTTCCTTACCTTTTTTTAATATGTAACTATATCTTAATGCTAATTGTGAAAATTGACTAAAACCCCCATTCAAATCTTTCTGGTTAAAAGAGGAAAGGAAGCAACATTTATTTGTTCCCCCTTTGTGTTTCCCTAACAATGATTCAAGAGAATGAACCTGTGTGGAAATGAGTTTATTCAGAAAACTGAGATGCTTCCTGCCTTCCTTATTTTGGCCTAGACTGGGTAATTTACAATATCAGGGGAGATTTGGAATTGATTTGCCCCAAACCTTTATTTAAGTTCCATTTTCATGGGCAAAATATGGCAATGGCTTCCTTGAGCCTCTTCACACTGAGGGTATAAAGTCATGGCAGCACTGTTCATTTTAGCATTAGACTGCATCATCAAGTCTGTTCTTGTCTCAAGCAGTATTTGGACACAAATGTCATTTGTAAGTCTTTCAGATTCCACCTTTCAATCAGTTTGGGTTTTGCCTCTTGCTCTTCCTATTGGAAGACAGTCCCAAAACTTCTCTAATACTGATCTTTGAGAGCCCAGTTGCCACCTTTGTTTGCCCCATGTCACACAGCTCTGTTCTGGACTCAATGAGCCTTGTGGGTCCCTTCCAACTCAGGACATTCTATGATTCTATTCTGTATTTCTTTACCCCAGAGCTCTAACTTGCTGGGCTAGAAAGGTGTTATCAGACTTGTACATGGCTTCTCCCTCTGGATTGTGGAAAAATTATTTTGCGTGAATTTCTGTGATTCATGGGTAGGAGTAAGTACAATTCCCAAAACACACCCTCCTCTTCCTTCTCCGTCATGTTCCAGTCATGGTAGTTCTGGAAATGTTTTCTCTAAATATAAGATGCCTCAACCACAAGTGTGAATAGAATATTCCAAGATGGGAATTTATAGGGTGTGGTGAATTTTTACAAGACACAGACTTTTAACAGAAGGGGGAGGTATTCCTTTGAAGTGCTGGATGAGCAGAGGAGGATCCAGAAATCTCAGAAGGCCCAACTCAACCAATGCATTCAGTTTGTTTTAAAAGGTTTGTTATTTGTGGAATGCTAATGAATTTTTATACTAGAAAGTTACCAGAGGGTGGCTAGAGTTATCCTTTACATTCTCACATTCCCTACTCTGTGCAAAGTAAATAAGCAATTAAACTGAAAAACTCATATTAGTGTGGTCTAAAACTAATACACAGGTGGGCTCTGCTAATGCTTCAGTACTTTCTCATGTCTGATTTTTCTCAGAAAAGGTATCTATTTGCTGTCACTTTTTAATCACCTCATGTTGCATAGGTGTGGTGTAATTAAGCCTCTTCATCTTTTTTTATCTATTGTTTTTTTTAAAAAATATATATTTTTATAAATATCTGGTGGTTAATTTAATTTTTATTAAAATTGGGCAAAGCATTCCTATAAAACACGTTCTCCTCAGACTCAGAGAGATGATAGCAAACAGCTGCACTAAAAGGGAGGATATAGGCTAAAAAAAAAATAATATAAAGTCTAAGCCTGGTGTAGTGGTGGTGGTGGTTGTTTTTTTGGTGTGGTGTTATTTTTTTATTCTTGATACAGATACAGTTGTATACAATAGTTTCAAAAACAACATACCTGGTCCTGAATTTCCTTCCCAGTTCAACATTTCCTTCTTATGAGATTAAAAGAATGTTAGCTGCTTTGATTTCTGTTATTACTACTGAGGACATCCTTGATCGAAGGTGATGTTGATCTTGTTCTTAATACCTTTGGGTCACTTCAAAGACTGAATCATGAAAGAAGACTCACTCATGGTGGTTTATATTTCACTGGTTTGGAAACCCAAAAAGTGACAATAGATCAGAAAAGAACACACAAAAAATTTGACAGTACTAAATGGACTAAAATGCAATCTGTGGCTGTTTACAGCTATTTGATTATTCACAAAGGAAAATGTAATCAAAGAAATAATTGGAAATTTCCTTTCTACATTCATTGTTCGTTGAATGCTGACTGTGTTGAGGTGATTTGCTGTAAGAGTAAATAAGGGTGGTTTGTGTTTTGTTTTCTTTTGTTTGTTTGTGTGTGTGTTGTTTTTTTTTTTTTTTAAAAAAAAGGACCTTTCAGGTCTGTTTGACCTTGATGTATCAGCTCAATTCATTATTCTTCTACAAGGTGTTGGTTCATTTCCTACATCATGGGGATAAGTGGAAAGGGACTAAATAGCAGAGGGCTACTGCTCGCTTCCTGTTAGCTGAAGTCAGATGTCAGGCTAGGCTTTCTGTTCGCTAGTTTGATTGATAAGCTTGAAGGAGCCCATGGTAGGTATGCAGGTCAGGGGGATAACAGCTGGAAAATATGCACTCAGCAGAGAGACCACACAGAGAGACCAAATTCTTTCTCACTTATCGCTGAGCAATTTCAGGATAACTTGGTGGTTAACACGACATGATTTGACATTTGACGCAGCGTGTAATCTCTGGATATAGCCATATAATTATGCTCTGCATTCTACTTGACTGATAAAATACTCTATTACGAAGTGGGATGATGCTAATTGTTTCTTACTTTAATTTTAGCTGCGAAATAGTATCCAAGACTCAGCAACAACTGTCAATATGCTGTTGGGTATTTAGAGATTTTGCATGTAATTGTGAAACAGCTACATCCAAAGGGTTTGATAATTCCTGCTCCTCATGTGTTGCAGAAAGAAAAGTTGCTGAGCACAGGAAAAGTTGAGAGGGACTTTCTCCCTGCTCAGAGGCAGGGAAGTGTCAACAAATCTGTACTTGGACGGGAGCCATGCCAATCCAGCACCACCGGTAATGTGATGCTCCCAATGAGAGATGAAGGAGCCCTTGGCATGTTAGCAAAGGTTACGTGATGCAGTCTGTCCAAAGGAACTTGGTTAGTTATCTTTGACCTCCTCAGTTACCGCTGTTGTGCTTTGCATGAGTAGCCTGCCCAAACTGTGGGAGGTCTTGGGTGGGCACTGAATACACGCAGACCTGGCCTGTTGCCTCATCATTCCTGCTGTATGTGTCTTCACTGCTACACGTCTTATCTGCCTTTCTGGTAGATAAATGTTGAGGTGGTTCTAGCAAAGATTTCAGGTACTCTGTCTGTGTTGATATTGCTACAAGGGTAAATTCTGTGCCTGGCACAAAACTAGGCTGCTTGGTCATGAAGTACAGAGACCCATAAAGGCATGTGCCCATGATCTGCCCCACAGAAGCTCGAGGTCACTGTGGTTCTTTGTGGCCTGCCCCTTTAAAAAGCAAGGAGAAGGTCTTCCCTGTATCAACATTAGGTTTCCACACACTGCAGCAGTTATAAACAAGGAGTGAAATTAGAGAAGAATTGATGTGGGGGTTCAGTGCTGACAGGTTACTGTCATCTGCTCTATCAGACCTGCCTTTAAACTCTAGTTGATAAATTAGAGCTAAAACTAGTTTGAGGTTGCATCCTTAGTTTTGATGAATGGATGGATCTGAACTAAATTATATCAGCTGAGGCATGGGCTTTGTTGGTTTCCAGAACAAGATTTAAAATAATATTAGTAATGAGATCCTACAGAAAATTAATCTGAACTGAATTTTAAGACAATGAGTAGGCGGGGGTGAACAGCTGCCTCTGACAAAGACATTTTCTTGCATGTGTGTTTATCCAGTTTTCTTATTTCTTCTCAAATGGTGAATCGGTGATGGGTCCTGTGTGGTGATATTTGTGTAAGAGTTGTGAATACCCTCTCAGGAACACTGCTGTTACATGTATATATAGCTAGAGACGGCACTAATCATGCGCAATTTGGGTTGTGTGTGCTCTTTTGTTAACAGTAATCACTGAAGCATAAATACACCCTTACTGATCATATTTAGTTATGGATATATTAGGGTGCTCTCTGTGTTGAGTAATAGACAATTGTCTGGCAGAGGCATAATTCAGCCATAGTAGAACAACAGTGTTTCGTGTTCTCATTTTGCAGGTATAATTCAGACAAAGGAAAATGAGTTGGCTTAATTTATTCAGGGTGCATTTAAGAAAAAAGTAGTAGTGTAGCATTTCACTAGTCTTTCTATACATTTTGGTAATGGAGATTTGGTGGCTAATTAAACTAATTTACATTTCCTTAAGCAGTAGCTATTAGGAGGTCTCGCCTCTTGTTGTGGAACTAGTAGGTTGATTTCTACCAAGGGCACCCACTCCACTGGGCACTAAACAGGCAAACAACTTCACTGGGCGTTTTATAGGAGTGCTGGTTTCACAGTCAGGTGTTTGTAATGCACCTATGGGTAGCAGGTAATAGTCCTCCTCTTCAAAGCATCAACCTGGTCTCTTAATTGTGTAATTCCACTCTTCCCTTCCTCCCTCTCCTTCCTCTAGCCCCTTTGCAGGTGTCTGGTCAGACCTGTCAGGTGGGTCTCTGTTTGCCTGTCAGCTTGGGAGCTGATGGCCTTACCAAGGTATGGCTGATTGCACAAAGCGGAACGGAGTTCCTCTGAATTGCAGGTGTGAGCAATTGCCAGAGATCTCTGCTAATCCTGGGGATAGTGGAGCACCCTGGGCTGAAGCAGGCACAGTCAGAAAGGGCTAAATGAGGTGCCAAAAGGAAAAGAAAAAGTTAAATGCCCTGGTTTCTTTCTCCCAGGTGGCTTGTAAAATGAGTTGCTCTTGTTTTCCAGCAGCTGATAAGGAAGGAGTTTTGAAGCATGGCTGGGTATTTGTTTACATACATATTCATATAAATAGCTTTATTGGAAAATCATGTTCCGAGGACTTTGTAAGTAATGGAAGATATTGCCTACATTAAGAATTTAGGGTTTGAGGCAAAAATGAGCCTCATTTATGCCTTGTCTTCCTTGGCACCTGTGGAGAGCAGGTAACTGAAGGCATGATTGAGTTTTGGGCTTTATCATACACAGCGCACTAGAGCTCTGCTGGGTGCTGAATACATTTGACAGTCTTGGGAGCGAAGGGGAATGGATCCACTGAGAGATGGTTAGGTTTGGTCATCTAAAACATTGTGCAGGCTGAATGCAGAGGGAAATGCTAGGGGGCAGTTGGGTGTATAGAAAAGGACATTACAGTAGGCAGGGGCCATGAGACAGATTTAGGAAATTGTAGCAGGGTGAAAAAGGAGGTGTTGCTGAAGAAGAAAAAATGGGGTTACTGAAGCAGGGAGAGAGAGGGTAATAGAAAAATGTAGAAGTGAGGTATCTCATGCTTTTGATCTGCTGAGTAAATATTGCTTTGCTTTATGAGTTTTTAGGTTCCACTCAGGCTTTATCTTCAGGGGTCTCATGAGACCTTGGGAGTTACAAGTCCATATTTTTTTTAATTTGTATATTAAACTTTCTGTATAATCACAGCATTTCAGATGCTGAGATTCAGAAAAAAATACTATTATATCTAGACTCTTATATCACAGTGACATCTAATGTATCCATATAATTTATTTGCTGACCTTTAATATTAAAAACCAGTAAATAGAACATTTTGCTAAAATCACTGAAATTTAAGCTTTCTTATAGCAGGGCCAAATTTAAAGTAGAAATTATATATTGCAGCTTAAGGTCCAAACTCTATCATTCTGGGAAAGAGCTGCAGGATATAGCCCTTTATTTGCAAACAGGGAAGGGCACTTGCACTAAGCAAAGCATGCCTTAAAAAAAACTAACAAGAAATTGGAGAGGCACAGAGAAGATTAAAGTATTCCTCAGCAAAGGAGGTTAATCCAATTTCTCAGCACCAATTTTTCTACGCTTAAAAGGAGATTGTATTTTGCATTCCTGATCCATCTGGTGTGAGCCAGTTTAATGCAAAAATCACCTGTGTTTGGTATTTATCTCTAAGCATGTATTTTACAGAGGGTAGTGTGATATGGTGGTATGATTTCTGTTTTTCCCCTCCTTCTCCACACACAAAGTCAAACTGACTCTGTGTTCTCTGACACCCTAGAGACCCCTCTTCAACTTTTATTCCCCTCCTTGCTGGCCTGGTATAATGTCACTTTGTCACACTTAGTCTGCTTGTAGTATAACCTCTCCTTTGCATTGTGGAAACACTCCAAAAACACAGGAGATGGGTACACAGGTTCCTACTTCTATGAGTGTAAAATGAGAGGACAAAAACAGACACAGAATAAAATAAAGGCCTGTAACATGTGAGTAAAGTGACCAGAACAATGGCTGGATTGTAGCTTATTGTTTGGTTTTCAAGTTAAAATCCCCAAGAAAATCCCTCCTGTCAATTAAACTGGAAGGGGTGTGGAGGGGGCTTTTTCACTCTCCTCCTGCTTGCAGCTTCTGCCCTCCAGCCTAGAAGCTCAGTCCACATAGGAGATGGTGTTGAAATCAACAGAAACTTGTCTGTTGACCCCAGCATGCCTGGGTTGGACCTGCCAGTGTTGGTTTCTAGAGAGGTGTCCTAAAGCAGGTTTTTGAGAGAGGTGAAGTGCTTGAGCATAGAGCCAGTCAAAGAGCAGCATTAATGCTCAGGTATCTTTAAAGCAGACTTTTCTTTTTTTCCCCCCCTCTCCCCCTTTACGTAATTCCGCAATGTGAAATGGATGCAGATGTGTGGAATGAATTCATCCAGGATTTAGAAACACCGTTTTGTATGTGTACCCACCCACATAATTGCTTTCCTTTCACATACTGCACTCCTGTGCACACCTGTGGGATGTTGGCAAGACCTCCTGGATATTAGATCTACTGAACATACAACCCATACAGCTTTCACAGTATGGTAAACTTACAGAATTACACCTGGGTAGCCTTGATAGGCGTTGTATTGCATTCCTGGTGTCATCTTCTGTATCCTCTTGCTTCTGTTAGAATAGTCCAATGGGAACTGTGACTAGTGTGTCCATTGTGATTTACAGTTTTGTATTTTTGTTTATTTGTACCTTAAGCTTCATGAATGATCTGAGTATTCTAGTTGCTGGGATTCCCTAATTTCTACAGTGAAATCTAGGATGTTAGTTATTCTCTCTGACTGAATGTATCTATGAATAAAGTAGGGAAAAACTTACCTACTTATTTTTTCCTGTGAAGAATCTGTTGAAGGAGTCTAGGATAGGGCTGGCAGGTCTCATGTGGGACATTGCAGAGACTTTTGTCTTTCTGGAGCAGGTGGAGGCTGGGCAGGATAGCACAAAGTATCTCAGACTGCGTGCTGTAGCCTGGCTTTAGGTAATGGAACCAAGCTTTAAATGAAGGGAGATTAGAGCCATCTTCTGTTTTCAGCTTGCTAGACTGTATTCTTCTACTTTCATGCTTTTGACCACTTCTTAGATATGCTTCCAAGTAGCTGTGTTTCTTCCTTTCGAGTAGCAAATCCCTTGGTTGTACTGCAGCCTGTGAATGATCAGCAATTACAGTGCTGTTGTGGTCTCTTGCCTCCTCTGTTTCTGTTCAAAGACAGAAACTCTGGCAAACTTGGGGTAACCTGGATCATGCAAAAACTGTTAAATAAGGACAATTTGGAAATACTCCGTGGAGAAATATGAGGGGTTAGATGGCAAACTTCAGCCGTATAGTAGTCATTGTGCAGTCTAATGACCATCTTGTGACTTGCATGAGAAGCACGTATCATGTCTTTAAAAATGCATAGCTCCCAAAAGATGTGGCTGAGTGATGCCAGGGATTTGCAAAACTCTTGAAAGTTCAGAGTCGACTACATTGAATGACTCAGCCCGTATGCAAAGGCCCTTAAACTTTCATCTACCAACAGTGATTTTCATATCTGGACTCTTCATGGATTAAACTTAGTTCAGCTATTGTGTTTAATGTTCTACACGGACTCCTGGCATGGTGGGATGCTACAGGGCATGTCAGGGTGGTGCAGGTAAGCATTTCTTGCCTGGGATGAATCCTGGAAATACCTGCAAGCACAAGATCGCACCAGTGGTGTACCATGGTAGAATGGCTATTAGAATCCTCTACCTCTTGATCAAAGCTGTTGCTTTTTAAATTGCTGTTACTTTTAGGCTAAACTAACCATGGAGCAAAATAACCTAATGCTGCTGACAGGTAAAAATTGAAACTTGGTGGATTGTAGCTTTAAATCTTTTTGTGCATATGTTCACTAAACATACTCTTCTAGAATAGCACCATGCATATAAAATGTCCTAGATAGTAAGTTTTCTGTGAAGAACAATACAATATCTTTGTCCCCTTGTTTCAATCAATTTTACTTATTCATCTGAATGTTTAATCATAAATTAATGTACATTCTTTAGTTTTCCAAATTAGTTTATGAAAGGAGTTGTCCCTGTTTCTCTAGCAAGTAGAACAAGCACTGAAGTAGGATTTATACTAGAGGACATATTCTCACTTTTTCACACTGTTTTGGAAAAGTTGCTGACATCAGTGATTAGGACTAATAATCATTCAAAAGCAATAATGGAGAGGAGGGAGTTCCTGTGCTGTTAAGTCCTGACCAAAAATTTAGGACAGAAGGGAAACAGAAGTGATGTATATATCTGAAATTACAGGCAAATGAAACCGCCCGGAGTGAAATTTATGCTGGATGCAGGGGATGGTTACGTTGACTTGCTTCAGTTCTCAGTGAAGCCTTTTTCTTCATCATCCCCAACGAACAACTCCTCCTCTTCCCACATGCTACCTTGTAGGTATAACAGTGTTGCTCACCTTGATGCCTGTTTCTGATTCTCACAGGAAGGACTCTAGTCCAGAAAAAAAGGGTAATACAGGGTCTTTTTGAGTCTACCATGTATCTATTAGTAGGCCGTAGGACCTGTATTTTGTTGTTTATAAGAATGGTAGCTCAACAGAATGGCACTGCGATACTGTGGGGGAGAGGTTGCCCAGTTCTTAACTTAGAGAAAGAAGGTCGCTTACTGATTTACTAGCACCATTTCTTAAAGTGCTCCAGATTTTCCTTGGAACGTCCTTCACCCAAATTCTGATAACTTCTAACCTTGCTTAGCTTTTATGGGAGCTAGTGGAACCACAGTCCAAATAATGTTTTGGCTGCATGTTATCAAAATGCTGTACAGTTATGTTGCATAAAAATGTTCCCATTTGTGCACTGGGATTTTATAAACATGTTTTTCCCTGTTCATGTTACTTCCCCAAATATTACTTTCAGGGAAGGAAATAGTCTTTAACGTGTGTGTGTTTTAGCTATTTGGGATATCGGAAAGATCAATCAAAACAGATAGCTAATTTCCCACTACTGTGTAATTCACAATCTGTAAAGCACTTTCACACTAATCTGCAAGGCTAGAAAGTGTTACTAACCCCACAGCATGGGGATCCTGAGACATGGGCTACAATGCTAAGTATTTTTCTCCTGTTTCTCTCTCAATTTAGGAGCATAGAGCTTGGTTCTTCTTCCCAAAGTCAATGACCATTTATATATTTATTAAAAGAAAAGAAAAAAAAGACTTCCTTAGGGAGCATGTGGAAGGAAATAAAACAATATGCTTGCAGATGGGAGGTAATTGGTATGTTAATTAAAGTCAACTTTACCTCTCTTAATGTTAACCTCTTGATTTTTTTTTTCCAGTGTTTCAGGTATGGGAAAAGAATTTATTCTTTAGTATTCTCAAGAATGAGATTGGATAATAGACACAAATGAAGTTCAAACCTAGAACAAAAAAACATGAGAAGATATGTCTCCTGGCTGCTTTCCTAATACAGCATAAGGAGGACGAGATAGTTATCTGAGCAGTCACTCCACAGCTCAGACTTCAAATTATAGTAATTATGACAATTTGTGCCAATAGCCATGAGGTGGGGTTTTTTGATGTGGTTAAAAATAACATCTGTAAAAATCCAATAAAAAAAATTACATTTTGCTAATTTTCTGATAAGATAATGTTTAACTGTACTGTGTGCCTTCTACTGCCGTTTTCAATTAGAGTATTTCCTTCTGGGCTTTTACCATCTTGTCTCGTGGATCCGATTCCATCCTGAGCAGTTCATTTGTTTTAACTTTCTTAATTAATTGTTTTGTGTAGGTTTTGCCTTTCAAACTGATATCAATCTTCCAGACTTATTAACGTGCTGATTGCTAGCATGTGATACAAAGCACAACTCAGTTAAATTGTTCTTTCTGTCAAATTAAACAGAGTTCCCATACTAGCTTGCTAAACAAAATAATTGTAGATAATTTAGAGGGTAACAAATGGCAAGAGTCCTGTACCTGGGAAAGAAGAAAAAAGTTCTCTTTGGAGTTTCTCTGTGCTGGCTTTGGGTACAGTTCTGAGCCCACATGCACAGGCAGAGTAAGACAAAATAATTAGCTGCTTAGAAAATTGTAGAACTGTTGGGAAAAATTGCTTTTCTTACACAATGAAGTTTCTTGTGCTGTCTGAGGAATATGGGGGGCAAGGAGTAGGAGGGTGTCAGACACAGCTGATTGCTTTCCTCCATTATTTTAAGGGAATTTCTTCTTTTGCACGAATTTGTTCAATTTTATATTACTGAGTTAAGCAAGGCAGATGCAATTTTGTGGAAGCATGGCATTATGTCCTTTACACCATCCTCACATAGATCTACTCCATTTAGCTTGACTGAAAGGACACATCATTTGGAGTCATGATTGTAAATTCTGATGTAGTTTAATTGGTGTATGACAAGGAACATACTCTCTGGGGATGAGGACTACCGTTGAAGCTGTCACAGATGATCTGGTACAAGCTGTGTGGCAATGCAGAAGAACTGTTTCTCAGAAAAGGCACTAATCCCTAGACTGTTTAAATTCACCTGAGACTATGATCAGAGCCCACATAGCTGGGATTTGTTGGTCCTGCTATAGTTTCACTACCTGCCTGACTAAGCTGAGGTCTCATTATGCTACATACTGCACAAATGCTTTCTGAACATGCTCGGTAATCATATAACTGCTCTTGGAGATTTTACCTCTGGTGTTGGTGAGAGCAGAGACGGATGCTTGAGTCCTGTTGACAATCTCATTTTCATAAACATCACAGTAAATGACAGTATAAAGGATGAAAGAGGCATGTAACTTCAGGTATAATCTGTTAAGGCTTTGAAAGACAGGTAAGGGCTAGGAGAGGACTGTTCTGGCAATCAGTCTTCAAGATGCACTTTAGATAGGAGACTCTGAAATGCACATTTCAGAATTTATTGAGCAAGTTTGTCTCAGTTCACAGGGGAAACAGGATAGTTTATATCCTAACTTCAGTGTACTCAACAAAATTAAGATTTACCTGGGATTTGGAGACATGTTTTGATTTAAATTTCTGAGGTACCAGTCCCAATGCATGATAAAACTTAGGTGTTGTGAAATTGTAAATTCTGAAATCAATGAAAAGATTTTTGCCGAGTTTTGTTTGAGTGCTGTAGAAGTGGTTTGCTACTCTGCAATGTATCCTTCTGTGTTTGTTGATGTTTCCTCATGGTTATGACATGTGTTTCTGATTTCTCCTTCAGGCTCTGCAGAACTTTGTTTTCTAGGGAAACTCAACCTACTCTACTCTTCATAACTTCCCACTCCCATATCTCTTCTGCTTTTTCTCTACATCGTTATGATATATGCTTACATGCGTGTCACTGTTCTTGAGGTGGGACACCATTATGCTGGTATTGCTTTAAAAGAATCACCTTTCAACTGCTAATCCTAGCTTGTGCGTTGCAAGATAGTGGCATGACCAAGATAAGATGTATTTTCCTTGAGGTTTTTTTTCTGTTAGGGCTGGCACAGACCCTACCAGCCACTTCAATGCAGCAGTTTGAGCACTTTTGTGTATGGTGGCTGCAGAGGTTGCTCTCTTCTTACTTGATGCAAACCTGGCTGATCCTCCAGCACACTCAGTCCCCAAGGTGGACCAGGGCTTGGTGCTTAGGTTGCTGAAAGGAGCTCACAAGATGGTACATTGTGCCAATTTGACTACAGACTGAGTCAGAGCAGCTGCAGAACCTGCAGGCTGTGACTCAGGTAGCAAACATTTTCCTGCCTTAAGGTAGCTACCTCCCACTTCTTGCCGTGAGGGTTTCCTCGGTGTTTGAAGCCACGCAAAAGCTGTCAACTGGCCTCACTAAAAACTATAGAGTGTAGTCTTCTCTTTTATCCATGCAACAGAAATCCCTGTGCAGTTTCCTCAGTGCCTCCCCTCTTTGAGAGGGGTCTGGTTTGTGAAGTAGGAAGAAGCATTTTGGAGCTGAATCTACCTTATGCACAAAGGTTGGCCATTGTTAGCCTAAAGTTTCTCCGAGCTTCCTGGCTTTTTATACACAAACTCACATGTGCTGACACAAATTTCTCAGCTCTGGCGCTGTCTAAGTTGCTCACAGAATAGGAATAATAGAAAAATGCTAAGCATTTTGCTTGATTTAAATTTTGCAGAAAACCAGAGCAGAATGAACTTTGGCTCCTGTTCAGCTGCAATCTAGACATGAATTAACAGGCGCTTCAAACTTGAATTAGACGAGTCAACCATTGAATGTAGTTCAGCAGCACACCAAAATAAATCTGGATAACATTTATGACATATTTCATTGTTTCTATAATCTAAGTAACACAAAAGGCGTAAGTCACAGCACAATACTTTATTGCATTTCTTTCTGAAACACTGTCCATGAATAAATTTAGACTGGAAATTGGAAGATTTACTGTCAAAGTGAGAAATATGATATATTGCTGTGATGGCACTGGACTGCAGCTGCCCATGCTAAACTGGAACTCATGATCCAGTTCCACTCCAGGCTAATGTTCCTTGGTACATCAGGCTGGGTTATTTAAAACAAATGACAACACCAAATGTTTTTGGCTCCCTCATGTGTAACTTTTATTCTGGAATCATCAGGGTGCATTAAAAAAGTAGAAACTTCAATGAAGTACTGAAAACCTAATTTTTAAAATTTGATTTGTGGTCTAAGAAAATGTGAGTGCTGGTGATAGACTCCTTTATTTGAATATCCCTTCTGTGCAAAATATAATTAAAACCCCAGACACACCTTCCTCCTTCTCCGAAAAAAACCAAAAGTATGCAGGAATTGGGATATTCCCCAGTGCAGCCATCTAGCTGAAAGTCATGAGAGATGTGATACATTTACTAATTAGACTGTAAATTTTCTCTGCCCTCTCAACTGAAAGAATACATAATGTATTAATTCTTGCAGTGCCCATGGCAGTTTTCTGTACTATCAGTGGCATGCTGTCATTGGGCAAACAGCTTTCTAATGCTGCTGCCCTCTTCAGATCAGTGCTGTTTGGGAACTGGGATAAGTGGGCAGGTTACTTACTGGCAAACAGGCAGCTCTGGTCCTGGTGGAAAGGTCTCTCACACAGTTGATACTCTCAAGGCAACAGTGCTAAATACATGCAGTATCACTGGTCCAGCAGTGCCAGTAAAGGGAAGAAAACTTCAGTGAGTCATCCAGATCAAAAGTATGAAACTCAAGCAAAAAGACGGGAAAAAATAAGTGTATTTAAATATGGTGGACTACAGGAAAGATACATTCAACAGAGAAGCTAAGTTCTCAATGACTGATGGTTTTACAGCGTAGTTTTAAGGATGAACTGTTCCTAAACAATTTTTCCAGTGTATTAAGCACTAACAGCATCAAGCATGCATGTCTTGTTTCAGTCCTTTTTTTTTTTTTTTTTTTCTTGAACAAACAACTTGAATGTGGCCAATAAAAGAAAAGAGCCCACTCTCCACTTATGTGTACACGTTCCTTTGTCCTCTTTCCAATATCCCCCAGTAATGATGGAGTGCAGGATTGTGTTCTGCTCTAATGTCTTTCTTGTAAGATTCGGAGGGTAGTGCCATCGTGACCTTCGGGAGCAGTTTTTTCCATTTGGAAGGAAAGGGGGGGAGAGAGCATTGAATTTGAGATTGATTTTCCTCCTTTTAGCATGTGGAAATTCAAAGCAAGCTCCTTGATTCATCAACAATGACTGCATCTCCAGCCTTAGAGAATGCAAAGACATCAGCAGGAGCAGACTGATGAAGTTAATACCCTCAGACTGCGCTGTGAATGTGATGGGAGTCCAGTGTGCTGTATGCTATAGAAAAATGCTGATGCTGTTCCTTGCAGTGCTGGTCGGTTTTAACCAAATAATTTTTATTTGAGGATTAAAGGAATGGGGAGCTTAAGCAGTTTTAGACATAACAGTATGTCCACAATTTCTTGTTGGGGTATGTATGGTGTGGTGTGTGTTTTGGAGTCTTCTAAGGAATGCATCCAACTAAAGGCCAAATTGTGGGTTCAAAATATCTATGGGGATTTTAAAGATTATGGTTTTCCCTGTTTTGCTTCAGTGTGATGGGCTGATCTGTTCAGTCAAAATTCTGGGAGGTGTTGGAGGTGAACAGCTATTCATTGTCAACTTGATTTTCACTAAAGGACAGATTGAATATTGGAGTAGAAAGTCTTTTAAAGATCTTCAGTTCTTCAACAGAAAGCCCTGGGAAATCACACTGCATACAGATCATGGGGTCCTTTGAATCCTTGGATGCTCCTTTCTTACCATTTTTGAATTTGAGCTGGCCAGCCCCTTCTGTCTGGGCTTCATCTTTAGCCCTGCTGATCCAGGGGAAAAGGATTGCACGACTGAAATTACAAAACCTGTCTTTCTTCAGGTTTTGGAGAAGAAACAGCTGAGTGCATCACTCATTTCTCAGAGGTGGCATTTCTGCACTCATTTCTGCATCAAGGTGGAGTTGCATGGATGCTGTCAAGGGAGGAAGAGGCGATGTTCCTGCACATGCTTCCTCTTGATAAAAGGGTGCTAACTCACCGTTTAAGTTTTGCAAAGGGAAAGTTTTTTTCATGGAACACCTGCTGCAAACTGAACTGTTGGCTCTGCAGGAGCATGTAAACTCTAGAGTAAACCACTAGCAGTAGATTAAATCTGATAAAGGTATGTCTTTATTGTGAAATAGATGTCCACAACCGAAGAGGTGCTCTAGTGGATTGTGAAATGTTTTGGCCATTGAGAACATTGAATGCTGAAGTTTGTACTTGGGAATAAATATACAGGCAGATTGTCATGCACCTTTTCTGTTGCTCTACAGCATGTATAAAATATTGACAACTTCTTGTTCTTCCCATTGCTTTTGTGCTATCATTGCCTGGGTGGAGCTAGTTGTTTGTACTGTAGGAACAGATCCACATACATTAGTGAGGGAACAAGTAGATAGTACTTCGAGCCAGTGGACATTTGAAGGTATTAATTTACTTCCTTTAACAGTCTTTATGAAATTCAACAAAATAAACATGTGCTAGGGGACACAAGATAGGGAAATGTCAGGTTTAATGTGTGCGTGGTGGTGGGTTTTTTTTTTGGTTGTTGTTTATTTATTTATTTTTTCCCCTATCTTTAGCTGCCTGGCTATGATGTCATATTTTTTGTACAATGTAGTGAAAGTTCATCTTTCAGTGCATGCTGAAGTTTCACAAGCATTTGGTTATTATGCACAGATTTGTTTGTGTACATTTCAGTTCTGAAAGAGAAAAGTACAAAACTGACAGAAGAAAATATATGGGGTCCTGTTCAAATTTGTGTTAGAAAGGTTTTAATTTAGGTGTATTTGAGAAAGCCATAAATGAAGTTTACAGTATGGTGGAATTCAGGTTGCTAGTAAAAGGAATTATTTTATCAATATGATCAAGCTTTGTTACAGTTGCTACTGAAGTAACTGAAAAGGCAACTTAGTACTCCACGTTTCTGTATTCGTTCTGCTACAAAATTATTTTCCCTTGCTACCAGTGAATTATAACTATTTGAGTTTAGCCCCAGTAAGACTCCTTTGTTGTGCCTCTTATTGTTTATGAGATCTCTTTAAACTGGGTTGTTTAGCTGTTGGACATAGGATCTGAATCTATCCCAAGTTATTTTAACTTAAAGAACAGTTTAATTACTCGTGTACTTACCTTATACCTATCATTCTGCAGTGGGAAATGAATGCATTTAGCTGTGTCTCTGTATAAATGTAAGAAAAATTCTATTCAACAATACATTAATCTGATCCATACACATTTATGTCTCATCTTTAATCCTGAACTGAAGTTCTAAGCTGGAAATCGAGCATGTTCCAGTACTTCGAAGTATGTTATTGCAATCATCTATTGTCCAGTTAATATTGTATGCAAGAGACAAAAGAGATTTGCAAAAGATACTTCAAGGTTTTGGGCTGTCATCATAAAAAGTAGTTGGTAAATTGAGGTTATTTGTAACTTAAACTCAAATGACCGCTTCGCTTAGCAATTAACAGTAGGAAAATCTTTAACAGGACTTGATGATATTACTTAGATATATAGTCAGCACAAAGCTTCCGAGTTATCTGTTTTTATTTCCATTGAATTTTAGACCATGTAAATGTAACTTGGTTCAATCAAGAACATCACTGTATTTGTTCTATATGAAGCTGCTGGGGTTCAGAATTATCCTTCATATGGATAATCTTCTGAAATTATGATAATTTAATAAGTAACTCATATATAAAATAACTGGCCTTACTTCAAAGCACCATGCAAGGCCAGCTAAACTGGAAACATTAGAACAATATGGTGATACAGTGTTTTCCACATTTGTGAGTCTGCATTTGAGAATATGCAGACTTGTGTGCCTAGAAATAAATGACGGTGTGAGTAACTTACGAGGTTTCTTATTTGTTACAAGCCACTAACTGGCTTTGTGAACTTCATCTTTATTTTGTATTGAAAAACCTCCTATAGTATAACAGCCTGTATTTCTCTCTACAGGTTAAAAGAGAATGTGTTTTGAGAATATTTGAGAACTTTGAAAATCATACTAATATTTTTTCTAATTCCTCCACCTGCAGAGTCATGTGCGTTGCTGTAGCCTAAGTAAAGAAGTCTCAGGGTTAATTCATTTAAACTGTCTGTAAGAAGCTTAGACTAGCTATTGTAGAGGTGAATATATCAGAGATTTAAATTTCAGCATCTCACAATCTGCCAGGTTTGGAAGCCAATCTGGTCCCACTAAAAGAGAGGAATCTCCCATTCTTGGCAGCATACTGTTCCAATTTCTTGCCCTTTAGTGATATTCCTCTAAATGAAGAATATTTTTTTCTGAAATGAGGACTAAGGATTGCCAGGAAAGATGTTATAGACAAGTTTAATTATTGTAGAAAATGTGGTGTTTGGAAGGAACACTATTTCTGATGTTAATAGCAGTTTTAAGAGACTCAAATAAGTAAAAAGAGCAAGCAGGGGAGATAGTCTAAGATATATCATAATGGTTCCATAAAGTGTCATATACATCTTCAGTGTAATCAAGCTACTAGTTTTGTTTTCAAATGTGCGCTTTACATTGGTAAAAACTGAAGTAATATGATTTTTATATTAAAAAAAAAAAAAAAAAAGTAGTCATCTGTGTCCAAGCTGTGATGCCCCAGTGTCGTCAGCATTAGCCAAATTCTGCTCTAATTTAAGGCAGTGATTGCTTTCTTTGGGTGAAACATTATGCCTATACTAGGTGTTTTTAAAAATGTTATCCTTTAATCTTGTTCTTTCCTTAGCTTTTAAAATACACTTTTGGCTCTTATAAAGGCTTGTTTCTAGGGGCAAATGTCAGGTAGCATGAGGATTACCTTTTTTTGCTTTGTTGGAATGTACTCAGAAAGCCAGAGTTATCAGATTAGTGATCATTGCTGCAATTAATATTGTGTGGTGCATCTATCAGCAGCCTACAGAAAGCTGGATGCTGTGGATGGAGATCCAGATCTGGCTTTGTGAGGAAAAGAGCTTTTCATCTGCAACTGCTCCTCCCTCTGGCAGAAGTCGTGGGTTGGTTCTGTACATCATCCCTTAGACGTTTTCTCCAGCCTGAGCTGGGTTGTTGGAGATGGGTCCAGCAGATCTGTGCTTGTCTGATGATCGCCCTGAGTGGAAGCACTACTATGTACTATGTGCTGCAGCACTGGCTGGTCTGCAGGGATGGCAGCCCTACACAAAGACATGGGGGCAAACTGGTCTCTGAAAAATCTTCTCCGTGGTTACTGCTGTTTGCAGAGCCCTGAGCTGCCTGTACCCTGAGGTTTTTCCTTTCCACGCAGTCTGATGAAAAATTAACACCAGTATTTCTGAAATATGTTGAAAGCATTCACTGGAGAGCTAGGAGTATGTCTATATATCACCAGAACTGAATTCACGTTCTTAGCACTAGCTATAGTCAAGCTGGCCTCTTTCACGTTTAAGAAAAACAAAATGTTCCTTTATGGAACTATTTCCTCCTCCTCTTTCATCACCAGTCTTTTCCATGTAGCACAAAAAGCGAGTCATCAGGCCCCCCGAGCAGTAGTTACCGCATAACTGGTGTGGTTGTGTCACGCAAAGACTGAAGTATGGAATTAAATCAACAAATTCTGATTTGTTGGTTCAATAGAGTACAAACTAGCTAAGGGAAAACCAGGTTGGAAATGGAGAGCAAATATATGTGAGAGACAAGCCACAGCTTGCAGTAAAGAAAATGTTTGCAGAAAACACCAGCATTACAGGTTTATCTAAGGTGTGGTCCAGCTTAAGCTGCAGTAATTACCCAAGGTACCATAGCTATGGCTGGAAAATGTAGTGCTCTATAAACTTAACCCATTCATGTCTCCTGAGACCAAACACCAATGCTATACCTAGGGCAAGCCATGGTTTTTCCAGTGCAATTGAAAATTCGAGATTGGGTCCTCCTTCATTTTGCTGCCAAGAGAACTTTGGGGGTCCACATGCTCACATCGGTTCTTAGCATTACAAATTTGCAAACTGAACAACGAGTTATTTTCTTTTACTATTTATAGGTGTTAGTGATTCCGTCAACTGTAGGCAAAGCAGTAAAATGAGAAGAAACCTGTGAAAATACAGAAGACCTCTGGGAGAAAACATTTGCTATAGTGTTCTACATGGGGTTGGGAACACCTATGAGGAAGAAATACTGAGTAAGGGAGACAAACTTGCTAAATGTTGGGTGGAAGTGTCTGTCTGAATTACCAGTGGGTAGAAATACTATGGTCTTCAAGAGACCTGCAGAGACCTTGCCTGGTTTATTCTGTGCTGAACAAACGGAGTACTATCCAACAGGATGGCAAAATATTTATGCAAATTTGGAGCAACACCTGAAAAGATGACCAGGATCTGAAGGGGTTTGCTTACGAGGAAAGAACTCAAAAATCCCGAGTATGTGAAGTTTGGACAAAAAGGACTTTTAAGCATTTGAAGTTTTAAACTGCGAGTATGATAGTCTATTATGGATCAATTCCCAGGAACTGGCTGAAAAGGCGGGCACTAAAATTTATGTTACAAAGTCTTTCATTCACCGATGTACAGAGAAATTACTTTCAAAGATGAGATCACAAGTTCACCTAATTTAACAACCTTTATAAATGTTTGCAAAGGATCTGGTTTGGGACCAATAACTTCTGTTTTAGTCAAAACATTCTGCATGATGTTTTGACCTCTAAAATCAGAGATGAGTCTACTGCTTCCCATGCCGACAGGTTCTAATGTTTAATCTTGTTGAATAGCTCCTGTGGTTGGCTACTCTGACCATGGTTAACAATCTTCCCTGGCTTCCCTGATATCTTTAGTGTAATTCAGATTTGCCTGAGTTTGACTTCCAGGAAATTAATCAGGAACTATTAGTTGGAATTGGGTGTGTGTGCGTGTGTTCATTTATTCGTGGCTTGCCAAACACTGTAATTTTTAGTAAGTTTTCTGGATTGCCAGAATGAAGCCCAACTACCCACCAGCCCTTGCATCTTCTGTTCTTAGAGAATCTTTGTTGAGAAAGAGGCTGTTTTGGCGTGTTTTCATGTATGCTACATTTATTTTTAAAATGTTTTCCAAAGAGGCTTGGCAACAAGAGCTGAGACTGTCATTACTGTGAGCTGGAAAATAAAAGAACAGCTGGTGTGTTTGGTGTCTTGGGAGCTGTCACTCTTAGGATTTCCCCCTCCAAAAGTAAAATCAAACTATGTATTTGTTTGTCTTTCATCATGTATAATAAATTACAAGAAGCTGAGAAAAAAGCCAAGCCAAATCCTGCAAAAAAATGAGCTGAAAGTTGACAAATGCCTGCTGGCTAAGTACATCCCTGGCAATATGGGAAAGGAAAGAAAGTGGTAGGGCAATCTTAATGTAGTTTATTTACCTAAATTACTTGGGGCCCTGCCCTCGATTTGCATAGGCAGTTCTTAGTGCTCTCAGTGAGAGGTGCACAACAGCCAGTCAGGAGTGCTGGACCAGCAGCTGTATGGCATGCAGCAGTGTCAAAAATAAATATGAAAGCTATAGGCACTGGAAGCTGGTCTGGTACTCCAGCTTTGCTAACTGGTCCTGAGGAGGAGGAGAGCATAAGGATCTGGACTAAACCTCTCGTGTTGCTTGGTGTAATGTGGATTTACCTTCGTTCCCCTGGCGGTAGGAGGGCACTGCTTATCTGGCTTTCCTGGTTCGTTCCCCCACACCAGGTCACTTTTTCCTTACAGGCTTTTCTCTGAATGGTATTCATTTATCTATTTATTTACCTAAAGAATCTGCTCTATATTTGCTCATATCATTTTTTATCTTGATTAAATATCTTTCTAGGTTTGGTTTTCACAGCCTTATGTTTTCCTATGTAGAAAACTACGGAGGGAGAACCACACTGTTCACACGAAGCCTGATCAACCTAAATCTCTCCCTGACATTGATTTACTTGAGATCAGACTCGTATGTCTTATTTTTCCAGTGTTCCCTGTAGACAGCTGTGACTTCTGCTTTGAGTCCTCTTTCTAGCTGATGAACACCCCTGTTATCCCCAGCAGTGTTTCATAGAGAAAACATATATTGTGGTGTTTGTAAAAGTTACTTCCAAGAATTTGCCTGTATTTGTTCTGACTTGTTACAAAGAACAAGTGAGGGCAATTTGAAAATCCTAGATTTAAGAGAAAGACATGATGAACTAGTATTTTGGGGAAATATCCAGTTTTAACTTTGCTGAGAAAAATGTTGGCATAGATTTTTTGGTAGAGTTTTCCACGTAGGAAAAAAAATCCACTTGAACTCATTTCTCTTGTCTCTCTGTGCGTCTCACTGCCTCTGTGCCTCTCACTGCCCCCATGTCTGTCTTGAACTTTCTTTTCTTAAACATTTTTATTTGTTGTTCAAATATTTGCAGTCCTTAGAAGAACAGAAAAACTTCAAGCATTTTGAAAACATAGAAGGGCTCCTTAAACTCAATGAAAATTACCTAGATATTGCTTTAAAGTGCCCTGCTTAAATAAATTAGAGAGTTCTACAACTCTTAAATGCCCAATAGAGGTGCAGGAGGCACCTAGAATAATAGACTAGGTCACACTTAAATGAATCTCTCCTGACAAACATAACAGTAGTAAGATAAACTGACTCTGCACTAAACCACAAAAGTACAGATAATAAGAAGATACAGCGCTCCTAAATGAAGCTGTCTTGGAGGAAGTGACCAGGTGACAGACTGGAACATGAAACGGGGAAAAAAAACTAAAACTATTTAGTTTGCTGAAATAATCAGGTTTTTTCTGAGTATCAGAGCAAAACATTACCAGCCTTACAGATAGCTCCTCAGAAGCAGAAAGGCTTTTTAAAGCATTTCCTTTCATATAGAAGCAATTTGTTGACTAGATACACACAGTAATATGAATTTAGTTGCTGCAGGTAGGAACTAATAAAGCACTGGTTTAGAGTGTTAGGCTTTTCTTTTCCTGTAACCTCTAAATCCAGGATTTAACCCCAGAGAGCGTCAGAATATTGTTGCGATCAGATTTTTGTCAACAGGCCCTGCGCAAATTGAGTTTGGTGGGTTCGTCAAGGTTATGTAACAGCAAACATTTGGAAAAATTGGGCACAATTGTCAGCCTTTGCTCTGAAAGGGCACAGGATTAAATGAGCATAAAAATTTAATTGTCCTCTCACCCTGAATAAGGCTGGGGCTTTCCATATTAGGGTCGGGCTGGCTAGTTGAGCAGCAATTTTTATCTGGCCCCTGGATAAATAGATGCATTCAGCCTTCTCGGGCCTTCAACCTTCATTAACACAGAAATTAATCACATAAATTAAACATATATATTTTGCTGGAAAAAGTCTTAACAAGCTGCATCCTCTACTGGATGAGAGAAAAGAATCAGGCATGTGTACATATTTAGCCTGACAATGCCAAGATTTCCAGAATATGTTTAGGTTTCTGTCCTTAATTTTCAAGGAGCAGATTGGCAGCTGATGTAAATTGTCTACACTAATCACAGTGGAGTTAGGCCAATACATACCATGCAGGAGTTGATTTGCAGTTTGCTTGGGGCTCTCAAAGTCCTGTTCTTATAAGTGTTTTCTCTTTTAAACTTTGTTGGTACTTTGCTGTAATTCAGTTGCTTTCAGTGGAGCTATATGGGTGTGTAATTGGAATAACCAAGCAAAGAACTGGTGCTCTAGATGTTACAAGAACAAGTGTATTCCCGTGCTTCAACAGGGAAAAGTAATACACATAAGATACCAAATTTGTGACACATAATGACATTTTACATTTATGTGGTCTCTTTCATTCCATGTAATCCCATGGATATTTACAAGTAGCTTAATGGCAGCAAACTGTGTCTGACTTTTGAAACAAATTATTTCTGCCATTGGAGCAGCTGGTCAGTAACTTAAGTGATGTTAAATAGCAGAGTAATCACTGATAACCCGGGTGTTTACTGAGGTTGCAGGGAGAGTGGTTCTTCTCAGGCTCCCCTGTAAATGGCAGTGTGTTATGTGATAATGTTGACCATAAGCCATTAAAACAAGGCAGGATTTGCTTTAAAGCAAATGCTTTGTGTTAAGGGTTTATTTTTCTCAGGTTTAAAATATGAAATTACAGAGTAAAAGGAAGTGGTAAAACCTCCATCACTCGAAGCCATGGGAATGTATCTGCTTGTCTGCACATGCTCCACAGTTATTGGAAGTGTGATTCTCATTTTACAAACTAATCCAACACTTCGATGTGTTTAAAGGACAGCTTAGTCCTAGCCCAAAATTTTAATTTCTAAGTAATTACAAAGAAGAATGTGCCACATCATACCTATCTTTTACTTGTGTGTCAGTGACAAATAAAATGTTTGAAGTGCAATTACAGACTAGCGAGTTGCGTGTGAGACACAGACGTCCTTTAGATAACTGTCTCTCGTGAATGATACGTATGGAATCTGGTGGGTCTGTGTTGTACATCCAGGTCCACTGGGATGCACTGGTGCACGGCCTGACTGTGGTCAGTGAAAGTCAATTGTTCCATTTTATGGCTACCAGATCCTACCATCTCTTCCTTGGTCAACTTCTCGCCCCCATCCTTCTTGGTTGCTCTGTGAAGTGCAGTCTGATGCAAGGTGCTGACGTGCTGTGGAGCAGAGGGGATGTGGGAGGCTCTGGTGCTGTGGGTCTTTCACTGGTTTCCAGAGCAGGAGATGTAGAACAGCCCTTGGAAACACCTCCAGCACTGGGGTGAATTTCACACACTGTCTGCATTTGTTAAATCTGGCGTTCAGCTTCGGAAGAGCTGGCAGCTTTCTACTTTAAACTGGCTGGGAAGTAGACATCTTTTCCTATGGAAAAATAGCCAAGGTTTTAAAATAGCTTACGTGATGAATCAGAATGAAATGTTAGAGGGGGGAGAAAAGCGTCTTACTTTTACATGTGTACTTGTGTGTGTGAGTGGGTGGCTGGGACATTCTTTGAGAATCCAGTTTTGAGGAAAACAACTAAAAGGGCATGTTTTTGGGCATCTTAGCTGGCTTTCTGGAAGGCCCTGTCCCATTTTGAGTTTTGCTAAGCTGGAGAGTGGAAAAAGGACAAGGAAGCAAAAAGTGATGCTGGAAACCCAGGGAACTTGTTTCTGGCATCCTGCTCTTCTCCTTGTTTCTTACTGCTTTTCTCCTCCCCTGGAAGACTTCTGTCAGTTTAATAAGGAGAGAGATTAACAGAGTATTATATCTAGGGAAATATTTTTTTCCTGTTAAATTTGAATGTTTCCCACAAAATTTTTCAATTGTGCAAGCACAACAATTCTGATTAAAAAATTATAATGGGAGACAATATCTCAGCTCTGTTTTGATTATCCACCAGGTAATTCACTGTAGTTCACACTGATATATGTAGCCATTATGGTTATGTTTAATAAGATTAAGTCTCTTTCTTTGAGATGTTTTGGATAAAATGTAAGGGTTTCAAGCAGTTCAGTATGTTCAGATTGCTGGTGTTATTGCACCAAATATACTTTAATTTCCACTGGAAAGCCTGATCCTCCATGACTCGTCCTCCGTAGACGTACCCCAGGTTCTCAAAAGCATTCCCATTTCTCTTGTTTTGTGAGCTTCATTATTTTATGGTCAGTCTGTGCCTCATCTTTAATGACGTGCTGCATCTGCAGTACAGTGTGATTCAAGTGAATTAAAGGATCTAAACTCAAGGACCACACATTGGAGGGACCTCTTACAAAAAAAAGCTCCTGTGTTAGACATGGGAAAAAATTCAGACCTCTGAGAGACTTTGAGGAAGTAATTTTGGGATTCACATGCTGCTGTTTGATATTATTGTTGTCAGTCTGATTTATCTCATCTAAGAGATTATTAGGTATGACCGTAGTAGATCATAGTTCATTACCTCAGAATACTAATCATAAGTATTTTTTAGTTGTTAATATGAGTTTTGTTACTGGAATATGAAATATTATCAGATAATATAAACTCTAAAAATGGGTATTAGAAAATGTTTGATAAAAGATTTCATTACCAGAATGAGACTTTTTGAAGAAAATATTTCATATTTATTTGTTATTACTGTATGGGTATCTCCAGTTATTTTTCTGTTTGAGTTTAATAGTGGTAGGACACATCATTTGAGCTCAACTGTATGAATCTTGAACAGTAACTACTTTGATTAAAGCTAATTAAAGAAAGTTTGTTATTAGCTGTTGATTTTGCTTCTTGGTACATTGTGCTTGCCAAAATCCAGTTGCCAAGTAGTTGGTTTAGAAAGCTTTTTTTCTCCATTGAGAATGGCAGGATGAAGGGAGCGTTATCATCAGTGCAGCAATATATTGTGGCTCGGAAGTGTGAGTTGGGGAAGGGAAGAAGGTTGCCATCTCTCAGACCTAAAGGATTTCAAAGGCTGCAAGTTTAACAGAAACTCTTTTAATTTCATGCCACTCATCTTGTTTTCATGGTGAGCCACGAAAATTGACACAAGACAGTGGCGTGCCAGTGTTTCTTAAAGGAAAATCAGTTTATTACTAGAGCTTTGAGAACTTTGAAAAAAAGCTATGGGAGCAAGCTTTTTTTCTCCCTTTCTGCCAGCAGAAAGTTTCCCAGGTTTGTGCTCTAGTTTAGAGTGGAGAAATCTGTGCAGTGCAGAATGGACTGAATGATGGCTGAATCCAAGGCATTTGCTGCCCTGTTTTGGGCTACTTCATCCTCTGGCCAGGATCAGTATCAGCTGAAATACATTGCGTTTGTATTGCCTGCGTTAGGTTTACATACTCAAAGTAAAACAAGCAGTATGTGACAGCAGGTAGACAGTATGTGGAGTGGCGCTGGTTTTTGATAGCTTATTATTATTATTATTTTTTTTTTTTTTTTTAAAGAAATTATCTAACCTTCTGGCTGGTAGAAAACAGGGATAGACAGAAGAAAACTGGAAGTTTTCTACCACACCCATACATCATCCCTCCCTTTTTTGGGCTTTTGCTCTGTCTATCCATATTGTTTCTTGTATGCAAAGAGCATTAGGGCAGACCATCAATCTAGACATGCTGTGGAAACTTAATGCAGGCTGGGGCGCAGCTCAGCCTGGGTGGAAAACAATGTGGGCTGCGCTTTTGTCAGCACACGGCTGTGCAGGCCCATACTACAGGTTTACTAGATTAGTGTTGCTAGCCCAGTACAGAAAACCCCAGTGGAAACAAGGTCACAGGTCTCTATCCTGGAGGCACTGGGCACTCTAAACTGAGGGATGGATTTTACTGTGTGTGGAATGCAAGACTTTTCTAGCAGTTTACAATGTTTCAAGGTGATGAGCAGTCCTCATAGTGCTGAATGCCTCCACTTTCTCCATCCCATCTGCAGTAATAGAGGGTGCTCAGGAGCACTCTGCACTGCAAAGGATCAAGTCTGTCATCTCTTCTGGTGTCTTCAGAAAGAAAAAAAAATCACCACTGAGAGTCTCCAAAAGCCTCTGGTTTTTAACAATCCATCTGTATCTTTCCATTGTGTTCTGCTGGAGAGACATTTAATTTATTTTAAAAGATCTCAGGTGTTCAGTGAGCCCAGTCTGCACATTTCTTGTGACATATCCAGCATTCCCAGCAAGACGGACTTCTTAGCACGGCAGGCTACAGAACAATGCAGCTTTTTTTTCTTTGCCCCTCTTTCTCTCAAGGAATACAAGTCTTCCAGTGAAGAGAGCATCTCTCGTTATATAAAAAAAATTGTGTGCCTGGTTTTGTGTATCATACAGGTGGGAAATAAGAACTTTAATAAAAATGATCCATTCTAGATCTGGATGCTGTTAAGTCTGATGATAAAACCGATTGTCCTTATAGCTGAAAATGCATGAGGGAAGCAAGTGTTTTTAGGGGAAAATGATTGTTCAATTAATTTGTAGAGAAATTACAATTTTAACTCTTTAGGGGCAGGAGATGACTTGTGAGGTGTGTGAACCATGCTTTCACACGGTGGAGCCCTATTCCCTGCAACAAACTTGTTAGTGCTGATGTAATAGAAGTAATAACAAAATCTTTTGTTTCAAGTTGGTATCTACAAATTCTCACAGGGAGAAACAAAACAAAACCCCACAAAACCCCCAACAGTCCAACATGTCAAACCCTCGCTGTTTTCACATGTGAAAATCCCCTGAAATGTTGTGTGTCACTACTGTAGATAGAGTACATGTACTCAAGAACAAAGAGGGCTTAAGAAGAAGACATGGTGAATATATAATAACTCTGAATAAATACGGTAAGTCCTCTCTTGTTTCTTTGCAAGTGCTTTTCAAGAAGTGAATAATAGTAAAGCTCTCCAAATCACTTAGGGTCTGAGCCTGCAAATATCTACTCATATGAGTACTTCTTACTCATGTAAGTAGTCCCATTGAAGTCTGGAAACCTGCTCATGTGAGTAAGGCTAAACAAGTTCAGGGTCTAAAACACTATGGGGGAGACAAAAGCATATACAAGTACAGCCCTAAGACTCTTCAGACATGGAGCAGCAAAAGATTTATCTGAGGCTTCCAATGTAAAGCCTTGTAAATTAGTAGGAAGATCTAAAAAATCAGGCCGCCACTGCATTGGGAAGCAATGGAGCTCTCTTAATATGGGGATATAGGGGTAATGTGATGGAAAGACTTAGATGCAGCATGTAGTCTAGCAGTTGTATTCTGTACTCCTCACAATCAGAGCAGTAGCTGGAAGTCTAGCGAACAAATAATTATAGTAATCAAGTCATGATGAAACAAAGGAGAGGCTCTTATTCCAGCAAGTGACCAAGGGAACAAAAGTTTGGCTGGATTCCTAAAGGAGAGCAGGATTTACTATACAATGTGGGATATAAACTTCAAGGCATTTAAATTATTTTAAAGACTTGTTTGCTTTTACTTTTTAAATAACCTTTGACCAAAAATAAGCTAAGAGTTTACTATCGATTCAGCTGATTGAATTTTGGACAGCAATAAATGGAAATCTGCTGAAAGTCAGGGCTTCCTTGTCTTTCTATACTTGCCTGTATAAAAATTATCTGTGATGAAATCCTTTTGCCCTGTGTTCAGTCTGATGAAGCAAGGAATACAGTTCTTCCTATTCTAAAGCTAGAAGTGTAGAAGTAAGAAAATCTTGTCTTATGGGCTTTTTGGGCTTCTGGCTCTGTCTTTGTGGTCTGGAGCTGAAGACAAGGTGAAGTGTGACCTTGTGCACATTCCAGCCCTGTGGGCTGCAGTCTGGCTGTGTGCCTCTTGCAGTCCCTTGCGGTAAGTGAGGCTTTACCCTTCAGTAAAATAAGCTGGCCAGTCTTGTCTGATTTATGCTGAATATGCAATGCAGGCTTAAGATATTTTGGGATAAGTAATGTAGGAATCTGCCTGTCTGGCTACCTTGTCTGCTTTGCACCTAGGGTAGGTTTGGAGATCTGAATATAGGAAGGGCAGGGGGGTGGTCCAAGGGTCATTTTTCTTCCAGTTGGTAAACCTGAGTTCCAGTTTCCATTTTGCAGGAAGGGGAAGTAAGGCTTAGAGAAATTAAGGCCTAATGTAATGGAAATCAATGAGAAATAAATGGAAGATTGTATTTGAGGGATCTGTTGCCAGTGATTTCATTAGGGTGAAACACAAAGATTCTCTGAAAGGAGGAAGCCCATGAGACCTCCTGATAGAGATCCAGGTCTTGTCTTGGGCTTTTACCTGTGGTATTGCTTATATTTCAGGCAGGCTTGCCTCCTGCAAGAGGAGGAGGTCTCTTGCAGAGGTCTCTTGGAAAGGTCTCTTAATGTTTGAACGTGAGTAGAAATGTTAACAAATATTACTGGTCCATTGCCATTGGTACTGTGTTCTTTTGTAACTTGTATAAGTTTTAAAAATTTTCATGAAAGGATGAGGGAGTTTTACCCTTTTGTTGGAAGTGCCAAGCTGCTGTCTTGCTGCTTCCATCACTGTTGTGTTGGCCATGCTTAAGGTTGCATTTTTCTGGTCATTCGAATTGTGCTGGGTTTTCTCTTCTCAAAGGCAGATTTTTGTTCCATAACCTGGATGTTTCTCTGAATTGTGACTGGACTTGAAATTCTTTGGTTTGCTGGGATCAAATCCTGTACCTCAAATACAGAGGAAGCCAGGTAGCAGTGACACTTCTTGCAAATATTTAGGGGTGATGATAATGACTGTAACCACGCTGCTCCCAGGAACACAAAGAAGTTTGCCTGCCTGATTTGTGATGCTGTAGTTTGGACCATTTGGACTTTGCTTTTGTCATTTTAAAACCCTGGTGGGATTCACATGAAGTTAATGGAGTTTCTACCAGTGCAAAATCTGTCCTGTACTCTTGCAACTTTTCAGAGAGAATTTGGTCTTTTGCCCGCCCCCCCCCCTTTTTTTTTTTAAATTTTTGTTTTTCTTTCCCCAAAGGAAAAAAAAAGAAACATTTAAGGTGGAAAATAGAGATAAGAAAGCCTGTGAAGAAATACTGTTTCTAAGTAATGTACTTTTTTCAATGACAGCTTAGTATTTTTGTTAAACGGCACCACTTTCAGCTTTCAAAAAGGTTTAGCCAACAGTGCTCACAACTGCTTTCGACAAGGTAAACCTTGCCCACCCGTTATAACCTTTAGGTCATTCCAATCATGTTATTTCTCCCATAATGCCAGAAGTAATGGAGTAGGCAGGAAGTGAAAGTAGAAGTTATACAGCACTGCTCTCCTGCCTTTTGTTTGCTTGTCTATAACTACCTTAAACTACTTCCTTCTCATCATTATAACAATGGGATGAAATGGTTCTTTATAAATGGCCATGAAGTAAAGGCAGGCTGCAAAGGCTTCTGTAACCTATTATTATGACCTTTCTCTCATCAGTAATTGTTTAGCAATTTGTACCTGAAAAATCCAAGCTGTCTGTAATGTGCCACACAAGGTGTCGTGAAAGGGCTTTGGAGACAGCTAGAATAATTATTAAATACCAATGTGGTATAAGGCGGTAAGCCTAAGCAGCATGAAAAAGGCATCAGAAGATTGAATAATGAACTCGTCTTCAGATGCATTAGGCCCTGACTTGTTTTGGTGAAACAAATGCATGTGATTTAACACACAGAGACTCCTGATGATCTGCCTAGATTCGCTTCATTAAGAAAAAAAACCCCAAACCAGGCCTTGTGTCATTCTACCATAGTCGTCTGTAGGCAGAAGCCAGACTCCATAAAAATCTTGTTGTCTCACAGAACTATCAGGAGGACTGAGACCTGAAATACCCTCATACTTTATTCACAAGCTACAGTATATGTTGTGAGCATCATTTCAGTGTCAGAGCCCACCTGTTTGTTTAGATTAAAGCTGTAAACAGCCTAACCTTTTCTAAACTCCTTCAATTGATGTCTGGGGGAAGCAGCTTTATAGGTAATTTTTTACTGACTTTTGAACATGACAACTAATAGAGTTGTCCTTGTGACTAGTGATGACTCGGAGCCAGACACCCAGTAGGCATGGGTAAGTGTAAGGCGAGATAAATGTAGGTAAGTGTGGGCTGTGAATGCTGCTGTGTCTCCAGTAGTGTAGGGATTGCAGTATCGTCTTTTGTTTGTGTTTTGGAATTGAAAGGTAAAACTTTTGAAGTGTCCGGTGTTTGCCTTGAGCCAGATCGTTTGAGGTATTTTGTCCAACCATTCCTTGTCCTAAGTCTGGCCACCCACTATTTTGTGTGGTTTGTCTTTTGCTGGCCCTTTTCCCATATCCGTTAGTGTTTGCCCGGCAAGTGCCAAAGCTTTCATTCTTCCTTTCTTGAATGGCTCCAAATTTGCATCTCATGCAAACAACCCAGCTGCTCGAGTCATACTCATCATAAACGGCTGACACACTATTTATACATACTTCATCTTGGGTAACAACTTGCTCCTTGGTTATGTGGAGAAAATAATATTGCTTGACTTTATTTTTCACAGTCTCGTGTGTGTGTGTTTTTTTTTTTTTTATTATTATTATTCCTCTTAAAATATTTTGACAGATTTTTCAGCTATGTGTCTTTGGCAAGAGCCGATATTGGCTCATCTCTTTAGCTGGGCTTTTTCATTATGATTTTTGAACACAGTCTGGATGGTTAACAAGGGACATCAGTGCAAAGAAACAGCCATGAAGACGGGAAGAGTAAGTGGCTGCAAAGCAGACGGTCTTGCAGTGAACTGACTTGTGTGCCCTCTCCTGGCTGGAAGCAGCTCGGGCCGGCACGTCACAATCCCTGTGCCGCTGGCTGCTCCAGCAGGTCAAGTAGTAAGAGATAATATAGGGAAGGGATTTATGCAGCAAACACCACTAGGCTCTTCTGCCATAACCTCAGCTATAGTCACTGCATGTTCCTTAGTAATTGTCCAGACCTCCTGACCTCCAGGCACCTCTTTTCCAATCTGCTTCCTTTGGCTCTGACCCTCTATATTTGGTAGGAAGGGCAGCTAATGGGCTGGACTGGTCCTCCTCAGTATTAGGCTTTTGGTTAGTGAGATTGTGCCTCTGTGTGAGTGCTGACATCCTCCCTTCAGAGTGGAACTGTACCATTGTAGATGACTGTGAAGATCTGGGAAAGGAGGTTCTGGGATCCAGCTGGCCCCTCCCACATTGGGATCATTGCAGTTTGCAAAACTATGGAGTTGCTATCTGTCCTACAAGCCTCGTTCCTAAGTTCTTTGCAGAAGAACTTCGTCTGAGTCCTCATGTGGCTTTTCTAGCTTGCTTCCTCTTCTTCCTTCTCCACAATGAAAAGTCTTTCAGGTCTTGTTCAAATCTTGGCTACAGTGTGGTCACATGAACCAGCAAAAGGGCTGGTTTATTATTTGTATTACAGTGACTGTCAAGTCTCAGGGTCCTGGGTATAGTAGAAACACAGAACACAAAGGTTGGTCCTTGCCTCAGAGCTCAATGCTGTCATACCTGGCAGGTATGACATTTGCCCTGCAGTTAACTTGCCTTGATACACGACAGCAGAGTATCAAGGAATCTGACCATGTATTTTGCTGTATCCTAAGGAAGGGAGGGGTGGCTTCATGATTGCACTTGTTTGGTGTTATCACATTTTAAGGACAATATTCAAATCTAGTAGTGTGCCAGCTTGGTTCTTCATGCAGAACTGGTGTGAAGCGTGTGCTGGAGTTTACTGTGCTTTGGGCCTTGAGATGCCAGACCTGCTGTTAAAGGTCCATATGTAAGGACTTTGTGGCCTTAATGATCTAGAGATAGCTGCATTTTACTGTCACAGCGGTTGTGACATTTGCATAGCGTTTCTTCTTTGGAGGTGAAAATGCTCTATCTCTGTAAACTAGCATATTATGTATGCGTATTTAACCTAGTCTGCTCAATGTTACATTACATTTGGCAAGGCAGGAGCTAGATAAATGTGTAAGCTGAGCAGAGAGATGTGTGAGTAGAACAAAGCAAATGTCAAATTTTCCCTCTTCTCCCAATACTTTATGTAGCAGCCTTTTACACTGATTTCTTTCTGCTTTCAAATCCAAAAGGAGCGATGATGGACAAGGATTTTATGTGCTGCTAAAGAGAAACTGAGGCCCGAATGCTGCAAATATTTATTTCTGGGTTTAACTTTAAAATTACAAATTAATCTTGGTAAGATCAGAGGACAATTTATCTTCTAGTTGAGTACACCAAATGCAGTAAGAACTGTCCATTTAACATGGCTGGTCTCTGACCTGTGTAAGTTTGTTTCCAGTTCATAAGAAGTGGTGGAAAAGGTCCTTCTATTAAGTTTTAGATTTGTGTAGAAATATGGGCGAATCGGTGAAATACAGCAGAAAGCTTAATTTTTAAGTTAGGCATTCTGAGTATCAAATTAAGCTGTCAGCATGCAAAGTGATACAGAGGAAGATGAGTAGAAGTACAAGCACATGCACCGACACACACACATCTCTTCCTTCTCTCTGCCAACTGGTAAGTCTTAACAGCAGAACTAAAGGCTGGGAATTACATTTTAGTAATTCTTTTCTAGTTATGTCAGATTTCTAGCATGCTATTAGAGACATATGTGTCATCCTCACCATCACCCAACATATCATTGCTGTTTCAAACTGTTACCAGAGCTGTTGACACAGAATATTGTGTCTGTCGACAGCTCCAATTAGTTGGCGTGTCTGACTACTGACAGCACAGTCTACTTTTGTTTATGAAGACGGTGTGAGCTGTATCTCACTCTCACAACCTCCAGTGGCAGACAGATGGATAGAACTATATAATCATCAACGGAAGCGGGTGATATTCTGTCTTCACAAATCATCATGTGGAGCAGAACCAACGGCCTTTTGTCTGCTTTCAGAAATGACTGCAAGATTCCTCCCATCTGTCAAGTTATGAGGATGAATATGTATAAAATACATCAGATATATATGCGGGGTTTTGTATTGTGGGGGGTTTTTTGTTTGATTGGGGGGTGGGGGAAGGGGGGAGAACTGCTTCTTAATTTTCACCAGATGTTAGCTATGAGACATGGAACAGTAGAGGGAGAAGCACAATCATTTTCTCTCAAATTGAACTTTCTTGAGGTTTTTTTTAAAGGAATGGACCAACCCCTCATCATTTGCAAATGTGGAACCCCATTGATTTCCTAAGGCCGTACAATTGCAACTGAGCACAGAATTTAGTCTAATGCACTCTTCACATGTATTTAATCCTCTCTATTGTGTGATGATAAAAATCTTAGCAGCTGCCCAACCAGCGATGTTCTGCTTTTCATTTAGTAGCAGTTACAGATACAAACTATTTTCAAATATACAGTTCCAAGTTGCCGAGTGGTTCCTCAAGCACAGTGTACACTGAGTTCAGGGAGTGTTTGTTCTGAGAACAGACCACCCCCCCAAGTAGGTAAGTAGTATAGATTTGGCTCATTCATTCAAGCAACATATTGTTTAGTATTCCTTAAAAGACCTAAAATTTAAGTGTGACGTTTGTTTTCTTAAGAACAGTAAGATTAATTGATATACACAGATTTTTTTTTTTTTTTTTTTTTTTTTTTTTTTTTTTTTTTTTTTGGAAATAAGGCTTTCTGTTCCTTAACATTAGAATATCAAGATTTTCAATAGAGCTTTTTCAGTGAATTTGACAGCAAATACTTATAAAGCAGACAAATGTCCATTTGAAAGTGAAGGGGAAGTCAGAATATGGATTGTGAATTGCTATTTCTCTGCCTAGTTTTCCTGCTCTGTCCTGTAGAATACTTTTCAGTTTTCTTCTGCTGTAACACGTGCTATATTATTTGAGTGTTGATCCTAACTGCTGAAAGTTAATTAGTGTTTATTACTGACTGAAGTGGAAGCAGGATTTGAGTTTTATCCAGGGGTTAAGGAACACAGATTCACTTACTATTTGCTGTATTTCACATGGTAAGTGAGTAAGTGCCATTTCCTTGTGAGAAATGAGCTCTAATATTGGAAAAATATCCTAACTTTCCCTGCAAAGTCAGCAGGATCTAGTGTATAAAATGTGTCTACTTAAAGCATCAGAGAAGAACAGTGGTTGATAGCATTTTTTGGTTTGTATTTTATTTTGGGATCAGATTCCTACTAAGACAACTGGAACAAAAGCAGTGATATCCAGGGCAGTCTTGGTGATTCATCCCCTTCCCCCCCGCTACCCCCCCCCTTCTCCGTATCTTCTTTAAAACTAGTAACCCATTGAGTAAAATTTAGTGGGAAGGATGCAACTGCCTGTTAGATTCTGTGGATCTTTGGAGTAATCTCTGCTGGAGTTTGAAGGAAAACCTAAGGTTTATCCTCACTGATTTCACATCCCTATTAATTCCACAGGCCTTTTTTTCCATTAGTGGAAAGAACCTAAAACTAGGGAGGAATGTTACTGCTCTCGATACAGGCCAGTTCTCAGTGTGTTCCATGCAATAATTATAGCAGCTAAATCAGTAATATAAAAGCACTGTATTTTATTCATAATTTAGCAATTTTCCCTTGGTGTGTGTTTTTTATTTTCACAAATTCTCAAGCAACTGGACTGTATGAGGTAAAATACTTTTGAGTTGGAATTTTTTAGCATTTGAATTTAAAATGTACAGGAATTTGTAGTTGCACTCTAATATTTTTCAGTTGTAGATGAGCAATAATATCCTGAGATCATGCTCCACATCCTAAAAGCCAGCTGAAATTTTGAAAATTCCTGAGCAGGCCACAGAATCAACATATTAAAAGACATTTCCTGAACATGCATAAAGTCCAAGGAAATTAATCGTGAGCTCCTGGCTAATCTAAGAACAAAGGAACAGCTAAGTTAGGCAAATAATTAATTTTTGATTATTCACTCAACTGTACTAATTACTGTGACCCACTTCTTAATCAGTCAGAGATCCCAGTGAAATACTTTGTGGTAGTCAGGCGTTTGTTCAAATGAAAACCCCAACATTTAGATCATAGGAAGCATGTGGGTTAGACTGAGGGAAACAGAGGCTGTTGACTGATCTCTTGAGAGTCACTGAGCACGTGTTGAGTATGAGAGCAACTACTGTGTGTCCCAGGTTGTGAAGTGTGACAGTAAGCAGAGGACCTGCAGCAGCTTTTCTTCTGCCACGGGTCCTTGGGCCTTTTTGTTTCAAGGCTATAAAACGGGCAGAATTATTAGGAGCAATGATGGTCTGGAGTAGCATCAAGTGTGTAGTTACTGGCTCCATGACTTCATGGACACTAAGAGCTGCTACAGAGTAGAAGCAGTTTAATGGGCAAGTTCTTTACTACTGACAACACCTGCAACCCTCCCCTCCTGGCACAGCAGCAATAAGGCACATCTGACTCCAGAATGAGCCTCTTGTTGGGATTCAGGTGTTGGAGAGGTTAATGGGTGGCCCTAGCCATGCCCCAAAGGTAACTTTTCTTTCAGTTGTCATGTCTCAAGAACATCTCTGAAAGAGCTGGTCAGTCTTCTGGGACACTCTTCTCATCTCCAAACACAACTCCTTTTCCCATCATTTTTTTTTGTCTTCTTGTCCCTCATACCATATTATGCAGGCTGGGGGACTGCCAGCACCAATGTTAATGTTACATTTGTTTCAGTATATTCTGGGTTTGTTGGTTTGTTTCTTTGTTTGTTTTTAATTTTTATTTTTTAAAATAGGCTCTGAGAAACCAGTGATGCTTCCAGTTACTGAAATGGGAATTGTATTACTTAAATAGCTATTATTATTTGTGCCCTTGACCTGATCTGGGGTTAGGTAGCTGAGGACCCCATCAATATCTGGGCAGCTGTTGCACAGAGAAGATATACAGTCAGATATTGCCTGTGTTGCCAAAAAGAATAGGTAAGCCAGACAAAAGAATGTGTGGTGTGCTGTTTTCTTTTTTCGAATCCATGTTTTACATACAAGAATTGAGGCACTCAGAGATTGGGTTACTTATGCAAGTCTGTGATACGAAATAAGTTTGTATCTCCTGTGTTCCTGTATGTGTCCTAACCACAAATCATCCTTCAGGCAAATTTACCTGTCACTCTGGTAGTTAAAGGAGATTTTCTCCTGTGGCAACTTCTGCAAGTTTAAACTTGTTCTGAGCACATTACAGAAGGGACGAGTTGTTGCAGATCCATACTTAAAGTAGGGGATACACAGGACCACCAGCTCCTGGAGTATTTTTCATGAGGAAAGCATGAGTGTTTCCCTTATTTAGACCAATATGATTGCACTGAAAGTATTTATTATGGAAGCAAATTCTGTATCCTATGAACTGGTTATGTTAAGAAAATGCTATCATTTGTATAGAGTTTAAATTCAAAATAGAATTTTACTGCAGCTTTTTAAAAATGTGGAACCACAGCCTGGCTTGAAAACAAGTTCAACCGAATAAGAATTATTGCTCGTCTCTAATTGAAAAACTCCTCATAGCTAGGTAAATGAAAAGGAATATACCCATTTTGTAGGAGGAAAGGGCACTATGTTTTAAAGATGCTGCACCCAAGACTCTGCGGGTTCAGAGGGCTAACCTCAGTTTTAGGTGAGTTAAAAGTTCTGTGCTGAGACCACCAGACTGTGCCCCTGCTTATTGGTTGTGCTCTATCAGCAAGTGGGTTTTTTGTCTTATTTTGCCTGGCTTGCTGTGTTGCCAGGTGCTAATCCTGCAACCTACCTTAATTTCCTGTTTTTCATTGCAGGATAACAACTATCTTGACTGTAATCTATTAATTGAATTGAATAAACTTGTTTCCCTAGCAGTGAGAGCATATTGTTTGCACACAGTGTCATCCCAGGCCCTCCAGCTATCGAAAGATTGCCAGATATGTTTATTAAACCCCCTGAGCTTGGAAATAACACAGAAAACTGTCATCTAGAGCGATACGAAAGTGCCTATCTCAGCTGGGGATCTGGCTGTTATGAATAAAGAAAGAGTTTGTGGTAGAGTTTTGAGATGTAAAGAGAAAAGGCTTCCCTATGGTGCAAATGTGTTGGAACCCTGAGGCGAGAAAAAAAAATATTGAATTGTTGCTGGCAGTACAATGTAATTATTGAGTTAGCTACAGCAAGGTCTGCGGCTTCCAAGGTAAAGGTCTGGTGACTTTTCTTTTTTTCTCTTTTTTTTCTGCCTTTGGGACAACTAAATTTTTGAATTTAATGTTCCATCCCACGCCCCTCTTCTTCTTTCTAGTAATTGAACCACAAATATCTACCCAATTTCCAATGATTTTGTGGAACGATAGGTTTCAAAGTTCCCATATTGCGTCTGCTTCCTTTCTGTGTTCTAAGTGAAATGCAAATGAGCCAACAATGAAAGAAAAGATGGAAGGAATAGTAAAATCTCATTCCAGATCTAAACTACTATTTACTGCAGTTGAAACCTCAGACCTGGAGATTCTGGTTTGTTGTAGTGCATCCTGGCTTTATTGAGCTTTTCCCTGTTGATGTCAGGATTTCATCTACACACAACAGAAACAGAGCTGAGGAATCTAGATATGAATTATCTCTGTGAAGGATGTTTGTTTCTATTGATCTGAAATCTCATATAACTGAATATATGAATATATCTACATCAACAATTCCTAAACTTTTGCTAAACTTATTTGGGATTGTCATCCCACTTAGAGGCTGATAATTCCTGCAAACTAGCAATACAAACTCAAATCATATTATTAAAAGGGGAGAGAATTACTTTCTGTTTGTCTGATGACTCCACTTGAAGTTGTGATGTTTCTTTGGGGAACTACTGGTCTAGATTCTGCAAAATACAAAGTGTTCCTCATACTTTTTCCCAATCTTCTCCGTTAATCATTAGAAAGTTCTTGTTGGCCATCTTGGAATAGGTACCTCTACTTCATACTAATTAAACTTATGTCCTTTGTTCATATGTACTATGGTCTTATTTTACTGCTAAATTAATATTGAACATAATCTGTTTGTTTGTTTGTTTTAATGAAACAGAAGTCTAGTAGGTGCAGATTTTGGCAGCCTGTGCTACACAGAGAGTACACCAGAGTGTACACTCTTAATTTTTAATGGTGAGAAGACACGGAAAATGTGTTATGTGGTAAATAACAAGTGGTGAGGTAGAGCTCAAACAAGGGCTGATACTTATCTCCAATTCCCATAAATTGCCCAAGACAATGAGGATCTTTCCATTGACTTTGGTGAGCTGTGGCCTGGGTCCCATGTGTCTATATGCAAAATATATTGTCATTGATTATTTATGTTGTTGTCATGCCTTGAGGCTCCAGTCCAGATCTCTGGATCCTGTTGTGCTGGATCGTTTCTGAAGCACACAGTTAGTGCTGCTCTTTAAGCTCTTTCAATTTAAACAGAATGGCTGTTTCATAAAACAGTCCTTTTCTAGAAAGAGTAATTTGACTCATGTGATGACACGCAAGAGTTTGTGTTTTCAGATGCCATGGTTCTGTGTTACAATCCCCACTGTTGTTGGTCAGTAAGCCAAAACTAGATATAGTTGTCTGCTTTTTAATTTTCAAGCTTAAGGAAGTACTTTAAGTTTACAGGCATATATTCCTTTGCTTTGTGTTGCAATGTAGTCAAGTTTTCCTTGCTTTTCCAAGGGGACTGCAATTAATGGGAAATTGCAGTTGTATTTGCCATCATCTGTGAGGTTTCTGTAAAATATTTTTGGTTTCACTGGACCATTTTCTAAGGAGGTGTATTAAAATGTGCCTCTGGTCTGTTCTCTTCCTTGTATCTTTTAGCAGAGGTGAGCTTATTTCATCAGGTCACAAATTGACAACGTGAGGAGTCACGAGCTTTTAAGAATCAGGTTTTCACTGCTACCCGTGCAGATGGAAGGAGAGGAGAAGATAGTCTGAAGTGTTTGGTTTGACCATGGGCTGAGTACCTTGCACCAAGGCAAGAAGTTCAGTTGTAAGGTCTTGCATACTGAGATGAATATATCCATCACTCACTATTGACTGATGGAAAATTCTTGTGTAGGAGTAAAACAAATGAAAGCTTTTTTATGCACAGTGTTCTTCACCTTTGCTCTATTTGTGGTGTTTCCTGAATGTGGGTTCTGGGGCAACCACACTGCTGGCTACCAAGAGATGTAACCAGGAACAAACCTCCATTCCAGCAGGAAAATTAGCTAATTAACAGTTTGACAGCATTGTTTGCTAGAGAGGAGCTGTGGAGAGGTGTTATCACTCTGAAGTGATGAAGTTCTCCTATTTGTAACCCAGCCTGTGCCTCTTGTTCGTTGTTGCCAAGTTTACCTTTTAATCCATGATGTCTCATGAGATTCTTTACTGATACTGAAGCCTCATAGAAACAATTAAGTGGGTTATTTTCTTCAGTGTTGACTCACGAGGGAGGTACTAGTCATTTGGTTTCAGCTGAACCTCAGACCAGCAGCCATTTGTCCACCCATCAGTGCTTAACCTCATCTCACTCAAAGGACTCACGGTGCCTTTTCTAAAGCAGTGCTGGATTTTGTGGGTTTTCTGTGAACTGTATAGACTTTCTCTTGAGCTTGCTAACAGAGGGAAACACACAGGGCTTTATTATTCTTTTCAGCAGATAACACTATGAATGTGTTATGTTGGAGCTAAAGCTGGTTAGTTCCACTTGCAATCTGTTTGGTGGAGTTTCCCCAGTTTGGAAAATCCCAGCAGCCTCCTCCTTTTCTGCTAGTAAGTACCTGCGTTGTCATCATTAATATGACACATTCTGTAACTATTTTTCCATACTCCCCACAAAGAAAATGGATGCTTAGCTAGGAGATCCAGATTTTGTTCTCAGCTGGACTGCTGACCTGGTGTTCAACACTAAACAAATGCATACAACTCTGTATATACAATGCATGCAACAAATGCATACACCTCTGCATCATTGTTTTTGCCCCCCTAAGTCTTCTGTGACCTGTGCTTAGACTTATGTAGATTGCAGGAGAAACTGTATTTTATTAAACATCTGTGTTAAAGTACAATATGCATTTTCTCTAAGCAATTGCTCACCTGCCTCCTTTCATAGTTCACTTCAGATATGTGATTCAGACTTAGTCATTTAATAAATATTGTATTCTAAAATAACTAGTGGTTAAATTTAAGCAGTAGACCACTGAAGATGCTTTAATGATGTTTACACAGTAGTGTGAGCCCTGAAAATGCTACGACACAGCTTTCACTAGGGAAGATAGTATTAGTAGTCTTTGTAGTTCTTGATTAATATCTGAAAATGATCTATTTTTTTTCCACCAGGAAACAGGGGAGAAATTCTACACCTGTAACTTAAGGTTTTGCCTACAAATTCAGATGTTTATGACAGTGTAAAACAATTTTCAGTTTAAGTAGGTGCTATCCCGAGTGTTGTAAATAATCTTTGATCTTTAAATATAAATAAAAAGATCATATATGTATAATCTTTACTCAGTTGAAGTTGGTAGCAAAACTCCCACAGGTTTTAGTGGAGCAGAACCTTTCCCGGTGTCCCTCTTTCACAGGGGATTTTGAGATTTCACAGTTTGACTTTTGAAGTGTCTTTGGTCTAGAACTGCCTAGTTTAAAACTCTTGATGAAGGAACTTTGTAGGAAAAACATTTTTCAGTTTAAATTTTTTTTGTGTATTTTAAAGTAAACAAAACAGGTTTAAGAAAAATATTTTAAAATGTTTTGAAAATATAGAATTAAGGAGTTTTCATGCCATCAAAAAGAACAGGAAAAAGGAAAATCTGTAATAATCAATTTGCTGTGAAAGTGAACATTTTTTTTTTGGATACTCTTGTAGAATGAAGATATAGGTCTGTCAAAATATTTGTTACCAACTCGAGATTTCATTCCAGAAATTACATTAGTTTTAGTTTCAAAAGGTTTTTCAGATCTTGGAAAATGAAAAATACCAAAATATGTCTTTGTGAATGTAAAGATACTTGCATAACAGCTGCAAAATACCCAAATATTTTAGGCTACAGAAAGCGAAATGATTGCATGCATTCATTTAAAATACTCACTTTTCCTTCCCAAAATATCTACACTTTTTTCATGGCATGCTTATCTTGTGGTGGGGTGGAGAAGCAACCCCAGATTTTATTTGCAGTAGAGAGGTAAGTGTAAAACAAATGAGCTTAGATGACTTTGCTACAAAGTAATTTTTTTACAGGTCTTTTACCCAGAATGACAGTCTGTGTTCCCTATTACCCCTTTACACAATTTTCAGTTGTTATGATATTGTATATATGCATTAACAAATAAAAGAATGCATCCACAACAATTATGTTCCTCTTCTGCTTGATTTAGTTGTCAGCATGCATTCACGACTCTGTAAAGTATCTCCTTCACAGCCTTGTCAGGAATACCTTTTTCTCCCCATAATGTCAACTTAGTACAACAGGCAGGCCAGGTGAGCTTGGCTTACATTCAGGTTTTGTCTGTCTCTTTATCTGAAATTTTTAAAGGGGGACGTCAGAAGAGGTAATTGCCATAAATTACACACTGTCTGTTGTAAATTGTGATGAGAACATAATTGAAAATTGAGCTGAGAGGCACTTCCTGGCTTCAAGCCGTAGAGAGCCAGAGGACAGCCTCAGCAATTTGCGGAGGGCCTGCAAAGTCATTTTTTTTCCCACCCCTCCCTCCAAAAGTGTAATTGATTCCGGTGCTGTATGATTACACTCCTGTGTCAAGGGTTGGCCTGAGGGTCCTGGAGAGGGTTATGGAGATGATTCTGTGGGGCTCATACAAATAATTGACTTGTTTCATGTGAGTACTGTGCGAGGGGAATATCAGCTTTTCCGACAGGAGAAGTGGAGCTTGACTGCTTGTGCAGAGATGTCGCTGTTCAGAAAGGGACATTGTTCAAGGTTCCCAGGCATTGTGTGTGTTTGTGTGAGCCCTGGTATATTTATGCCTCTCTCAGACATTGCTAGGGGTGGAGATAAGTACTGGGGCTAGGAATGAAGATAAGTACTGGGGTTAGGAGAGGGAAAGGAGTTAATTTTACATTTCCACCCACTTCTCCCTTCCCTTTGCCTCTCAGCTAAATAAAAGTGTGAAATGATAATAAACAAATCAACTTAGGTAGGTATTATTATTCATAGCAGAGACTCATACCTAGAAGAGTTAAGTGACTGACATGGTACAGGAATCTCTTACCAGGAGAGCACTAGGAGTTGATATTTTCCTTGGCCACTAAACCCTGCTGATGGTGACCCAGTTCAGCAGCCTTTCCATGCAGTCCATGGCCACACAGCAAGAGAAGAGCTTGTGGATGTGAAGGTTATGTTAAGAGAGATCTAGTGCAGCAACCTTGGGAGAGCGCTGACCCATCCAGAATTCAGTGGAAAACACAACTGCTTTGTTCACAATTTTCTGAACTAATCCTAGCCCAGGTCCAAGCAATTAATTTGAAAGTTTGGCCCCATTTCATGGCAACAGTTCAATCTTGCATCCATTTAGACTTTAAGTCCATTTGCATTCTTTTGGATCTGTGCACATATAATCACCCCAGAACAACTAAATCTGTGAAATCCAAAACACCCTCCTATAAGGGAACATTAATTGTAATATTATATAAAAGACCTGTGATGAAATGCATTTATTACAGTCACTCAACAGTCGGAATTACTCAAAGCTGAGGGTACTTTCATACGACTCGTGAAAATAAATGTGTGTGTATGTGTCTGCTCTTACACATGCGTATTTGCTTATAGCCAGCGGCTTTCAGACTTTAGCTCTAAGGAGATTCAAACAAACATTTTCATTGCCATGGGAAAATAGCCTTTAAGCCTCTGAATCCAGTTCATATTTTGAGTACTTCTCTCCCCATTGTAACAGTTATACGGCTACATCAGCCTTTTGTAGGTATAATTCTTTGATAGTATTTCCCAAGAGGGATGACCTTTTTGCAAAACCTCAGTAATTCCAGGATAGAGAATAAGCAGTAGCAAAGTCTGGCATCCTCAGCCCCACATTCCTGGGATGGTCTTTACCTGACAGGCTCTTATGGAATTCCCCTGGCAGCTGATCTGGGAAAAGACTGAAGTGAAAGAGGCTCAGCATGAGAACATACAGTTTTGGACCTGTGCGTTTCTAGTCCTTTCTCCATTTCCCTGCAGAACTAGAATTTGAGAGACATAATATTTCACAGGCAATCAGGAATACCAGGAAATTTGTGTATTTGGACTTCATGCAAATTATGTAGTGAGCTACCTTGCATATTTAGGAACAGTTTTTTTAAAACATTCTTTTCAAAGTTGAGGTTCAGTTTATGATGGAGAAAGGCCAGCCCTACTCAGGATCCTTCTTCAGACTAAGACAGGCAGCAGGTCCCTGCTGGGCTGGCCTGGGAGTGGGTACCTGGAATTAGGAAAGACGAAAGGATTTTAGGCAACTGTAGTTCCTGGTGGTTCTCAAGCTCTTTGGCTACTGAAAGGATGTAAAAAAGTGGTGCTGGTGGGTTACATTACAGTCCTGATAAAATTATTGTATTGGCTCAAAAGTGCTGTATTTCTGAGAGAGCTGGGGAAGTGAGTAAGTAAAACAAGAAGCAATTTTAATGCCAAATCTATTATCTCTTTATAAAGCTGGATTTTTTTTTATTATTTTTTTTTTTTTTAGTGCTGAGCTTTACATCCACCTCTAAAGTTAACAAAAACTACCTGGCACATACTTTGGTGGCTTTACGTGAGCTGTTGCAAAGAGGGCCTTTGGCCACCAATTGTATGAGTGGAGTTCAATGTTTGTCAGACCTGATGGTACTAGGATTTGTTCATCCTGTCTATTTTATAGTTGTTTGTAGTTGCTGAACTTTTTCTTGAATTAAAATATAGCTCTCCGGGACAAGTACTGATATGTTAGCACATGGATGAGTCCTTGGAGGGTTGTTGAGGGGCCAGTGAGGCAAGACTTTGGGTCTCCAAGTGCATCATCAGTTACTTGTTCTTTTTATTTAGGCACTTTGACAAAGAACACCATATTTTTGTTGTGATTTTTTTCAGACATGGGCCATAGTACTACTGTTTCAAGTTTTGTAGAAACAACTAACACATATGGGACATCCTCAGTTCTGGATGGGAGACTGGAAGTAGCAGGTGAACAATTACGTTATTGAGGTACCAAACAGAAAGCAGCACAGAGGTTGTTATCCTCAGAACATTAAATTCTTTGGGAAAGAGTTGTACTGGTGGGTAGGTCATGAACTAATTTTGAGCCAAAGCCTGAACAAAGGGGATTTTATGGTTAAAGTACTGGTCAACATGGTATCTTTTCTGCTAAGTATCTTTGGGGTTGAGCATTTGTGACATAAATGACTTGTTCTGTATTTTAAATCACAGCAGGTCTGACTAGTATCATTTAATTTGATTGGACTTATAGCTTAACAGACAAAGGAGGAGCTAAACTGCTGTACTGGAAAATGTGGAAATTACAGTCTTTTGTTTCAAGAAACCAAATGGTTTTCTGAACAGACAATCGCAGTCATCGTGTCTTGAAAGCAATACAAAGCAGACTGGATTGTGAAGAAATCTTCATGTCAAATAACCCGCAAAGAAAAAAAATCTTACAAGGGCAACTAGAAAATACTCAAGAGGTTTCTTTTACTTTAAGTGAGGGTTAACAGAAAGGTGTGGAGAAAAAAAAAAGTTGTTTACATATGTTTGTTTTGAATGCACATTCATGGATTTCAGTCATATTTGGACAAAAACCTTCTAAGAAGCTGAGGTTGATGGCAGGGGCAATACAGAAGCTGTCTCTTCATTCACAAACAAAAAGAACTTTTGCTGATGTTGGAGTGTCAAGTAATTTAATATTTTCGATGTAGAGGTTTCAAGGCAAACAAAAAAGATATAAAGCTCAAAAAAAATAGTGGAACTAAAAGGGGTCATGCATTTCCCACCTAATCAGTTATGAAGAAAGTGATGAAACTGTTTTGCAGAGTCAGGCTCAGGAATTAATATTGGAAAGCACAAGATGGAAGATGAATCACCAGAGTAGCGAAGAGAAATCTGTTACAATAAGAGGTGTTGGGGAGATAATGTAATATGATCACTTGTTTTAGTGTCTAGGCTCTTGATAATTGAGGAGAGAGCAGAAAAAGTGCTACCAGAATGTTCCTGGCCTTGGGATACAGTCTATTTAGTTTATTAGGAAGAAGATTAAGATGCATTTGGATGTGTAGTCACCGTTTTGGAGGGTGAACAGTGGGTATTAGAGCTAGACTGGAAGAATTTCTCTGCCAAACCCCTATAGGAGTGCAACAATTTGTAAGAGTTGACAGTGCACAGATCACACAAAAAGGGGAAGATGAAAGCAGCGGAGTCTTGTTTGTGCTTCAGGTTGTAGTTAATGCTCTGGGAATGCTTCAGGTTTGGACTATTTAGCAAGGGAAGTTGTTACAAGAATCAAGAGAGAAAAGTAGTAGTGGGACAAATATATCTGTCAAAACCAAGGTTTCTGTTTTTAGCAGCATGGACAGTTAACCATTGGCATGAGCTCCCAAGAGAAAGTCTGGATTTTCCATCTGGGGATGATGTATGATCCAGATAATATTTTTGGCCTCAGTATATGATTAACTGGATAAAATTCTGTAATCTGCATTACAAAATGGTATCATTTGGCCTTCAGAGATTTGGTTCTTCTTAAAACTTGGCTTTAAAACTAAGGTAGCATGATACATGTTCTATTGCTACAAATCCTCCCAGTTGTAACAACAAAATCCAGTTATAAAACCAGCTGTAGGGAGAACTACTCTGTCTGGCCGTTCTCTCAACAGGTTAGTTTTAGTGACGGCTTAGCTAGCATTTTGTTTTTCAGATCATATACATACCTGGGATTGATAGTCCCAACTGTAACAAAAGTATCACCAGATCATATAGTTCCTATGACTGATTTTAGACATATTTTTTCAGAGTAATTTTTAAACCACTTTGTTGCAGAAGCAAGAGGCTTTATTTGGCTTTTTGAGCTGGAACAGAAACACTATTCACTATTAATAGCCCTGAGTTTAAGTGGTCCTGATTTTTGAGTGGTTACATGCCACTTGGGTCAGTCTGTGTTGCCATTCTCTGATCACTACTTCATGGTGTGCTTTCCCCCAACACACTTTTTGAGTATTTTTAGTATTTGGCTGTGCTAGTGATGTATAGCTTTCACCTTATTGTCTCTTCTAATTCAGGGCAGGGAAATTGTTCTCATTTAGTCAGAGGGTTTTTCTCTTTAATGATGGGAAAAGGAGTAATGGCTTACAGGTGAAAATAAGCAGACAATTAACACAGTCAGACTCGTAATCTTGTTTGGTGCTTACTACTCCTTAATCAGTTGCTATTAACATTATATTAACGTTTCCTCAATTCTCTTAATACTTGTGTAATTGACCACAGTAACATATTTACATCTATGTATGTGCTGACATTTTTTGCTATCCAGAAGTGCAGTGAGACTTATGAAACGTTTTTTGTATTGTGCAGAAAGCATGAAATAAACTGTAAAAACTTCAGTATAGGAAGAAAACAAGCATTTAAAAATCAGTATGCTTGGTGTGTAAACAGCTCAAGAGTTAAATATCCAAGGACTGTAGCAGAAATTAAGCCTGAAAAATATAAATTACATAGAATGGTTGTTAATTGCAGATATTTGGACTGAGTTCCTGCTTTGTCATCAAATGTGGTATGAAGTTGGGTGTATTTGTCTTTGTGTCTGTTTCTTTTATTTTATTTATTTTTATTTTTTTTTTAAGGTGGGGGCAATAATGTGCTATCCTGTTTCACATCAAAAGAGGTGTATACTAAATATAGAGGAAAGTTGAGACCCTGAGGTGATGGGGCCAGAGTAGTACTGAAGATGGGTAGTACAAGATGAAAAGATGGGTTAAAGATACAGATGTGGTGTTCAAACTCTCCCTTACCCCAGTTTAAATGTAGCCGTTTACTTGTAATGTCCCTATTTGACTTAATTGCTTAAGAAAAGCTTCTGTTTTATATTTATGATAATTAAGAGAGAATTTGGAAATAAGATTAAAAGAAGTTAAAATTTCATGCTTTTCTTCATAACAACAAGCAAGCCTCCAGCATGTTTGCCTTCTTTCATCTCTATACAGTAGCTCATTATTTCTAAGGAGAATCACTAGTGTCCAGGGAACACTTTTGGGGCTGTGAAATCTAGATGCTGTACGTTATATCTACTGTAGCAATCTGAGGGTGGTTGCTGTTGGGGACCTGATATCCACACTGGGTATTTTGGGTAGTCTTCAAAACTGTGTCTAGCCTGGCCCCACAGGCCTGAATGCCCATGAGCAGTGTGATAAATTAGAGTAAGAAATTAGAAGTGGAACCAGGTATAGTTGTGGAGCAGCTCTTCCAGTTCAGTTTCATGTGAAAGAAATCCAGTTTGCATGCTCTAAGTTCAATATGTTGGGAACTAAAGCACAGTAAATGAGGAAACTGGGTATTCCGCTTCAAAAACACGCTCTTGACTTTAAATGGTAATGTAGACACTGCCACAGAAGTATTTAAACTGGAAATAAGTGATAATAAACTCATAGTCAAGGTACCCCACCAAGATTTTTTTTTCAATATAAAGATCAAAACCAGTATATTTAATTATGTTACAATAGCACCAAGAAGTGCCCAAGTGCCTAAATATCAGACCTGTTTGTGCTGAACATGAAAAAAGTAACTAGAGTGCCTGCCCCAAAGACTTTCCAGTGTAAGTTGAAGAGGCTGAAGGGACTGATGTAATGGAACAATGTAAAGATTTACAAGTCCTAGCCTTGAAGATTACCTTACTTTTAGTTCAGGTCAGTGCTGTTGGGTTTAAATGAAACATGAATAAAAGCTCAACAGCAGAGCTCTACCCTCAAATCTCTCAGCTTCTAGTCTTGTGAACCAGCTACAACACTGCAGTGATAAAATTTACTTGTGTTTCTTTGTGATCTATACTTACTTTCTTAGTCCCCAGCTTTATATTTTATACTTATAAATATACGCATTAAAATGGTGTGCACTGATGCTTTTAATACTTGGCATGATCATTAGCGAGTAACGGATATATTTTGAATCTGGTCACTTTGTAGGTAAACGCCTACATCACTATCTGCATGCACTACAACAACATTAGAAAAAAAGGTTTCAGCAAAGAAACAGCAACAATTCAGAGGGAAAGTAGCAAACAAATGCTACCCCTAAGAATTGCCAAGTGTAATGTTGGAAGTTTAAGTGGTGCATGGGAGGCCCAGGGGTCAGAAGCCAACTCTTTTTTGTGTGTAGTACTCGCAGAGGTGACCAGTGACTGCTGAGGTTCAGGTGGAAGTTGCAAATTTTGTCATCTGAAAAGGAAGCTTCAAGGTATTCTTGATCCTCTTGTGCAAAAATTCTGCTTGATAATTGAAAAAGGAACATTTTTCTCAATTCTGCAAAGATGGCCTGTGTCCCTAAAACACAGGTGAGGGCCTGGAAGTTCACTTCAGCAGAAAATCAGACCTTGTGTCCTCCAGAAACAGCTGGTTGATAAGGACTGGAGTGTTCGTGCAGAGAAAGGGAATGGTCACAGTGCACATGGAGGGGAAAAATGGGTCTTCAAGTGGTGATAACTAGACTGTAGTGTTTTACATCAGTTTTTCTTCTTTGTGCACACTGAAGAACTCTAACCCAAATAATTCTGCTGTCATTAATCAGAAAACAACACTATCCTAGCTGGGTTATTGGATATTTTGGCTATTTGCTACCACCAACAGCGTTGTTGTTGGATGAGGATTGATAGGAATAGTCCTCTAGAACAGTTGTAGGACAGGTCTGTTGTTCTGGCTCTACATAAGGTAGCAGATTTTTCTATTTACTTTTAAAATTATTTTAAATTTATTTGTAACCAAATGGCCAAGCAGATTCACAACATTCCCTAATTACTCCTCTCTTGAAAGTCAACAGTATAATGAAAACAAGAGAAGCTGTTTTATCTTCCGTACCAAAACATAAACCCAATATAGATTTATTTTTCAAATTAGTTAAGTGTTCAGTTTTAATAGGCCCTTTGGTACCTTTTAATGAAAGGCACTTGCTCCATGCAGCCTGGAGTGTGTTCTGTGATGCTCTATAATTTGTGAAAGTATATATTAGCAGAAAATAATAGTGCCAGAAGATGTTTTGTCTGGATCCTCTGTATGTATTGCCTTGTTTCTCATAAGAAGGGTTCCCTCCACACTTATTTTTTGAATGCACGCTTTGTATCTATAATGGGAATGCATTCTTGTTTTGTTTGGTTTAAGAAGTTAAATAGTATAAATTGCTTCAGGTTACATATGTTTGCTTGACTTAGAAGGCACTTCAGGACCTGCTACAAACTGTCCAGAAAACGGAAGTTAATGAGGGGCATTACGTGTTCCTTGTTTTCCATTTAAACTTCCAGTCCTGATCCTTCCAGTATGTGCACCCAGCTTTGCCCATGCAGGCGTTTGTGGGAGCTCTGGGTCTGTAGGGAATCAGTGGAGATTTCTTTCAGCATTTGGACCATCACCCCAGTCGAGCCTGCTGGTTGCAAGTCCTACCTGCCCTTAGGACGGCAGAGTTCAAGCGCTGAAATACCCTTCAGTGGGACTCTGTCTCTATAATGGCTTAGATATATGGCTATGATACAGTTTAAGTTTAGGACCTTTTTCTTTCTACTCTGATTATAGTCTGTTGGATTCTCTGACTTTTCAAGCTTTTCCTGGAAAACTGGATAGCTAGACCTTCTTTTAAAATGAAGGTTGAAATAGTTGTTTCCACTAGTTGTGACTATAGGATGTCAAACATCCAGAAACCGTGGTAAATGGAATGGCTTACTGAAACTCAGCAGCTTAGATCAGGGTTTCTTGTAACCAAATTTTTATTTGGGGTTGAGCTATTATGGGAAAATATAATAAATGAGAAACTGTTCAATGACAGCATTTTCAATCAACTATGTGGGTTTCTTTTCTCCCATGCTGAACAGTTCTCACTCACCCAATGGTGGTGGTGTTCATCAGGCTATAAAATATTGTAAGATACCATCTGTGAACAGCAAAATCAGCTCATGGATGCATCAGAATGACCATGCTATATCCGACAAAAGATCCATCTAATTTGGTGAACCTTATTTTTCACCTCATAATGCTAAGAGACCAGATATGAGAAATCAGGTCATATAGAGGATCTTCCCTGGTACGTTGTCCCAATGTGTCAATCAGCAGTTGAGGGATTTCCTCAGACATAGAAAACATCCTAGAATTATGAAGTAATACAAATTGTTTATGTTACTGTAGCACCTAGAAATCCGGGTTGTGAACCAGAATGCTATTGTGCTGAGTACTGTGTAATCATTAAACAAAGAAGCTGTCCTCATTGTTTTTTTAAATCTGTTGAGCTCACCATAAAATATAATTTGCATAGTCTGATAGAAGCTGTTACAGAACTAGATAGTGATTGCACAAGCCATGACCTGCATGTTTAACTGTTTTCAAGGGATTACCCCAGCAGCTTTCATAGCCACTTGCAGAGCGCTGCACTCAGAAGTGATGTCCCTGGAGTTACATGCAGAAGGGACGTGGGTTCACCCAGCAGTCTGAGCCTGCGGGGAGGCCGGGAGGACCACAGGCAGCATGTCCTCTTGGCTTTACTCATTCTCAATCTAAACCCAGTAGCTTGATGTGGGTACCTATTGGTAGCATGGGAAGCAAATTCACACAGAAACTTTAGGGCATACATACAAAAGCAGGTAAGGAGAAGGCATTCTCCAGTGTTTTTCTATAGAAGAGCTGAGGTTTACATTTCATGATGCGCTTAAATTATTTGTGAAAATGAAAAAAATGCATTTTAGGAAGGTATCTCTTAAACTATTATAAAAAATAATAAGTGAAACAATGAACAAATAATTCCCCCTGTATTTCTGTCAGGATACAATTAAAAATAGTTGTAAATATTTCCATAATAGAAATATTTTCTTATGTGGATGCTTGCACTTGAACTGTGTTGACTGAACTAGAACTTTGTTTTCTTTTTCTTTTTTCCCATCCCTTTCAGCAGAAGACAACTTTGCTCATAACAGACCTCTCTTGCCACCTGCTTCCTCATTTATTCTTTCTGGGATGCAACTTTCACTGCAGGAAAAAGGTGGGAATTTTTATTTTAAGCAGCACGTTGCCGTTGTAAAATGTCACAAAAGTAAACTGGAAACTTGATGTGATTTTTAAACTAATAATCCCAAAGCTATTCCATTAAAAACGCTGATCATTCTCCTTATGGTTTTTTTTTCCCCCCTTCTTTGAATGGGAAAGTTATAATGAATTTTATGCTTTAAAATAAGCTATTTCTACTGCAGAGAAACTGTAATATACTAGATGCTTATTTTTATGTTGAGTAAGGAAAGGTAGTCACATAACAAAATCTTCATTTTTCACCTCACAATCATTTAAATAGAAGTTATGTTGTTCTTACGACACTTACTGGCTATAGCAGTAAGGGCAGCAATATGCAATCTGCACAAAGCTTAAAATTATTAAAGTGTATCAGTATCTATTAAAAATCACCTGCGTGATTTTCAGTGAGTGAGCCCTTTTGTGAGGGCTGAGGACAGGAGCATTTACACCGCGGTGTAATTATTCAAACTACCGTGACCATAACGCTGTGGGGACGGTAGTGACCTTTTAACCTTGATAAAATCAATAACGGTCCTTCTTCTTAGCTTCAAATCATCTGGTGTTTAGTTTATATGTGTTAGAATAAAAGGTGCAAAATAACTCTGCAAAAGTTCTGTTGGTTTTTTTATCAAAATCCATTTTGAGTGTTGACTAATGCTATCTGTCTGTATGTTTGTATCCTAAGTATGGAACATATTACACTGAAAAGATGTAGGCCTGTGCTTTGCAGTGAGTGTCTTCTTTCAAGTCTAAACCCAACTCCCTCTGATGGGCATGTTTGAATTTCCTCAAAAAGTTCATAGTTCTCTGTGCTTCGCTTCATTTTCTCACATTTCCTTCATCTTACATGTGTTTTCACAGTGTTTTCTTGTGTGTAGAGGCTTTGCAAATAAAACTGAAGTTGGTACAGGGAACCAAAAGCAGTTTTGCCCTGGAAAAAGTACTACTTTAAAAGAAAAATATTTAAATAATAACCACTTCTTTTTGTTTAACGCTGCAAAGACTTACATGAATGCTTAATTTCATTTATGCATTCAGCCCATGGGAGTGCTTGCAGCTACTGGCATGTAGAGACTGGGATGCTGGCTAACAGAAGAGCGGTATATGATTTAGGATTAGTATATGGATGCTGGATTTTGATATTAGAGATGGTTTTGTCTGTCATGTTGTCAGTTGTGTCTGTGTGGCACTTGTGCAGCTTAGCAGTGATAAAAGTCTGTGGAATGAATAAAAAACAACTGAGATTTAATTTATATATTGGGACTTCTGAACATTTCTCCCTTGCTCACTTTGATACTCTGAGTTCACAGCTGAACAGAATGACAGAATAGGGGACATTCAGATACTTTGTTTAAAGGAGAGATTAAAAAAAAAAAAAAAGTAAAAACAGCAATAAAGCACTGAGAAGAGAGAAAAAGTCTCCACGAATGCAACAGACATAAAAGAAAGTGAAGGAAAGTTAAAAATTACCATAGGGCAGGCAGGACACCTGCTAAAGAACCTTCTGCTGCCTCTCACAGCTGGAAAGAAAAATGAAAGAGATGCAAACAACTGCTCTGGAAGCATGAAATCAGCCTTTTGTCTTTTCACCCCTCCCTTTCTGAACAGTTACTGTATGCAAAATTTAGGGGAATCTCAAAGTATGCAGAGGAAAAAAATTCAGCAGGCTCTGCATATAAAAAGCTGAGCCATGGAAGTGTGCCTCTTTGAAAACGGGAGCATGTTTGGGAGCTTCCCGGTGCATTGAAGAAAGTGGTAATTAATGCATAGTGAATGACTCCGAATGAAGGTTGAATAGGGGCATAACAATGGGAAGCTTTTTTTTTTCTTTAGGTTGTGTTGAAAAAGGAATGCTGCTAAAAGATGGCTACTGTGAAGCTACAACTTCAATCCTTGTCTTCTGACTTTCCTTTATAGACTGTGGTGGGTTTTGTTTTGTATGGGTCTCCAAATACAATGAAGTTAATTTCATTTTGTGTATGCTTTGGGAATTTTTTTTTAAGTGTGTTTTTTTTTTTTTTTTTTCCATTTATTTTTCTTTTTTTTTTGGCAGGGTTTGGTTCTTTGATGGTGCTTTTGAGCAAATGGTTTGCCCAAAGTTCAGATGATGTTAGCTCCATCCTCTTTTTCATTTACAACATCAAGGGGATTACAGAGAACAACTTTGTTGCCCAACATCAAGGCTGTATCTTCAGGCTACTAGAAAGGTAGTTCTCAGAAAGTGTGTCTTCTAATATTTTAGAACCTCCACAGGCTTCAGATAAAACAAGTATTAAATACAAAAAGCTCACAAGAATCCCAAGGAAGGTTAAACTCACACAACCCTCCTTCATGTTGAACACCTGAAATACATTTTTTTTAGACTGTTGGAGTGTTATCATAGTGAACACAGCAGTGAAGTCTTATATAACCGAAGACAGAGAGAATAAAAAAACACAGCACCTTGTTTAAAGACAGGCAGTTTTTAATGGAACATGAGCTAAATATAATCTTCTCTTAACATTGAAAAAGAAATTTGGAGAGTGAGCAAATAATTTTGGAGGGGTCTTGGGGTTGATTCTTTTATTGGATTGTAAGCTAGTAGATCTGCAGTTCTGCTGTGCTTGATCCAAGGCCAAAATTTATGAGGCTTGAGGACAGAAGAATTGAGATGTTTTGGAGAAATGAAATAGGGAAGCTACTGTGCTCAAAACAATTCCAAATGTTTCTGTTGTTAGTAGCTCTTAACAGGAGTTCTGACCTGACTTACACTAAACACGCACCTCAGTCATTATCACATAAATCTTAATTATTTCTAAGGAAGGAATAATATTAAAAACAGCCTGCACGACTCCCAAAGTATGTGTTCTATTTTTCCAGAGGAAGGCAAAAAAAATGTAGTATTCACTGCATTTAACCTAGCAGATGGCGTGCCCTTTCTCCCCAGAACATCCCATTAGTACAGTTTTGAAAGGAAGGTGGGTCATGCTGCTTAGAGTATGAGAATTTGATTGAAAATTTATCTGCTTTCTCTGCTTCCATAGAGCTGTTGTCTGCCCTGGTCAAGGTGCATATCCTCTCCCAATATTTAACTCCAGCAGGTGTGTAATTACCTTCCACTCCTTAATGTTTGCAAATGGACTGTGAATTTCCAGATCCTGGAACAGTGCTCTGAAATGACTGTTGTCAATATTATGGTAACAATGATGTTGATTTAGGTGCCTTTTTGTGCTATTTTTCTTGTATATACATGTAAATCAGAGTTTCTGACACCCCCAAAAAATACTTATGACTCCTACTACTTTTACTAAATTGAAAATACTCAGTTTATTGTCTAGACACAGCTAGATGCACCTTGTGAACTGTGTGGAACTCAATGTCTGCATTTCAACATCCTTTTTACTGAATTGAAGTATATGCATGTGTGGTAGGGACAAGTTTCTTGGGGAAAAAAAAACAATAAAAAAAAATATATATCTGTATATACAAATTTCTGTGTTTTGCAACAGATGTTTGAAATTAATCAGAGATAAAGTAACCAAGATGAACTAGAGCCCTTTACTTGATCAATGAAATTCTGTTCAATTTAGGCTGAGTTCCTGACTTCTGAACATCCCCACTTACTTTTTCTGGCTTGCTCTCTCAGGAAACCCTTTGCAGCCTGCCAGAGCAACATGTAAGTGCTAATGGTCCAGAAGATCATTCCCATCAGTCCTGGAGCAGGTCAGGGTGTCCATGGGTCTGTGCGAGCTGCCATGGAAAGGCTGGAAATTGACTCCCCTTTCGCATCGTATTGCAGACTCGGCACATTGTTGTGGGGGTCTGTTGGTCCATAAGAGAGAATAACAATAGCACTGTGTGGGATGAAACCTGAGGTGGGCTCTTCATCTCTCCTGTGCCTTTTTGGTGGATGTTCTTCTTGAACTGGGGGTAAAACAAATCAGATTTATGTGTGGAGGAGCACGTGGAAGGAGCATGGGGAGACTGATGTTCTGTGTTACATGTTGAAGGGGTGGTTGTGCTTCTGTATATATCATTCCACCCAATGTCACAACAGCTTTTGGTCCTAGTAATCAGCTGGGAGATTTGGAGTTTGAGCAATGAGGATGAGTTTGGGTGTGTTATACACAAACTATGAGATGTTTGGTATTTTTAAATGTCTTTTTCTTTATAAAGCTGTAAGCTGATGTAATCTAAAACAAGATAATGAGAAGAAGTTATTTAGGTTGCTAAGTCCAACAGTCAGAAGTTGAAGAGTACAGGATACTTGACTGCTGAGCATTTTTTTGTATCTATCCCCTTGTGAGTTTTGATCAGAACTTAGTGATGTGATTCTATTGTTCCTCTCCCTTATTGAGTGCTCATGATGCATGTAGCAAGAGCAACATGAGTCATGAACAGGTACCTGTAAACTTGATATTTTCTGATTTGAAAAGTCAGTCCTGTTAGCTTGCTTTTCTAGGCTTGCATGTGTGTATGCTACACATACTCTTTCATAGGGGAAAAAAAAATTGGTGTCAGAAAATGTCAGGGAAACATGTAATGTAAGAACTCCCTCTGCTGTAAAAACTCCCAGCATATAAAATGTGTTGTAGCACTAGCCATTGTGACCCAGCAATAAAATGTTTCCTGTGAATTAGAAGGATACAGAGTTGGATTAACTGGATGACATTTCCCCATCTGGTTTTTATTTATTGTTGCCCTTTTCCATTCACTGTAATTAGTGCATGGAAGTGACAATAGGCATATACTGCACTCTGAGCTACGAGGATGTACCAACATTTTGACCACTTTCCATTATTTTTTTCCAGTGACACTTCTAAAACTCCTAGCATCTTAACTCTGCTGAAACCTATTATTTCTGTGAACTGAAGAGGCAATTTAAGGCACCTTTTCTGTTTGCAAACAATTTTCAAATATAACCTCACACTTTCTGAACTTTTCCCAAAGACCTCATAAAATCGATAATTGTCCATTTTCCTCTAAGTGACTTGAAAAATTGAAGGTCTTGGTATTCGAAATTCAGATCTGTTTTTCAGGATGTTCACCATCAACATTGCTGCTCAAAGGTGCTTAAAACTAGAATCTGTCCTCTCATGGAGAGAAGAGCTCTTTGGAAACATAACCCATCCTGAGCCCCAGAGACCCCACTTTTCCTCTGGACATCTCCCTAGATTGAATTCAGAGATACTATTGCTGGATATCTCATCAATACTAAAGGTACAGAAAGTTTGCTCTTTATCAGTGACTCAAATTTGACATCAGCATGAATTAGTTTTATTTTTTTAAAGGTGGGACATCGACAGGATATTGCCACAAATAAATGTACTTACAGACAGTCCTATGTTAGTCCGATCTTGGGTAATCAGCAGGGGTTTGTGACAGCTTGGCAGTAAATCAGATACTTCAGATGACAGAAGGGTGATGCAGATGCTCATTGGCCCTGCTAGCACTACAGGTGGGTAACAGTAACTAGTGGTACTAATCAGGTTATTCGGAAGATATAAATAAGTATTTCCAGAGCAACAATTCCAAGCCTGAAATTATTAATATTTATCCATAAGAAAGGATCCTGTAAGGAAAACCACTAAAACCTGGACCAAACTCTATATGCAGCAGCAAAGGGAAGAGTGTGTTATCTTCCCCACAAAGACATGAGAGCATGAGAAGTGTGGCTGAAAATTGAGGGTTCTTATAAAGGTACATTAGATAGTCCAAAATACATGACACTACAGCCAAGAAAAAAGCCTAAAAGCTTTTTCTGGCCCAGTGTTGAAGTGTAAGCAGAGATTAGAAATAAAAAAGCAATTTATAATGAATGGGAAAAGGGACAGCAATTGATATAGTTTAGAAGTTATGAAGTGTAGAAAGTTGATAACAGCCACTAAAGCATTCAGGATAAAGCCATGTGAAAGGACAATATGAAAGTTAAAAATGTGGTGTTTTTTTTTTTATGAAGAGCAACACAGTGGCATAGCTCTGTTACTGGACAGAGATGAGAAAATCATCTCTTTGGTACACACAAAAGCAATGAATTTGTGTTCTTTGTTCAGCAGAAAAAAGACTACCAAAATAGGCTGTGCTTGTATACCTGAAATACGGATGGAACTCTGGGAAGTCAGAAAGAGTGTTAATGTTTTGCCAGTGCTCAGGCTTACTGTAGTAAAACCAAGCTGATACATGTTATCTATCATGGGCAAAATCCTGGAAGATTGGTGGTATAACAAGTAAATTGTATTGTTCTGTTTCTTCCTGAAGACAGAGCGAAAATAATTAGATATAATTTCTGACTTTTTTCCATCATTGAAACTGTTCTTCTGTTCCCTCCTAGCTATGAAACCTACGCTGTGGTCACAGAGCATGAGCATGAGCAGTTAAATGTATGTTCCAATGCAGTGTGGTAGAAAGGGGAGTATATAATTCGTAAAAAGGCATATAATGAATAGAATTTGTTTTTTGCTCTAGGTACTGAATATCGGTTAGACTGGTGACAGACTTGTACTTACAGTTCAGGGTTCTGCATCCCCAAAAGATATTGAAAACTGGATGTAGTATCCATGGTATTTAAGGTTGAAAAAAATGCCGTGCTGTGACTACGTTAAAGATGTTAATCAGTCAAGTAAAAGGAGAACTATTTAGATTTTTAAAAATGATAATGCTGTTTTATTTCTGGTTGGTATGTGCAGTTCTGTGGTAACAGCATGAAATGTAATGGCACATGATAATTGGGAAGCTATTCTTGGAGGCTATTCCTGTGCTATTATTTGAGTAGTTGTATGTGATCTTCTATGTTGTATTAAAATAACATGGCTCTGGCTCATGATAAATATTAATAACACTCACTCAACAGGTCCAGAGGACAGGCTGGGAACCATTTCCAGTAAGCAATTTGGACATGGCCCTCCTGTTTCAGAGGGAAAGATAAATAATACCGTATATGTCAGCTACTCTTTCTTAGTTGGCCTCAGTGTTAAAGAATTTACTAACTCAAATGTAGCCAATGGTCTAAGGTTCTCTTTAAACCTCAAGCTTTAGGAAATAGAAGTGATCAAATGGCATGTCCCGGTTGGTGTGCTCTGATCCTACCAGCTGTGCTCCTCCAAAAGAAAGGGATGAAATGATTAAGATCTGATTTATGCTTTGTCATAGTACTACTCTAGCTGTTGGACTAACTGTGCCAAGGCAGTAGGATTTGTTCACAAGTGAACTGGAGTTCATTTTTCTATTACATATTTTGATGCTAAGTGTTCTGCAGCTCGAGGTGTGTTTGTTTAATTTCTTTACTGTCTCTTCAGAACACATTTTGGTTTTGACTTGATCTTTAGACAGGAGTCATCACACATTGGAATGTATTGGCATGAGGCCAATCCAGTAGGCAAGCAGCCATATGTAGTTAGATCTAGAACACACAGATAAAAGATTACACAAATAAATATAGAGGAAAGTTGTGATATGGCCAAAGGCAGATAAATGCCTCTACCTAGGCTCTGGTACTCCTACTCAGTTGCCATGTTACAGGAGTCTTATAATGCTTTACAATGATGAAGGCACTACAGGGGTGATGAAGACCCCACAAGAGTCTTAGAAACAGCTTTCAAGTACTTTTGCAGTTTATACCTGAAGAAGAGTACTATATGCCCTTTAGACCTCATTTTCAAATAGAAGGAAGATAATGGCTAGAAAAAAACTGAGGACCTCTGGCTGTTTTAGGATGAGTATAACTCCTTGACTGCAACCACATGTCAAAGTGAGGGACATTGCATTAGCAGGGATCTGTAGAACATGCAAACCAACATAATCTTGACTATATATAACATGTTGTAAGGAGCAGTGTCAGAATGAATAGTGCATTCAAGTAATGCCAGGACAACAGTTCTTTCCTATCTTTGTTTTTCATAATATTCTTGTGAGTGTTCAAAAGCTTATAAGAAAACTTGAAGTTTAGGGGAGGCAGAGGAAAACCAGCCTAAAGCTTCTCTTCAACTCTGCAAGCAGGACTTTTGGTAGGAGGGATATCTTACTAGGTTTTGGTAGAGACCTGTGACATTTTTCTCAGCTGGGTCAGAGCATATACTAAGGGATGCTTTTCCAAGTTTCTTTAGTATGAAAAAGTTCTTTAGTATGAACTGTGAATCTCAGAACACTCTTTCTGCCTTCGTGAGATTTCAAGCAATGTAACTTCTGATCCCACTCACAACTGTCCATGAGGCCAAACTGGGGTTTGGCACTTCCAGGTCTGAATGCAAGTTCAAGTGAAATAAAAGGGACTGGTTGAGTCCAAATATTTTATGTTAAGAAGCACAGATATGCTATTTGATCTAGGAACATGGGAAAGTGAGAGAACATGTCTACAGTAAATAAATTATACTTTGCTCATCCTTTTTGGCAAAGGGATGAAATGCAGGCTGATTGTCAGCAGGAATGCCTTTCAGGACACACAATAGGTCATTGGATACCTACTGAGTACTTTAACAAGTGTGTCAACTGGCATCAAGTGGTCAAGCCTAAGTCTATGTCCTGGGTTGCTGTAATTTGTTTGCTGTGGTGTTTATGCCATAGAAGTTGGAATTCGAGATAGAAATAAGCAGTCCCTGAAAGTATCTTTCATATATTTGCTGAGAAATTAACCACCCAAACACACTGGATGCCAGCTGGGACAAATTAGGAAAATGAGCTATCTAGAAGTGATGTTTTATCCAGGGGCAGAAGGGAGTGGAGCCGCAGGGCAGCCAACTGGTTTAATTATTTGTTTTTGTTTGTTTAGCTGATTTTCTTGAGAGTTTGTCCTTCAGTCTCTGCTCAAATATACAGTTCTGTCGACCTACTGCCTTATACTCATTGCTTCTTGCCATATAGTTGAAGTTAGCATTTTGACTCACTAAAACTAACTTTTGAACATCTGAGAAAAAAAAAAGGCAAGCTTTTATCACTTATGATCATTCTATCATAGTGACCTTGTGTTGTCCTTGTTTTTCAGTCCCTTGCTGCCTTTGAAAGTCTTAGTCACAGGCTTGAAGTTAAATTCAGCCCTGATGTAAAACAGCACAGTTTTTCTAAAGTTTTTACTTGGTTCTGCTTTGATCCTAGAAGACTCACTTTTAAAAGGTGGGTATGACATAGTTTCTCCTCTCTAAGAAGCTGATTTTTTTTTCTCTTCTGATGCTTATCATAGCAGCAAGGCAAGCACAAAATTGCCCTGGGAAGACATTTCAATAGTCAAAAATCATTCTTTTGTAAAATTATCACAACTAATATTTTACTTGACTTTAGCTTCTGCAAAAGCTAGTGGGAGGAAACTTGCTTTGCAGTTTGGACCATTCTCTCAAAATACACAGGAATTTTACTATTGAATACATTGGACTGATTATGAATTCATGCAAGACATCTGCATAATTTCTCAACTCTTCTCAATAGATGAAGTAGTAATATTTTGAAAAGTAGCAGAATTTTGCCCAAACTGGTATTTCAGAACTGACTGCCCCAACACAACAACAACACAAAGTTCTATTGACCTAAGTTGGTCCTTTCTTCTTGCTGTAACTTGTTAAACTGTTGCTACATCCTACAGCAGATGAGGATAGTACCTCTGTTTTCCATATGAATAAGTTTTGACCTGAGTATAGATGTGAAAATCCCGTGGAGTTCCCAAAGGGATTGCACGAGAAACAGTGAATAGCTACAACTCACAGCTTTTAAAATGCTGGAAGAGAGTTGGTGGTGGAAGAGGCAGCATGAATGTAAGAGTTGTTAATATGCTCTTTAAATCTCATGTCACTGGAAAAATGTTTAACCCTTTGTCTCAGAAAGGTAACATGAAGATAGTTTGTGATATTAATTGTTCCACTTGTTAATTGGATTACCTCCGAATCTGAATGTCATTCATCAAAGACAGCCAGAAGTGGAATGACAAACGAATTTATGAGTAGAAAGGTATTTGGCAGGACTCCTTTCAGTCAAAATATCCTTTCAATGAAATGCCATGGGCAGTAGTTGGTTAAGAGAACAAAGTCAGGTTTGTGGCAGGGCTGCCAGTAATTTGAGAGGCTGCGCATCTCTGGAGCAGAATCTTGCGGAAAGGGTAATTGCAGCAAGTGTCAATCTTAAATATCAAAAAAAGACATTGTGACCAAATGCCAGTGTCATGTTCTGTGAGGTATCACAGTTCAAGAAATAGCCCTGAAGCGTTATGGTGTGTCAGTTATCTGGACCCTTTGATTGGGAAGTGCTAATACTCCCAAGAGTTCCAAAAGATGTTGCCAAGAGTTCAACTTGTTGTAATACTGTTTGATAAAGATCTAGTAAAGATGGGGACCTTGCCAAACCAAAGACGGTGTTTCTCCATTGCAGATTATATTGCCAGTAGAGAAACACTGATGCTTTAGGGGAGTACAGCAAGAAATCTCGGAGCTTGAATTTGTAATTTTTTTTCTGTCTAATATCACAAAATGCCACGTTCCTGAGCAAAGTGGGATACAGCACATAAATTAATGGTCTGTTATGGGAGTTCACTTCTGCTGCTGACAGTGATTAATGGAAACTTTCAACTTGGCTTGTGTGAAATATTTTCAGGCTTATAGTAAGAGTTATACAACTAACTATCACACTAATGGACTTCAGTATTCTTTGCATAGCTCTTCTTTCTCAGAGTGATCTTTCAGTATTTCTGGGATTATTTGGTTCAGCAGTATCAAATTTTGGGGTCCTTTTAGGCATGGAAAAAATATGGGGGAAGAATCAAATGACTGGAAAATATCTGTAATGCCCATACACTTCTACTAAATTTTATTTTCTACTTTAAAGTGAGAAATGTAGCACTTATAATTTAGTCAGCATACAGAAAGCACTGATGGTATATTTATGAAATAAATATAAATTCTCAACCTCTGAATAATGACAAATATGCCTAGAGTTAAAGATGAAGCTGCATTACATATTCAAGTACTAAGTGTACTTTTTTGCCTGTTGACATATCTTCAGAGTAGGAAGAAAGTGCTGAAAATAGAAAGCATTAATATTGTTGACAAGTAAACAAAAAGGAAGATTATGTGCACACAGCTCAGAAAATTGTAGTGAATGCAGGCCTAAAGTAACAGTGCAGATACAGGAGAAATACATGTTTTCTACAGGAAAAGCTTAGAAAATAAGCATGACCTTTTAATGCACAATCACTATGTTTTTAATAGTGGCACAGTATTAAGGTCCACTACTAAATTTGCTCTAAAGGATAGAGGTTCACCATAGACAGGAATTTCTTGTCTGATACAGTAAGTGTTGAAATAAATTTCTGTCAAAGGAACTTATTCCATTACACAGAGCATTTTAAAGATGAAGTGTAGCAGAAGTAATATAATTTTAAATATTTCTCTAAACATTCCCTATTCATTCTGATGGAAAATGTTTTAATAAAGTGTTTAATTTCTTTTTTACCCTTGTATTTTTCATGGGTTTGGGGGGAGAGGGAGAGGGCTGGTTTTGGTTTTGTTTCTGGGGCTTCTAGAGATCATCACATCCGTGAACAGGTTACAGAAAAGTGATGACACTTATTCAGGAATCTGTGGAGTTTTAAAAATTGGTTATTCTGTAGCCAAAATCTCATCAGTTCTACCACATAAGAGGGTGCTTAGTATCTCATTTTTCTTAGAGAATGAATTTGTGCATTAAAAATATTTTAGCGTGCACCTATTAATTCAGTTTTCAACTACAAATTGGATAAACCAAACCATATCTCCAGTAGATGGAATGCCCCGCATTCACACAGGCTGTCATCTCCAGCTCATTGGTGGTGAAGAAAAATTCCTTGAAACTTATTTGGAAGTAAAACAATTATGGTTTATAGTTACGTATGGGAGGAGCTGAACTGGTAAAGACAAACCCTGTTCTCAGTTGCCAAATGGCATTTTTCTGCTGGAAAAAGGCCAAAACAAAAGGCTCTCAGCCAAAAGCTTTTATTAACAAAAATCCTTTCCCTACCCAGTCCTTCTCTGCAGAAACAAAACCCCATAATCTGTTCTTCCTGTGATGCCACTGAAGCAGCAGCGTGATTGCTGACTTCTGTAACCAACAAGTGAACTTCAGAAAATCTTTGTGGATACGTGAGCAACCTGACAGAACTGGGGAATATGCCAAAAGTCTGAATAGAATCTAAAGACCTTAGAAGAACTTTTTTGGATTATACTGTCTTGAGATTAGGATTTTCCTGGTGAAAATAATTCATTTAATCAGACTTATGTCAGCCTTAAAGATTTAAAAACAAAACAAAACCAAAAACCAATCAAACAAACAAAACAAAACACCACACAAAAAACTCCCCACAAACACAAACAAACAAACAAAAAATCAACATAAACTGAAAATGAGGATATAGGGGGTTTGGCCATGTAGATTACGTTTGAACCTGGGGATTATTGTATGTAGGCAGCTTCTAGACTTTCCTACTTTGGATGCCATTTTAGACTTTTAACCCTACTTTTTTCTTCTTTCTTTTCCAATTACATTTTCATCCTTTGGGCAACCCCACTTGTAGAGTCTCTGGGGCCATTTGAGTTGTGATGCCTAGTGTTTAAAAGGCAGATCATGCAATTAAAGCCCAAGTTATTGGATGTTTAGAACATTGCCATCACTTGTAGATGATAGCAGGTGGAAAAAAAAACAAGGCAGCAAATTATTAGGCAAGAAAGTGTTTGTCAGGGAGAGCCATGAGTCAGGAGAGTGAATCCTGGCAAGAAGGAAACACGACATCACAGAAAATGTTTTGCACAATGGGATGCACTGATTGCTTGAGTTTCTATGACTGTGTGGCCTGACACCCTGGGTATCCTCCAAACTCAGTTGGCCACCGAAAGTAGAGAGAATAAAGAATTTTATTTTGTTTGTTTCATATGCATTTTTAAAGCAACAGATTTTTAAAAATAATATTTTAGTATTAAGTAAATATTATTGATAATCATCTGTCACTTCATCTGAAGAATTAAAAATGCTTCATGCTTGAGCTGTTGGTGTGTCATCAGTTTTTCAAATGATACCAAGTATAAATAAATTATATTACTTACAAGAAGATGCAGGTTTTGTTTTGCTGCAAAAGATTAAAATGAAAATTAAAGTGAAGTTGTTTGAAGACTAAAAATGTGGGGTGCATCTTACTCTGGAGCAGGAACTAGAGATATAATACAAAGTGATATTGAAGCAGAACATTGGACGTTATTGCTCCCTTATGTTTGCCTGAAAGATCTCCAATATAAAAGCATATTCCCTTTTTTCTAATTCAAAAGTTTGTCATTTAAATATCACATAATAAGCACCAGCTTCTCAAAATCCATCATCTAACTTTACTAGCATGCAGCTGTTTGAAAATCTTTCCATCAAAGTTGTAGTAAAAGATCTGGAAATTGGAGCCTTATTGTAGAGGCAGGATGGTAAAGAAATTCAATATTTACCTGGTATAAAAATATATATACTATTTTTTTATTAGTTATTAGTTAATTCCAGAAAAATTCTTAACTTTGGGGTAGTATTTTCCTGGTAGTGGTGTACTTTAGTGCATTATTTTGCCTTATTACAGCTGAAGCAGGTAAGGAGGACTAACTTATTGTGAGGCTTTTTCTTTCCCTGATTCATCAGTCCCCACCTCTGCTTTCTGAACTTGGAGTGTTTGTACTGTCACTTTTGCACCTCTAAAATATTTTCAGTCAGGTTGCAGCTGACTCTCAATCTCACCATCTTCTTGTTGATTTAGGAGAAATTAGATCTGCTGTCTGGTGAGACCACATCTGGAATATTGTGTCCAGTTCTGGGCCCCTCAGTTCCAGAAGCACAGGGAACTGCTGGAGAGGGTCCAGCGTAGGGCAACGAAGATGATTAAGGGAGTGGAGCACCTCCCTTATGAAGAAAGGCTGAGGGAGCTGGGTCTCTTCAGTTTGGAGAAGAGGAGACTAAGGGGGGACCTCATTAATGTTTATAAATATATAAAGGGTGAGTGCCATGAGGATGGAGCCAGGCTCTTCTCGGTGGCCAACAATGATAGGACAAGGGGTAATGGGATCAAGCTGGAACACAAGGGGTTCTGCTTAAATTTGAGAAAAAACTTCTTCTCAGTAAGGGTGACAGAGCACTGGAACAGGCTGCCCAAGGAGGTTGTGGAGTCTCCTTCCCTGGAGACATTCAAAACCCACCTGGACATGTTCCTGTGTAACCTCATCTGGGTGTTCCTGCTCCAGCAGGGGGATTGGACTGGATGATCTTTTGAGGTCCCTTCCAATCCCAAACATACTGTGATACTGTGAAATGGTTGAGTCGCAATTGTTCTCAAAGAGGCAAAATAACTCAAGGGATTGATTTTGTAGAAATCATAGTCACAGCACACTGGCAAATATCTTTCTCCTGGAACTAGTTATTTTTTAAAGTATCTGGGTAACTTCAAAACAAAAGTTTCATATTCAGACCCAAGTGGTTGTAACAGGTTAAATTTCTCCAGTTTAGTGGTGTTTCTTTGTGAGCCTGGGGTCTCTTGGAAGTGGTAGATGTTTTTGGGGTAAGCAAAAGAAGTGAGGAATGGAAAGCAAGCAAGGAGGTGAATCTAAGGAGTGACAATTTTGTGTCATTCCTAGCAGTGGTTTATCCATGCTGTTCTTGAAGCCCATGCTGTAGTGGAGGCTCCGAAGCACCCAGGCAACCTGGGTCAGGACTTAGCTGGTCTCACCAGCAGGGTTTGCTCCCTGAGGTTTAACCTGGTGCTTTCCTTCCTGCTGCTGCCATCGCTGCCTGGTCTTGTCCGCCCTGGCACAGAGAACAAACTGCCTTTTCCTGCTCTGCAGCAACTTGAAATGCATTTGCAGGTGATCTTCTGTGTTCATGTCCTCCCTTGAAAAGCATCCTCAGTTCTACCTTCCCACACGTTTTCCAGGTGCCTGATTACATTATATGATTCTGAAATCAATAATCACCACTTTCTTGTGTATTCACACATTGAATTTCAGGGCTAAGGAAACCCACACAGTCACTTCTGCTTTCTCGTCCAGGGTGATGCAGTCTACTGGAATGTTGTTTTTGGAAACCGCAGCTACTGCAGAGTTCTGTAATAGAGCTGAGTGACAAATGATCTGTGTAGAAAAGCAACGGAAGAATGTTCTGTTGGTGTATCCCTGAGAAAATCCCCTTTATGTATGGCCCGCTGCAGTGTCTTCCCTCCTGCTTTTTGGTTTGTAAGCAGCAGAACGATAGAAGTCTGTCAGCAGCTCTAGGCACAGTAGCTCAGATACTTTGATAAGCCTATATCTGCCTTGGCTAAGTAATAGCTACATCCTTAGCATTTAAACCTTAGTGATGTTGACAGGAGGTGACTTCAACAGGAACCGAGCAGAGGGATGAGGTCTTAACACTGCAGCTGTAATTAAGGAGCTGCTGTATTGTAGCTGCAATGGGGCACTCCAGCTGAGCCCTCTCCAGGCCCTGTGCAAGCATAGGATGTGGGGAACAGTCTGCCCTGAGGGACTTCTGCTCTAAGGATGGGGTGACAGACCACAGTGGAGAGGAGAAAGGGAAGAAGAGTGAGGCTGAAGGTGTGTGCCCTGTCCTGCTCGGTGAGGAAGCAGACAAAATGTTACTGCTCTTTGCAACCTCTTATCTGCATGTGTAGCATCCTGCTCAGATCAACAGCCTTCCTATGCTCATGATTGTATGTATGAAACTAATATGAAACTACAGTGAAACTACTGTGTATGAAACTAGTGGACTAAGGGGTGACCCGATAGATTGTTAGAAACGTTTATTTGTGCAAGTCATTGTTTTACCTCTGTGAAGCCAAATAATTTGAAGTGCTTTTATAATGCCAAGTTTGGGACAGAAGTTATTAAAGGCAGTCAATCTCCATCTGGAGAAACCGGTAGCGTTTCCATGTGCCATGTCATTGGCTCAATTTGAGTGATAAACTTGTTTGTAAAAGTGCTGCTGTGCTCAGTTCTGCTGAGCTGAGTTCTAGGTAACCCAGGGAGACTTATCAGTAAGTTGAGAGTGTGCTTCTTTGTTCCAGGGAACCACGAAAGGGGATCAGTTAGGGCCTCCAGCTAAAAAGTGTAAGCTGACCTGCAGTACGCAAGTGCAGGAGGTCAGCCATTTGATGTGGTATGTGTCTTCAGGCCATTTGAATAGCTTCATAGCTGGATCTCAAAATGTGGCTTCCCATGGCTGTGACCCATGGACCTTTCAAGTAGAGTGGAAGTCTTGATAGATCAGTCATGCAGAGTTTCCAGGACTCTCAAACATTATTTGCTTCTCAGCTGGCTTTCTGGTGGCTGAAATATTAAGACAATCATCCAACGTTTTTCTTCTCTTGTGAAGTGCATTTCATTAAAATACATATTTTATAAAAAATTAACAGAGCAGCTCAAACTTTTTAAAAGCTAGACAGTACTTTGAAAACTGGTTCCAAATCTCTGGCCTCAATATATGAATACTAATTGTATCTTATCTACTGTCAGTTATTGAAATCCCAACCAGTAGGAAAGCTAATCTGACATCTCCATTCACACACACCTTCTTTTGAGCCTCTTTACAATTCCGTGAGCGTTATCAATGATTAAATATCCCAGTCCCTACAGTTTTAACCTTTTTTTTTTAATCCCTTAACTTTTCTTTTTGGTTGTTACTTTCAGGTAGTGAACAGCTCATTGTGAAATTCACTTAATATAGCCATTTGAAGATTTCATTTAAAAAAAAAAAGAAATCTCTATGGACAGACTCTGTCCTTCATTACAACAATGGAAATCTTCATTGTCTTCAGCAGTATCACTCCAAATTTGCAGGAAGGTTAGAATCTGAACTAAGAGATATAAGATACATTTGAATGTGTGAGCCATCAATTGAGAACAGCGCAGGAGTTTGTTTTCACTGCAACTCATTTTGCTCACAGCTAACACAGTTCTTGGGACCATTCTTGGGAGAGATCTCTCTCTCTCTCTCTTGGAGAGATCAAAGCAGATGGACCCAGGTCATTGAAATTAGAGTTCGACCCTGTTAGTACAATAATGGTTAAAACTGTAGATAGTTTGTTTGCATTTTCCAGGGCTTGCATTTCAGTGATTTTGTGCAAGTCATTTCTAAATTGAAGAGTTCTTCTCTAATTTCACTTCTTGTGTTCAGATTTAATTGTAAAGAATAAGTGCAAAGCCAGATTGTCCATGGAACCCTCCATTTTATACTCAAACCACACATCTAGACCCAGGACAACATCAAAACATACACTAGTATGATTGAAAAAATTACTACAGTCCTTGGACTTCTGACCAACTGGTGTTGACTTTGCAATGAGAAATGTAACCAGCTATGTATTTTCTGTTTACGTGACTTTTGTTGACTTTTTGTACAACGTTGATTTATTTGCTTATTTTCAAGCATACCTATTTTTATAACATGGCAGTAAAGAGCAGGATTAAGTTGAACAGAGACCTTTTTGCTGAGACCTTACAAAGGAGCAAATACTTGATTCCTGCATATAAAGTAAGGTTTTCTGTTTCTTTTTGATGACTCACTGTGTGTCAGATAATGGAATCCGATTAGAGCCACTACAGGAGTATTACAAAAGCTTGAGTGTTTTAGCAGAGAGAGGAAAAATGAGGGCAAAGAGAATTTTTTAAAAATAAAAATCAACTTTTGAGAAGTACTGGATGAGACTTTTGTTTTGTTAATTAAAGTTAACAGTAAAGATGGAGGCTGGCAAATGGTGGAGTCTGGACACTGTCCACTGTGTGTGTACAGTCTGCTTGGGACATGGAAAAACTCTGTTGCTTACAAGTAATTGAAATGGGTAAACATGCAGCTGTCCTGCGAATCTATAGGGGGGTGGTTTAGTTGGTTTTGGGTAGCATTTTCACTTCTTAACCAAGAAACAGCAAAGCCTGGGCTTCAGCCTGATGTTTTAGGAGCCAAGCTGAAAGAGTTTATCTGTCTTTTATCAGATACAACCCTACTCTGTTTCCACAGGAATTCTCTCATATGTTTGCATGAGACTTGAGTCGGATTTCTGCCGGTGCTCAGCAGGTGCACAATCGGTATCATCAGCTGTGCATGTTTTTCTCTCTGAGTTTACAGAAATACTTAGTGTTTGTCTTCAAGTCATAACCTCTGGAGTCATGTGTTAAACTGACAGTCTGAGTCTTCTTTTAACGAAAGTTTATATTTTTCATCTTTTAGTTTCCAAGTGGGTGTTAACCTTAAGGAATCGGTCTTGCTTTGTAGATCCTGTGGGTAGTAAGAAAATTTTGTGACTTTTGATTGGCCTAGGTCTTGATATTTAAATACCAAGGCAAGTGGTTCTATATAAAATAAACAGGTAACCCAGGGTCAAAAGCCTTGGCTGGTATAAAGTGTTGTAGATCCATGTAGCTGTGGCAGTTGAGTGAATAGGATGTAAATTTAGGGTACTGAGAACAGGATCCAGATTTGCATTTTAGTATCTGATACATGTGTACACTTTTAAACTGCAGTGTACCATACATATTTGCATTTTACAGGTCTGTGAAGCACACCTAAAACCAGGCTTCAGCAGTCAGGTCTGAAGTCAGACTTCCTACAGTTGGGCAGCAGACAAATGCACAACACTCACTCTTCTTATTTTTTCCTGCTTTCCCCCCTTCATCTGTGACTATATGTTTTTCTTTTTGTTTTAAATATAATGATCACCACCACAGATTACAGGGCCATGGCTCAGGGAAATGTTTTTAAGCATCACAACATAATAAGGAAAAAGTACATTTATTTCAGAACAAGTAATAATTTACAATGTTTTGTGGAAACTGGTGATTTGAAAATGGCTGATCACTGCAAAATATGAAAATTAAGATTATCCCCACCCCCACCCTCCTCCCAGTGTATAGGAATTTTGCATTTAGTTGTGACTTGACACATGTTCAAAAGTGTGCAATTCAGGCACTGGCTCGAGACATCAGTGGAAGCAGATCTGGGTTGTCATCTCTCATTATAGCTATTGAACTATTGCAAGCATGCTATTATGCTGTAATGAAAGGGGTCTTCTCCTTCTCTTTTCAACTTGCAAATCTAGGAAAGATACCATATGTCATCAGTCCCTGGCACAGATTCTGGGGAAAGGAGTTCTCCAAAGTGCTAAAATGTATGTGAAGCCTTTTGCCTTGAAAAAGATAAAGGAAATATATTTTTGTCCAGCTGAACCTCAGTCTTTTGCTAATGTATGTAATGGTTAACGATCACTTAAAGTATTATTTCAAACCCAGTGCACTTTTTGGAGGATGACCTGTGAGGATGGAGTTTGGCCCTATGGGATCTGTGGAAACGGTAACGCAAACACTACCCAGTACCCTGTGAGTGTTGTGTTCCCCACTGAGAACATCTGGGTCGGGGTACCAAACTGTGGGAAACTCCTGGATGGGATCTTAGGCAGAAATTTGGGTCTCTGGATCCAGGGCTGTGCTGGTGCTTCATTCATCATTGCTGTATGTGGCAAGAAACTGCTCGTGAAAGTAATGTGTAAATCACAGTGGTGGTGTCTTGGGCAATGAGACTGAAGTCTGACCCAGCTGGTATCCCTTAGCCTTGCTGGTGTTTCTATACCTGTTTTCACTCGCCAGAGTAATGTCTTCAGTAGTGTGCGTGAACTAAGCATTAAAATGTCTGATCATCTTCTTGAGAAGTCATTCAAACAACCTGATATTGCAAGGTTATTTTTAAAAGATTAATATGGCATTTATTTAATTGGTAAAATATGCAAGAAATAGATCAAAATCCCTGATATTCAGTATACAGAATTTTCAAAAAAGCAGATGTCCTATCAAGGATATGGATGCTTTTGTTCCTTCTCTTTCCTATTCAGTTCTCTGCTGCAAAATTGACTTCTGCAGGAAATTTGTCCCCTGATTATCTTTTCCTTAGGAAACAGCAATATCTTTCTCTTGATAAGGATCTTATGATATGTTAATCTCTATTCAAGAATTTGAGTGAAGGTAACAGTACCCTTCAAGTCCCTTGGTGCCTTCTCTCACCTGCAGATGCCTGCAAAATAAATACCTACCTACCTATGAAATGAGTAACAACCGCTAATGTGTTGGATAGATTCAGTGAAGTGGGGATGCATCCTGAAGAAACATCCTGTGGTTCCAGGCACTTGAAACCCAGCCAATCCAGATGGAAGTCGGAAAAATACCATAAAAAACTGTATTAAAATCTTAACCGATAATGAGAGATGATTTTGTGGCCATGGCAAATGAAATGTTATATTGAGCTTGCTAGAAATACTGCTTTTATTGCTGATGGGCTGCAATTTCAGAAATGGGCAAATGCTGAGTTCTTCATGCAGGCTTTCTATTAAAAGAAAAAAACAGCTTTTGCAGGTTTACAACATTATTTTTTCTTGCTTTTTGGATTTTGGTTGGGTTTGTTTTTGAGGGGAGAGGAGGCAGGGGTCACTGATGGTGGTGGTTTTTGGTTTGGTTTTTTTATGTGACTAGAAATACAGCCCCTATAGGGAGCAGCAGGATGGTGAGTGCTCTCTATAAGTCAGGTTTTGAGTCCTTCAGAATCAGTAGTACTGTTCCCATTAACCTCAGTGGACTTTGGGTTAGACCCTTGATACAAAACCAGCCTCTTTGAGCCAGACAAAAAGCCCATCTTCCCTGACATTGTTTTCTGTGAGGAAGCCAGTAGCAGATTTTTAGGGAGGATGCATTTTGGAAACCAAGGATTTAAAGAATTCCTGAGATGCAGGTTGCCACTGATCCAGAATTTCATTAATATTTGATAGGCCTTTCTTCACATTAATTCCTTTAATCACCATTGGAGCCAACCTACGTTTTGTCTTCAAAAGCACGCTGTAACACTGCCTTGCACAGCTGACTTCTGCATATTGATGCATTGTACATCTAGACCTGCGTTACAGAGGTCTATAGGGCTTCCAAAATCATGGGAAAAGATACAGGTAGTTCACAGGCCAGACACAGAAATGTAGATGGTATTAATTAAGAGGAATAAATACTGGAAGAATTATTAATTTCTTGTGCTCTCAATCACCAGCCATCACCAGAAAGAATATTAAGGAATGAGTTATAGTATTTGCCAGGCAAAGACAGAATTCATTATTTGGCAGTGGTAGCCCAGGGTGGGTACAGGACTGGACAGCATCCTCATGTTTCTTTAGGGACTTTGAATGTTAGGTGTGTTATTTGTTTTTTTTTTCTTTCTTCTTCTTTTTTTTTTTTCCTTCCCCCTAAGGGAAAATAAAATAGAGACAGAGATGAGAAAGAAAGAAGGGAAGAGGGAGTCAGGCAATTTATCCTTGATAGTAACACTTTACTTAACAACATGTCATTTAGGTGTCTGTGTTGTGATACTCATTTTCAGAAACAGTGGAGAATTCAGCACTCTAGTACTATATCACGGGGATTTGTTTGACTCCTGTTAGGATAAGAGGGAGTGCCTCTATTTGTATTAGCTGGAGGAGGATTGTGAACTGTTATCTTACTTTGTTATCTGAGCTAGGAGTGTACAAGGAAGTTTCTTCTACTAATGGTTGAGCCGCTCTTCAGATAAAGCCCTCCACAGGATCCCTGTAGCCCTAATTAATCAGCTGTTAAAACAGTAGTTGATAGACAGGCTTGCTTTAAGTTTGAATTGCCTGCAATCAGAGATAACAGGTGAGTCCCATTTGGCAGTGAGATATGAAAGCAGTAGAGTGATCTGTTATCAGAATGAATATGGCACTCAAATCAAAATTGAAGTTTGTAGAAGGAACCAGAAGAGTAAAACAAAAGGAAATATTTTTTACTTTGATCAAAATACCTTCATTTTGGTGATTATTTTAGACAGGTCTGAATCAATTTTGTAAGTCTTTGTACTAAGAGCATGCATTATCAAGGTAAATTTAGACTTCTGGAGAACCCTTGCTACTTCAGGAATACTGCTAAAATCATTGTCAGGTACTGCTAACAAGGTGCTCCAGCAGTTACTGCTCCTGCAGGGCAGCCTGTGGCCAGCATGCCCAGCCAGCCTGCGGGAGCTGCAGGTGAAATAGCTGTGCTTCCTGTCAGGAGCTTCACATGTCTTCCTATTTCTGTGTCACTGCCCTAATCGTCAGGCTGTAGAGTAACTTCTTTCCTTACTCAGTTCATATTTATTAAATTATGCAGCATAGTAGTGCACCAGTGGCGCCAAGTGTATATTATATCCCAGTAGCTGGGTCACTTACCTGGGGTGTTATGGCAGGTCTAGGCTTGAGTCTATCTGTGCTGGGTTTAAAGCCACCAAAAATGACCCCTTTCTTTCCTCATGTTCTGCATTAAAACACAGACAGATTAGAGGGATAATGGCAAACTTTTTGGACAGTAAGTACCAGATTTATTTAAACCACTATTTCATTACTGACTCATTTGTATCACACCGACACTTGGGGGCATCTCTCAGGACTGATGCCGCTTCTAGTTCCTGCACAAATAGTGATTAAAACATTTTCAGTCTAGATTCAATTTATATTTTAAATTATCTAGATGCAACAAGAGGGTTACTGCTTCGGAGAGGGATGCTGAGAACCTGAAAGAGAGATGGACTTCTGTAAATGACTAAATACCTTTCATGTCTTTCAGCCTGGGCAGCATCTGATAGTCCCATGTTCACAAGTAGAACAGGAGTTCCTCTAAGAAAGAAAAACTATTTATTTTCTTTGACTTGTCTGTATGCAAGTGAATATTCTTCTGTTGACTCTGTTGTTTACTCTCGAGACTGATGCTTATCAGTACCTCAGGAATTGAATTACCACTGGCTTCATTCAGATGAAACCGAGTTGGTTGCTGAGCCTGTAATAGTCACACACAGGGCAGCAGCATGGCCAATAGCCTTTTCTTGAGATCACATACCGTAGCATTTTTTTTTTTCTACATGCTAGAGACCTCAGTAGATGTCTTAATTCTCATTTGAAGTCTCTAATCATAATCAGTGCATGCACATTTACTTTTACTTCCTAGGATGCCTCTGTCATTGGGACATGGAGTTCTGTTTTCCACATTCACTATGGGCAGGGCAGACATTGCCTTTTTTCTTTCTTTCTTTCAGAATTCAATGTCCTGGGCCATGCACTCCGTATTTCTTGATCTCTATCTTTGCTAGAAGCTACGGCCTCATGCTCTAGTACTGCTTATTGCTTTACATTTTTTGGGAGGAGGGTCTGTTTAGCTGTGCTTGTCATTTGGGCATATGTTTCTCCAGGCTAACACTTCTTTCCCCTGTGAATCTTTCTTGTAAGCTCAAAAGGCACATCCTGCTCTTAAACCACTCACTGTCTAGAAAATAATATAGGTCTCCAAGATGACATGTGCACACCACTGCTTTCAGGCCTGTAAAATTTTTGCTGCCTTTTTTTTTTTTTTTTTTTGCTGAGCCCCATCCCCTCTGCACAGTGCCATTCTGTTTTGGCTGATGTTTCTCATCAAACACCTCTATCTGGTGTTCCAGTATTTTAGATGTTATTTTTGACACCTGAGTTGTGCTTGCTCTTAATTCTTTTACACTGATGAAATGGTATGAAAAAAAAAGAAACCCAACAACTTTGTTTTTCTTTTTATCCCTCAATGTTTATCTCTGTACTGATTCAAGTCTCAATTCTGCTGTGCCCTCAGATTTACTTCTGAAAATCCATCATGCTGGTGGTCACTCCTTTTGATAGTTTGTTTGCTCTGTTTCAAGATGCTGCTTGGCCCCTCAGATAATCATGCTTCTTTTCTTGTGGTGTCTCTCTTTAGGTCAACTGCTTCCTGCATGTATGGCCTGCCACCTGATGGGTAATAATATGAGAATACTTCATGTTTCTAAAATTAGCCTCTCTTTTCAGAAAACTCTTTACAGAGCTGTTGCAATTCATTTACTGCTGCTGTAGTACCATGTGCACACAGACCAGCTCTCCAGCGCGCTGGCCAAGCTTTCTCCCAGTAGCAATCCCAGTTCCACACAGATCCGCTACCCGAGGAGCCCTTGGGCAGCTGCTCAGTGCCAGATCAGCAGGGCACGCAGCCATTCAGGAGGTTTTCTCACCAGTTCAATATGCAATGCTCCCGGGTACCATGGACCTGGTTTTCAACAGCACTTCCTTGCAAGGAGTCCTGTTGGAAGTAGAGGAGTGACTGTGCGAAAGTCACCCTGCCTTAAGACACAGCAAAGAGCATAAGGGATGCGGACCTTGATCCTGTGAGCCTACAGGTCTGTGACTGATGTGTTGTCCCCATTCCTGCCAAACCTTCAGAGAAGATTTACCCACTTGTGTCAAAAAAATCACTTTTCCATGACCCTTATTTTACTTCCATTTTAGTCATATACCATGGAATTAAACAGTAACATTTGGATGTGTAATGTTCTTATTTATACATTTAACTGTTAACTGGACATGCACATATGTGTGTGCACACACAGAGGCTGTACTGAGGACACAGAAGGAACATTTCCAGCAAAGGGATTTAGCTGTGTGAATCCTATTAACATTAATGGGAGTTGTTCCCCTAAATCCCCATGTATCTCATTAAAATATACCTATTAGTGACAGGCTGAAGCCTACAAAAATCAGCAGTTTTCAGGTTAAAACTGAAACTTCATCATTAACTTATCCTATTGTGCCTAGGTAATGCAACACTCTTTAACTTCTCAAATTCAAAGATATCTTTTCTCCATTGAACTTAAAACAAATCTTCTCTTTTTAGTATAATGGGTTCTGCTATAGTTAGCCCACTCTGTAACTCTTGATCATGTTAGTAATGTTTTCCCTCTCAGCCAACACCATCTATGAAGGGACAGTGTTGCCAAAGTATCTTGGAAATCCTTACGACAAATAGTATATAAAATATAAATGGACTAATACATTCCTAGTAGTAGATCATAGCATTGAAGTATGACAGTGATAAACTGTCAGGTTCTGGATTATTGTTCTGGGGATTATTATTTTTTTTTAATAAAGACTGAGAGCTTAATGTATAACACCCGAGTCACTCTGGAGGTATGAATACCTGAAGGAAACTTTATTTATAGTAACCTAATCTAGCAGTGTCATTATGATAGAAAGAGACCTTAAAATGGGCATCTCAAATTTTCACAAGTGTACTTATGTGCATTCTAGACATAAGGTTGTATTCGTGTGTGATGATAAAAGGTCTGTATTGTAGATGGCGAAGTGCAGCATAGATCTGATGAAGCTAAGAGTAAATGAGCTGGCTTGGCTGTCGGCTGTGGAGTTGCTATTCCAGAGTTACCGGAGAGGATGAATTTAGGGGTAGCATGCGTAGAGGTCTGTACTAATGCTGTTGTACTGTTCCTGATACAGGAGGTAGCTCATTTACTGTTGTTTCAGGTAACTTTGCACTGTAGATATAATAGAAAACCATGCTTTAATAGCTTTGATGATAGTATAACGTTTTCAGCTTTTAATAGGAAGCTGAAATGAGGAGTGCCAGCAAAAGCAGGATCCACAGTGTTCTACTGGTAAAATATTTGGAACACGGACTTCTATCAAATATAATTTATTCCCAGTTTAACAGCAGAGATAAAAGAGTTACAGTGAAAGTGAATATCAGATCCAGTAAGTTCTGCTCTTTTTGAGTAGAGAATGGCACAAAAATAGACATCTTTGCAACCACCCTGGTGTTGCTTTCATTTTCACGGCAGTGGAAACAGCCCTTCACCTTTAGGTTGGAACCAGTGGGTGAAAATATCCTCCTATGCAAGAACAAATGACTATAATCACAGTGTATATGTGTGTTTATTTCCTCCTTCCATCTCCCAGTGTAGACCTCTGTTTTAACATATTGCAAATAATTTTTCTGGCTATGGATCCCTAAATGGTCCTTGTTAACCTGTGACCGGTACTCCTGCTTCAGCAAAATGCGCTCCCTGCTAGACCTAGAGCATGAGTTTGCTCAGTCAGGAGGAGCTCTGGTAGAAGCCTCTTCCAGTAGCTTAACCATTAACAATAAGCAGTGAAATGAGTCATCCATACTTTATTTTTAATTAGAGCTGAGCTCAAGCTTGAGATTTTTTTTTTTGCTTGCAGAGCTCAGGAGCTGAAACCAGCAGCACTCTGCTGGTACTGGCGGTGCAGGGATTTCTGTAAAGCAACATTGTTAGGTTGTTGTGGGTACAAACAGTACCAACACAACATGCAGATTAATATGGGCAAGTGAGCATAATTCCTGTTGGCTTAGTCTGCCTGGAGATGGTTTGATTTATTCTATTCGTGGTTTCCCTTTCCCACCCCCCCTCCAAAACAGAAGCCCAAATAATGAGTGAGACAGAACTGGATGAAGGGAAATTAATGTTTAGATGTGAGGGTTGGTTGTTTTAAATGTATTCATTTGATTGTATTTTAGATATGCTTAGCAAGCTTAATATGGAATTTTCAAGCCACAAACCCACTGGAAAAATATCTCCACTGACTTCTGGAGTCAAATGATACATTTGCATTTTAAACACATTTTGAATTCATTTTGTATCCAGCCCATGAACAAGCCCAGAATGTTCCTGTATAAAAGAAAGTACTGATGAACTGTCCCTGGTAGTGCCTGAGACCCATTCAAAAGTCATCAGTACCTTTAAAATGAGGAGTGAATCCAAAGCTCACCTGAGGTGCTGTGCCAACCCTTGCCAAAACCACACTGCAGTCAATCTGCTTTGCTAATACAGGTGGTGGCTTTCAAGGAAGATAGTTCTTGAAATGTATTGGAAAGTAGTAGGAAAATGTGTTGTGCTGTTTGGCATTTTGTTGCTTCTTAGTGAATTAAAATCCTCAACAGACAATTAGTTCTGTTTTTTCTTATCTGGGTTGCTGTTATCTGTGGAGGAAAATTCAGCTTGTTTAAGCCTATATGCTTTGGGATGTCAGTGCCAAGCATCTGGGAGGCGGCTATCAGAGCCCTGGGCCCAGATCTGGTGGTCTCCATCAGCTTGGCCATAGCAGCACTTCACTCTCCTTCTTCCTTATCCATGTTTTATTTTGTCTCTTGTTTTGGAATTTTGTTGGGACAGAAAATGTTATGAGATTTATGAGACAATATTCTTAATTTCAGCAAGCAGGACCATAATGAAGGCCACGCTGTTCATTATGTATACATGGTATTTATTTCTCAGGTGCTGTAACTGTTCCTTTCTAAAAATGCATTAGAAAGGTAATGATTTAAGCTGCTGCTTATGATGGGTGTGTTCATTTTTAGCTTGGATTGAACTGGGATTGCTTTTGCATCCCTAGTTAATGGTGGGAGGACAGGTTGTAAGGGAACAACCAGTGCGGTAATGTTGAAAGGGTAGGCAGCAAGCTGTGCGGGGCCAAGGACCCGGGCTCTGCAGAGCACTTCAAAGTGGCACACAAAATATTAATCAAACAGTCAGGTGCTTCTTTCTGCACAGCCTAAACGTGGAATCCCTTGTTCTGGGGTGCAGGCAAAGTCACGCTCGTCATGAGGTTTCTGTGGCTCAGGTCTGGATGGCTCTAGCAGTACTTCTGCTTAGAGAACAGAGACAGGTTTTGGTGAGAGTGAGGCAGGGGGAGAGCCCCGAATCCAGGCTGTCTGCCTTGTTCCTTCTCCTCACTCCATCTATACCGGGTGGCCTGGGAGAGAAGCGGGGCTGATGCACAGGTTTTATGTGGCCGGTGTTGGTTATATTCAGGCAGGAGAAGTGATGTGCAGACCAGTGGTGGGGAGGGGTGTGTGGATATAGCCACGAGTGCATTGGAAAGCAGAGCTCACCCAGGTTGTACTGGGTAGCAATTGTGCCAGCCCACTGTGGTCTTGGAGCCCTTGTAAGGTGGGAACTTGTGAGCCAGGGGGCATGCAGCTTCTTGCTGGACTGGGCTAGACTAGGCTGCAGGAAATTAGATATTTCCCCTGACGAAGAATAGCCTTGATAGCAGACCTCACTTTGTAGCATTTTTCATGCAAAGAGCGACACTAAATAACATAGTTACAGAGATAACTGCACACAGGAGCAGATCAGGAGGGAAGGGAGATTAATTGGTATAGAAACTGGAGAAGAGTGACCACCAGGGTGGATAAGGCAAGGAGTCAGAGATTTAGATATCAGACTTGGTGGACAATACTTGAAAATTAGCATGCTTATGCTGTGAAAAAAGGCCAAGAGGAGGATGGTGCAGCATAGGAGAAAAGGTCAGTGAGGTGGGTTGGTTACAAATCCAACAGTAATTTAGAGTTTTAAAACTAAGTGCCATAAGCATACACATGAAGTCTTTATGTGGGAATCAGACAATGTCTGGTTCTGATCTGAGATTACATCTTTCTCTGTTTCTCTCTCTCTCTGCACCTCGTTGTGACTGTTACATGTTTTGGTAGTAAAATCCAAATTGCTAAGTAGCTGAAAAATTATATTCAAGAGTATCCATGTAGTGATTTGTCATTACTGAAGATTTTTATGTCTTCATGTAGTTAACGTAACCTTTTTTTGGAGAGAGTTGGAAGGCAGTATTCAGAAAATCAGTTGGTTTCCTTGCTTCACCACTGGTTTGAATTGTACTAATTGAAACCAGTATTATTTCATTTGATCTTATAATTAAACAATGTAATTTATATTAATCCATTAAATAATTTGGCTAATTACTTTTACACTGATTGTATCTTAGTCTTTTTTCTTTTAAATTAATATTGGAACCAAGCTGTTATCTGCTGAAAACCAGTAAGCCACAAGTGAAGAAAAGATCTTTCTTACTTGTGGGGATTTTTTTTTACATTCTTTGATAAAGAGCTGTGTTAAACTGTAATCACAGAGGCCCTGATTCAGCCAAATGTTTAGGCATATCATTCCACTGCTGTTCGGTAAACTTTGAGGCTTTCTTGCAGCAGAGTCTACATGATGAAAAGCCAGACTTTATTGGAAATTAGAGCTTTGCATCTCAGGGAGAGAAAAGACAGTCTCATACTAGCAAAAGAAATTGGCTTTATTCCTGTTTCTGTATCACTGACCTATAGTGAGTAACCTTGGTGAGTTACTCATCCTATGCCCCTATGAGCTGAGAACACCCACTGCTTTGTGGGCAATAGTGTGAGGCAGTAGCAGCTGTAAACTTCGCTCAGATGCGCAGGGCTTAAGTGACTAATGGAGCACATTAGATAATGCAGAGTGAACAGTCAGCTTTACGATCTCTAAGTTGAAATCTGTTTATATGCATTCAGATAACGTTCATTCATAGGAATACATCTGCAGGGATCAGGTTGTGAACTATTTGAGAACTTGAAAGGCTCTCTTGCACTTCAAAAATCTGTTCAGATGTCACGCACTCAAATGTCATCGGACTTGCTGAAGTTAAGATTGCTGTGTAGGAACACCCAGGATGCATATGTCCTCAGGAGAAATTCAAAAAGGACTTGCCTGTTGCAGTGAATTCTTGCTTCTGTATTTGTGGTTCCTAATGATTGCCTTGCCATATGCAGTTCAAACTGAGAACCTGCCTGACCATACAGGAGAATGCACATATCAAAAGAAGCAACTGTGTGAGAAACCAGAATGGATAGAATGCATAAGCTAATTCTTCAGGATGATATAATTTTCTCGTAGGTCTGCCAGAGTTCAGACTTTCTAGGGTGCTCACCTCTACCACTTGCCAGCAACATGCTCATTGGCTTAAAAGAGTGAAAAAGAGACAAGGTGCAGCTGGATGTTTGACAAAGGTAGGAGCCAGCATAAGAAGACAGCAGGTATGGCCATGATGGTTTGGTGTATTGTGCTTATTCTGCTGTCTCTGTGTACTTTATTTTTGGTGTCATTTTGGATAGTCACAACCATGAATGGGGTTTTTGTATACAGTCTGTGGTCTTCTTCATGGGATCTGCTTACCATGCTATAGTCGGACTTTGCCATGAGCAAAATTCTTCAACGTATTCACTGTTTATACCCTGAGCAGGTGAGATGGCTGAGTGCTGGTGAACAGGCAACAGCTTTGCATCTGAGGGAGATCCTCCGTGATGATGTTGTTCTGCAGATGCTCAAACTTTAGCTTCTGAGCACAAAATTTATTGCTTTACATGCATGTCACTGTTTAGTGCTTTGCTCTGTTACTGGTCTTGTTATTACTGCTCATAACCTAAGGACTGCATGAGTTAGCTCAAAATTTACCATGTATTTCATGGATGTATATTACTGTTTCTACACTGCCCTCTCATACCTATATGTTGATGTTATTTTAACATGTTTGAATCACACATATTGCAATTTTGCCATCTATCATTGTTCTTTTTCTCAAGCATTCTTCTCTGTAAAGCTGGCACAGACAGACAGGTTTTCCCTGCCTGTCCTTCTGTCAGTTTAAAAAATGTAACTGTGTAGATGCAAGCCTATTTCTTACAGTATTTCTGGTAAATTTTAGTTGGATTAGATTTATTTCTTATGGCCTCATTTTGTCTATTTATTTCTATAGCACTAATTACTAGTGATGTGATTAGTGTTCCACACACCTGGTAGCTTTGTTCTTTCTGGTTTTTGAGATAATGTTAATTAATCCAACTTTGAAAAAATACTTGCAGTCCTGATCATATGTCACATTTTTAATTCTTTCTGGAAGCCAGAGGCTATACAAAAGCTGAGTAATTAGAGATATATTTATGCAACTTGCAGAAACTTTCAGTCTAGGTATCACTGTCTGAAGTACTGACTGCATTTAAGAGGATGACTATAAGCAAATCTTTATTTTATACAAGGTTAAAGGAAAGGCTATAGTATCATTCCAGTGTATTTTGATAGAGCTATAGTGAGGGGTTGTTCAGGTTGAAGGAAAAAACCCACACCGCAAACCACAAAATCTCTACTCTTTAAAAATACCTAACTCATTCAGACACATTTTTAAAATGTTTAATACATATCTGAAGTAGATTTGGGATTTCCTCTACTGATACCCCTCTGTGTATGAGTATTAATTTGCATTAAACTGCCATGATTTTGTTGACTTTAGACAGGGTGAGGTCATAGCATAACAACAGTTTGGAAGAAAATAAAGAAACAAGTGTACTAGATGCAATGTATGCGAGTCACATCTCTTGCTATGCTACTGGAAGGTGATCAGATACACGGATAAGGGTAGTTCAGGAACATAAAGAAGAAAGAATAGCAGTTACTTTCAGAGCACTTTGGTTTATCTTGCAATGTCTGTTTTCTTTGCAAAATCACTAATGGTCACTATTACTGGAATTGTTAAAGTGACCTTTAAATTGCTTTACAAATATCGAGTTGTGGATGCAATCTACTTTTGCACAATAGTCAATTGTCCATCTCAACTTAAACAAAACAAAAAAAAGAGTGCATTTCAAAGTATTTCTAGCAAACTCCTTGAAGTATTTTTAAGAGTGTCACCTATAGCAATAATGTCACCTTTTATACAATGTTAGGAGTGATTTTTGCCCTGGAGAATGGCTAAAATCTTGGAAGCTGATAAAAGCTTTTTTTGCTTGTTTCCCTCCTAGATTTTGGTACTGTATGACAGAGGCAGCATATAATTTTTGTTGAACTTCTTGTGTGTGTATATATATATATATATATATACACACACACATATATATATATATATAAACACACATGTGCATAAATGTATATATATGCATTCCCATGTTTTGGAACAGAATGTAAGAAGAATTTATACAACTGAGTGTAAATCTTTTCCTTGGCCCATAATTCTAATGTTGCAGTTGTCTCTCCCTAGATATGTGCCTATCTGCCCTCTCTCATCTCCTGAGTCATTAATATAATCTCCCCCTAACCCATCTAGTCATGTTTGTTAGAAAAATAACAAAAGGTAGCACTTTGGTTCCCAGGTCACCTGGGGAGCGGTCAGCAAGGCATGGAGCTGCACATCTGTGGGACCAGTATGTACCATAGGACAGTGGAGGCAAGTCTCATATGAAGGTGGAATCTTATAGGTTCTTCAGCAGAAGTAAAATACATTATATGAGCAGCTTTATACAGTTGTAACTCACATTTATTTTTCAGTGACCACACCACTGTACTAGTTGAACAGAACACTTTTGTGTTAAAAGGTTTGTCTCTCCCTTTAGAGAGCTGTGGTCCTGATGCTCACTCTTTACTAACCTGTATACCAAAAGTCATCACAAAAACAAAGTAGAATTCTGGTAGGTTTTCACCCCATTCGTAATGTTTCAGATTGATGTCCTTGATTCCCAGAGTAAAATCCAATTGAAACTTTGGTGCTAGTTGTTCTGTATACTAGGGTGAGCAAATGTTTCTGCTGTGTTGGTGTGACTTTTTTATTAATTGTTTTGCATGGAAGATCACTTCAAGAGAAGAGGTTTGGGTCTAAGTGGCCTCCTGCATTTCTTACCTCCTGTACATCATTATAGTTCTGTATTTTTCTGGCACTGATATCCCAGATGATGTGACTGATATTTCAATTAAGATCTGACCTCCAGTTTACAGATATTAACCCAGATGAATGATTCTGATCAATCTTTCCCCAGCTTGAAGTTAGTTTCATTGTCTGCGTCAACACAGCTGATGTTAAGATTCTGCAGTGGACTCTCAACACCACTTGTTGTAGGAGCTGTTAAAGCCAGTGCCTACTTGTTATATTATTATTGTTGTTGTTATTTATTTTTTATATAGTGCTATTGCTGTTTGTGAGACTTTACAGGGAATATAGGTCCTGACCTTGAGGGGCCCCCACATTGCTATCGATGGAGTGTCAGAGAGGTGTCAAACAAAAGCCTGAAGTGAGAGGAGGCATGGTATTTATGGGAAGGATGAGTGCAAGCGTGGGTAAAACACTGAGATACATTTTAGAATCACAGAATCATTTTCCGTTCAAAATATCTTTAAGATCCTCAAGTCTGACCATTAACCTAGCACTGCTAAATCCACTTCTAAACTGTGTCCCTAAGCGCTGCATCTACATATTGTTTAAACACCTCTAGGGTTCGTGACTCAATCACTTCCCTGGGCAGCCTGTTCCAATGCTTGCTTGACAAGCCTTGAGGTGAAGATGTTTTTCCCTAATATCCAATCTAAACCTCCCCTGGTTCAACTTGAGGCTGTTTGCTCTTATCCTATTGCTTGTTGCTTAGGAGAAGAGACCAACAACCTCCTTTCAGGTAGCTGGAGACAGCGATAAGTCTCAGAGACTAGAAGCAACCAGCTATGTAACTACTTCAAGGATGATTTTTCTCTCTACATAAATTGAGAGAAAAATAGACTTTTGCTCTGAATACCCAAATATCCGACATATATAGATTCTTTCCTCATATCCCATGGCAGAAGCAAAACGCCTGGTGCAGGTAGGGACAGGACCCTGTTTGTTATGTGGGATATTCAGTACTGGACACTGCTCAGGGTTCAGCTACCCAGTTAGTTTCCTGTATGTCAATATAACCGCACGTGTGCCCTTTGATCTGGAGAAAAAGCAGGATAATTTAATTTAGCTTGGTCAAGATGTAAACATAGAGTTAGATGTAATCTTTCTTGTATTTTGTGAATATGAGACAATATTTAAAATATTCTCTGTACAGGAGAAATTTGACGTGTGCCTTGAGGCCACAGAATTAAGACCCGGTATAAGTATATTGAATTCCATTGAAATCTCACCCTTTATGGCTGTGTTCACTCAGGCCTGATTTTGACCCTAAATTAATCATAAGGGACTACATTTAACTTGACATAAATCTACTTGTGTGTGCACATACATGTAAAAAGGCACAAAAAGATGCAGAGAAAACAAAATGCAGCTAATTATGGCAGATCCTTTTTTAAGCATGTTTGCAAGTGATGTGTTTTCAAAACAAGCTAAACAATAATTCATCAGCTTGCATACCACATGCTGGTTAATGAATAAAGTCAGGAATCAGGAAGCAAATGTAAATATGGGGTCTAATTCCCAACTGCCAAATTAGAAGTATTTTGTGCCCACTTTGCACAGGTGCAAGTGACAACATAAGTTACAAAACAGCTGGGAATCTGGTCTCACAGTCTGTTGTACTGTTCAAATAATTGAATTTAAAGTGTGGTTACTCACTAACTAAAGCCTCTCCAACTGTATTGGTCCTCATTTCCCAACCCCAGGCCTGGGAGAAGACCAGGCCGTTTGAGAAGATTGTCATTCAAGCTTATCCTTTCAATCAGAATCTGCAGGACAAAAAATACCAGTTCCTTTATGGTAGCAGTTAATCTGTCAAGAGCAGATTCAAGTTTTGGCAAAGATCTGTGGTGAGATAAAATGAAAAAGCTGCCAAACAGCATTGTTAGCACGGGGAGGAGGAAGGGAGGGGAGCTGACATGATTTCCCCAAGTTAAATGCCAAGCACACCTACATCGTTTTCAATCAGGCTATGTGAAAACCAAGATATTTATAGCTATAGTAAGCTTTAGTGCTCATTTACCCTGGGGGCAGTGTGTTGATTGCAGAAATGCATTCATCATAGCTAATGCTTGTTCCTACGAGGTTTTTATAGTTTACTTGAGTAAGTATAGCATAACATGCTAATAGTTTTTAAATAAAGCACATCTAAACAATTGGTTTGCAGTGCCATGTGATTTGCCGCTCAGCACAACATTGTTCTCTTCCTTTCAACTTCACGCTTTGGCTACTTTCAAATGTGTTTCTTTACTCTCTTGTTGTTGTCATCTGCATTTAAGACCTGGAAAGAATCTGGTGTCAATTTCAGGATGGTAACTTAAGTGACTATTCTAATGGGATTTAAAAATATATTGTGAAGTGTGTTTTTTAGGTAGTTGCTGGTCAGTGAAAATGGGTATTTATGTAGTCGTTGCCTTGGTGGGATGCTGGTTTATCCGCTAAGTCAGAAACAAGATATGTTTAAGGGGAGTTGTTAATAAATAAACATGACTGTGAACCTGCATTGTATTCAGTACCAGCCTCACCTGTCATTTTTTTTGTGAGGTCTGGATTTGAACATAAGCTGCTAAAATAATACATAAAATAAAAGACCAGATAGATGTCCTGTTTCTATGTTGTGTGATGCCCTTGCACCACTCCGCACATGCAATGAAGGATCCCTGGAGCTGCTCTCTCCTTGCGCTCCCCTCTCTGTGGTGTCAGAGGAGCTCACAGACACCTGGATTAGCTGCGACAATGCGGTTTTCTGCTGAGGAGGAGAGCAGGAGGCTTTCCTTCCCTGGGTTTCCCCTGGGTAACTTGAACCCTGCTCTCATATTTCAGTCCAGGAAACTTTGTGTTACCCGGAGCACAATCTGGCTGATGCTGCTGAGCCCGGTGATGCCTGGTGAGGGGTGCTGAGCCTCCCGCTGCGAGATCCTGCCACCGGGTAGCCTCCATCTGTCTGTGCCAACTGTCGTCTCTGCTTTGTGCTGGTTACCCAGCGCTTCAGGGCACAGTGTGTTCTTTTGGGAGTGGAGGATTGGAAAGGACCATCAGGGTTACAAAATCTGCTCTGCAGTAACTGCAGGTGTCTGTGCAGCTCATTTCATGTGTAGATGACACCTGGTAGGATCCTTGGCCAGAATAATCCAGCTAGTTTTATTAATAAACACTACATGGCCATTTTTGTCTTGAAATACTCTGACTCTGCAGAGGTTACAAGTTCCCTGGATTTCATTTGCAGTTTCAATGTGAGCATGCAGAACAGCATATTGGGTCACTGGGATGTACTTAGAACATATGTTTTAAGTGTCTCGGTTTTCTCACAAGCTTCCATTTTTATCCTCCATTATTTTCAAAAGTTCATAGTTTAGATAGAAAAGTGTTTCAGGGGTTAGAAGTGCATCCTTAGGGAAGCATGTAGTTGATATAATAACGTACTGAGTGCACAGCTCGCATGGTACTCTGCTCTCTGGTTGGGTAGCTTCTAATGAGATCTTTAGAAGATGTCGGCTGTTTGCATAAAATGTGCAGGAAATCTGGGATAAACACAGCTTTCAGCTTTTGAGGGTTTCTTAACTCTGTTTTCTCTTCATAGCCTTTCGGTCTTTAGCCAGTATTTTACTCCACTGGAGCTGGTCAGGTGTGTTTGAGTGAAATATTAGGCCCTAGTGTCTTTATTTCCATTGAGTGTCAGGTAGCTTGATCAATTTTAATTACAGGAATGAGCTGACATGATTGTAACCCGTTACAGTTTCTGTACCAGAGAGACAATTTGGCCAGGATTTCCAGAATTTTTTTTGATATGGTAGCTTAAACAAAACACAATCTACAAGATGAAATAATGAAAAGTGGAATCTAGTTTAGAGAAATTTAAGATAAAGACTCTTGCACAACTACCTTGTATCCTGCACACAGTAATTTCCTCCTACCTATGACAGCTGGAGCACTTACAAACTTGAAATGTACGGAGACGTAGCTACAGGAGTTTAACACTCACAGCCACACCAGCAACAGTGGGTAGGAGATGCCATTGTAAAGTCCAAGCAACTACTCTTACACATGCAAAGCCTTATTGTAAAACATCTGGAAACTTCAAAGAAGCTGTTGAAGTAGTTTCTAAGTGGAGACATTGCTGTATGTTTTCTTATGATAAATCCATTTTCAGTGGATAGAGACAACCATCCATGCAAGATTTAGAGACCATTGCTTGTGTATGGTGTACTGTTATAGAAAAAGGGTATAGTAAGTATACACTTTACTCTTATGGTAAAGAGTATAATAGACCTAACAGTAGATCAGTTTGAAATATTTCATAATATGTATTTAAAGACAGCTACATGTAAATCTCTTCATATTCCAACATTGCTCAGATTTTCTAATTACAAATTGACGGTTGGTTTTGTGTTTTTAATTTCAAAGCTGCTATCTACTCCCTTTTTTTTTAAACTGCCATACAGTAAGATTGAGAAATTGAGTTGGCTAGGACTGCTGAGTAACCCCATGAACTAATGAAGTAAACATTTGCAACCACTGTGACATGGAAATCATCCAGCTCTCCCTGGTGTACACCTGCAGAAACCTGTGATTCACCTCTGAGTCACTCTGCAAATGTTAGCAGGGCAAAGCTGACAGCCGTGCAGAGGGCTCGCTCTGCTGCCAGTTCTCTCCTTCTCCCCTGGAATAATGACATTAATGATGCTTCCAAACAGCTCATGGTGTTGCAAAATGAGAGATCTAAAAATCCATGCGGCAGTTTGATTTCCTAATAGGATGCATTAAGTAGGACATTGCATGTTTTACGGGCTGAAGTTGATTAGACAATAAGACTTAAAATATGTTGCTAAAGTGGTTAGAAAAATAGGTTTTGGAAGCTCAGATCAAAGCTTTACAGGGGGGTGATTAGATAAATAAAAAGTTTAAGCCTAACTGAGCAAATAATTGCACATCCTCTGAAAAGAACAGTTCATAGGGATTGATCAAATGTGAGTCACCCCAGGCACAGATGTCTTTCTAAGAATATTCCATTTAATTTTCCTAATGTACACGAAAAGCAAAGAGATGCTGGTGCTGATCAGTGAATATTCTTGTTTGCATAAGGAAAGGCTCTTTAAAAATAATGGACAATGAAAAGAAAAAAAAAAAATCTAACCAAGTAACCACCAAAAAATGATTCAGTTCCTGTTGTCTAACAGGGATAATTTCCTCTTTAGTAGTGATTTCCCTCCCTCATTAAAAGGTGAGGCCTTTCTGTTCTTTAGTGTGTGCTAGAACAACATAGCACATGCTCAAAGCTCAAAAGAAATGCAAGTCTCACTGCAGTCTTTTTTCTTAAGGGCCAATTTGTGCTTTTCTTTGGAAACATCAGCCCTGGAAAGACTCTAAGAACTTTAGAAGCGCAAAATAAGGTGAGGTTCTTACTGTGCCAGATTGCCTCTTTAGGTAAAGAATGGAGTTTGAGGACAAAGTAGGAGCAACTGGAGGTGAAGGGGGACTCTGTAGAGGGGAATCCCATTCCCTCAGGACTGAGGTTTTTGGAAGAACTTTCCCCTTCCTGCCTTTGGCATTGTTTTTTGAGAATCCACCTGCAAACCCCTGTCCTCTGGAGGGTGTGTATATAGGGAAGCTCCATTAACATTACAGAAAAAAGCGTGACAGGGTGAAATTCTGTGCCTTCAAGATTTTGGCATGTGTTCCATTTATTGCAACAAAGCCACAATTTCACCTTTGCTGAAGGAGAATGAGTAATGGCAGGGAGCTTGGTTTCTTCCAACACGTTCCTCTGACACAGGAAGCGCTGAGGAAAAAGTAACAAGAAAAAGGCTATGCAAAAAAAAATCCGTAGACCCATAGAAAGAAGCTCTGTGCACAATATTGAAACACGCAGCACTGTAACACTAAATGTGTCATGCAGATGCTGGGTATCTCACTAACTGGAATATATTCCTTATTCAAACACTAATGTTGTTATTTATTTGTTCACTCTTTGAACAGCAAGTTGTTAAATAAGGGATACACAAACTAAAAGAAAAAATCAATCTGCTCACCTGTTCCCCTCTAGCATATCTTTAATGTCTCTGCAGATTGCAGGAGGCATGTTCTGAATGCTTCCAACAAGCTGACTGTGGTAGAACTGGAGTATCCATTCGAGTGTTAGAGTTGGTAATAAAATAATGGCTCTCGAGTTTCACGTTAATGAGTGGCTTGGAACCATGACTAAATCTTCTTGTTCTTAATAGCAGAGGATACCTGACCTTCTGTCTTGAGCTCTTTTATTTCATGTAGTACCTAATTTCTGAATGCAGCTGATCTTTTCTCACTGCTCGCTCCCTTCTCTCTCCCTCTTCCACCTTCATGGCAGGCACACATATACATGAATTTGATGTTAACTGAAATCTAATATGAGAGAGGCAGTTTAGAAATTGTCTTGCTGAGATGTTGTGTAGGTTTTGGTATGTTTCTGGCAACACTAGCATGACAGCTCTAGGGTAACTGGCTGGGCCCTGGGAGCCATGATTTGCAAGCACCTTTCATACATACTTCACAGTTAATGTAGAAATAATCCTGATGTAGTAAAGAATTGTGAGTTTGAGAACACTTTTTGGTATCCAGTAATTTGGATAAGAGATAAATAATGAAAAAATAGGAGTGGCTGGTTTCCAGTCTTTGCATTCAGTTTGGCTTACTTTGTAATCTGGTCCTTATGTTCATATTTAATGCCCACCTCTTTCCTCCTGTAAATTATCTATTTAAGTTCACAGAATTACAGTATGACTGTGGTCAGAAGGGACTTCTGGAGATCATCTAGTCCAACCCCACGGCTAAAGCAGGTTCACCTAGAGTAGATTGCACTGGAATGTGTCCATGTGGGTCTTGAATGTCTCCAGAGAAGGAGACTTCACAACCTCTCTGTTCCAGTGCTCTGTCACCTTCAAGGTAAAGAAGTTTTCCTTCATATTCAGATGGAATCTCTTGTGCCTCAGTCTGTGCCCGTTGCCCCTCATCCTGTTGTTGGGGAGCACTGAATGAGTCTGGTCCCATCCTCCTGACACCCACCCTTGAGGTATTTATAAATATTGATGAGATCCCGTCTCAGCCTTCTCTTCTCTTCTTCAGTAACAATCTTGGGCCGGAGAACCAAAGGTTCTGCAGAAAGTTTGACTGTATGTGGTGAAAACAATTTATCTGTGATTCAGACCGAGGGGTACATTCTCTTTTGTCAAGTGGAGTAACTTTCTTTCATCTAACAGAAATTTGCTTTTAGTGACAATTATCATTGCCACTTGTCATGTGTCCTTAAAACTGCTACCTTCCTACTCTCACCTCTTAAATTATCCTTCACTTGGGTGATATAAACATTTGATGTGTTTTCAAATAGAAAGGGCTTGGTCTTATGTACAGAGGGGGCTAAGGGTGTGCAGCACCTGAAGGTAGCTGTCTAGTACTTTGGAAAATCAGACACATTATGTATCAGCAATTTCTCCTGGCAGCTGGGAAATAAATTTATAGCTTGGTATTTCTAAAAGAAAAAATTACTAGTTCTGATTCAAATGCTTAACAGTGTAGACAGTTAAAGTAAACATTTTTCCTGAATAATTTTTTATAGCCATACACCTCTTTAATTTTCTTCTGTTACATTTTGAACTTCAAGAAAATGATATTTCCAAAAAATATGGAAGGCTGAAAATTTTTATTGTGTTTATTCCAAATATCACCTTGGAAAAAGTACTCTATTCATTTTTCAAATGCTTTAAAATTGATTTCAGGAAATTGAAAAGGGCTAAATTCAGGCCATGTAGTAAGTGCTTACGTGCCTTGAGACAAGGCAGCAATAGATGTCTCAGAGGAAGATTATTGCATTTTCACTTTACCTGTGGAAAGACATCTCCAAATATCACCTTCTTGGTGTAAACTTGCTTCTGCAAAAGGGGAGAGTGGTTCTGATTGCCATGAGTCTGGTATAAATCATACGTTTATGCAAAACAGATGAGTTCAAACATCCATAAACCTATTTCCTTTCTCTGACATACCTTCCACTCTGTTTGTACCTCATGGCTTACTCTAGCTTGCTCTAGATTTACATCAATACTACTGTGTCGAGGTAACAGGCACCATATAGATTTCAAATGTATAAAGAATTCAGTGAAAGACACTGTCTTGAAGATCAGCTTAGATTCTTGTTGTAATTTTACATTTTTGGGTCATATTTAGAGCTTACGATTTGAGCATGGCAATTAACACAGTTTTAAGAGGATGCAGCATATTAACATCCTGTTGTCGCTTAATGACGTAACAACTTTTGTTCAAAAGAGGCTTATTTCATTACTACCTTTGACTATAATTTTCATTTTTCTTCTGTATGAGAAGTATTTTTTTTGTGGGGAGGGTGAATAAAATGCAAAGGAAATGGGGATTTAGCAGGACCCAATCAGGAGTTAATTAGCTATTTATGTGACAGACAGCCTCAGTGTAGCCCTACTAATCCCCTCTTTTGTGACTTCAGTCTAGAGTAAGCGTCAGACCTGGGTAAAAGTCAGTAATGCTGGCAGAGTTCTGTGAAATGTACACAAAGCTGCATTTGCTAAGTATCTCTTCATGGGAATGTTCCACAAAGCTCAAAAAAGCCACATGTGTTCTTAACATTCACTGTCATTAGGTCACAGTATGTGGAAATTCTTTTCAATTTCAGAATTTAGCAATGGCACTTTCTGTTAAAATGGGAATTGGTCTTAAAAAATAAACTCACATCCATTCAGCCTACTGTGAGGAAAAGAGCTGCTTGGGTTTATTTTGCAAAACCAGCAATTGCCTCATATTAAAGTGTGATCCTACAGAGGAAAGATACCCTGTCCTCAGGGCACTTACTGGAGTCATGAAAAGCACACCCTTGATGATGGGCAAGTCACTTACTCTCTCTGTGTTTTGGTTCCCCTGCTATAAGATAGTAATTACAACATTTCTTTTCACCACAGGGTGTTCAGATGTGCTCAGATTTTGGTAGTGTCCGTAACAAGCTTGACAGGCAGTAGAGATGTTCCTAAATTCTGATATGGAAGTGTTCTCTTGTGGAACATTTCCTAAGCCCTCTGCTTTATTGATATTGATCAGGAATCTAATTCAGTGATCTGAAGGCAGGTAAAAATAATATTGAAGCTGAGCATGCTGTTCAGGAGACTGGTTTAGAAGTTAGCTTTTTTTTCTTTTCTGCGTCTTCATGCTCCTCTTGGCTAGGCAGTTCTTCATTTATTCATCCTTCACAGCCTCTCCTCTTTCCAGGGTGGGTTTGCAGGGCTCGGGCTCTTGCACAGGACTGTCACAGGGCATGACAACTGTGCTGTGAAATGTTTTCATCCCCCTGAAGAAGCAGCTCTATGCTCTGGTCAGCCAGACTCAAGCCTGTAATGTCTGGACTTGGTCCAGTGACCTGAAGCAAGTTGGTTTCAAGCAGCTTCATGTATTTTCCCAAATGACTTTTCCCAAGCATGTTGTCCGCTGCTGCATTGTGTTTAGTGGTTAGCCTCAAAGAGATGGGTTACTAATGTATTCACGTCATTCTTTTCTTTACAATAAACTCTGTGCCATTAAGGAGGTTCATACGACCTTTGAATGACACAATAAAGACCTGAACCCAATTACCAGCTGTTACTTCAAGCACACCTTTTGTGCAGCAGTGCTGGCTACTCTGGAGGCCTGGGATAAATGGTCAAGTTCTCCAGCTCTGCACTGGATGTCTTTGATTATTTTAGGGTGGGAAGGGATCCACACTGCCAAATCATCCCTCAACCAAGCATTTTATAGTCAGGTGCTTTGGAGAAGTGATCAAGACCTGGAGCCAGTCTGATGGTCTCCTCACACCCAGAGCTGGCCTGGGGTGGGCTTGTTTGCACAGGGGTTATTTATTTTTTCTGTAATAGCTGGAAGGCTGAGTTATGGAATCACAAAAGTTTGGTGCCCTATAAGTGTAGATCACTTTGGTTTCTTCTATTCTGTGGCTGGTTTCTTGACTTCCACAAAACAAATACTCAAGGTTCATCTGTGTATAAAGCAGAAGATGACATCTCTTTTTCCTGAAATACCTGAGAACTGAAGCTTTTTGCAAGTATAATTCAGTGTTGGTCTAACTATTTTTAAATGTTGCCTGCGTAAGAAAAAAAAGAGGAAAAAAGGTGTGAGCTTTTACAATCTTACTTGTTCAATCAATGTAAGAGCTTTTTATTTAGCTTCAAAGTGAGTCTACTACTTCACAACGAAATTTCATTATGTCCCAGCTGAGTTCTGTTTAATGGAATTAAATTTCACCCTTTCTAATTATCTTTTGGAACAGACAATCTTTACAGAATAGTTAGTAACAGAAGTACACAATGGATCATTGTCTTTATTACTTGCAAAGAAATTGTAGATGCTGTACCAAATCTTGAGGTATGATCTCAAAAAAACATAAAATATCTCACTCCCTCCTAAATTACATAACATTCAACGTAGTCAACATAATTTAGGCACAATGGGTGGTAATTTTGTTCTTTTGAGATGACCAGCTTTAAGTTGCTTTTATAGAATAACTTTCCTGATCCCATTCTAATTAAGCAAGATTAGAGATAGGCAATCTTTGTGTCTTCAATTAATTTTCAAGATTTCTAAATGAAGGACTTAATGTCCTTTTATTAGCGAGATAAAACCAAATATATTTCCTTATCAAGCCTCCAGTTTTCCTTCAATGGTCATTTGTATTGTGGCGTTGTTTTAAAATGCCTTCTTCCAATCTGCTAAAATGAGGTTAGGAACCACAAAAGTACAGGATTTTAAAAAGTAGGTGACCCTGCATTGAATGAACACATACAATCATAAATGAAAAGAAATAATCCTGGCACAGGTGAGAGTCATTTGGAATAGATGTTCTCTTCCTGTTTGGCTTTTGCAAATATTGTAAAAATTATTAAGTCTTCATGAAGATGTATTTCTTGTTAAAAACAGGGAGAAATAACTTAGTGAAAAGAAAATTATATTTTTTATCAAAATGGGCTGTTTCTCTAAGAATCAGGGTTGAAACTAACCTTGCATTGATTTAAAATCTGCCACAAAACCAGGAGGAAAAAAGAAAGTGCAGAAGAAAAATGGGTGGGGTCCTCCTTGGACTGCTAGTCTTTATAATTTAATTTGTTGAGAATTTTAAATTACATTAATTGTGCTTAAATAACCGACATTATTTGACACTGCAACAACAGAGCAACGGAAATGAGTGACAAACACACAAAAGACTTTTGTTATCTTTGTTTGTCTGCCTGAATAAATCTCAACAAGTAGTTCAAAGATTTAAATTTATAGCATACTTAATCGTCATTAGATGGCCAATCCTATTGACTCTAAACTGCATTTCACTGATATTGAATAGTTTTGGCATCTGCTTCAGTTTGACTCATCAACAATCCTAATTTTCAAATCACTGAAATTGTATAAAGAGAGGTCATAAAGGAGGATTGTACACAGTGTTACGCTATACAGGTGTTTTTTAAATGTTATGTGTTTTTCTTTCTCTTTCTAAAGCTGTTTGTTTACATTATTTCAATACCACAGTGCCATTCAGAAATACAACCTGTAATGGGGGCAACTAATAAGGGTTTTCAATTTAGAAAGTAGTTACTTACTTCGAGACTTACCTTCCTTGCACAAATTGGTGTATTTTTAGTTCATCACAATACTCTTCTGAGACAAGCAAGGTTGATGTTCCCCATTCCCCAAAAAGACAGCTCATCCTGAGGCAGAAATGCCATGGGCTGTGGTGTGAACAACACCTTTAAAACAAAATAAGTTGGCTAAAACCAGCCAGTCATCATTGTGTGTCTGATTATGTAGCGAGATACATAGACACATTGTTGGATCTTGCTATCTGAGTGCCATATTAATGCTCTTTGTATATCCGTTTTCCTATAATTGTACAAGAAAAATGTATGCTATACTGTCTGGCAGCAAAACCCATGTCTAATATGGGAGAAAAACCAAACTCCAAACCCTTTTCAAGATCTCTTATTAACTGCTCCCTTTTATGAAAATATCACAAACCACGTTTAAGCAGAATCCAGACTGAAATTAAATATGTATTCTATTTGTTAAAAACAGTCAATTTAATGTCATTGAAATTATTTGCAAATATATATTGACTTTTGCCTGTTCTTTGCATTGAAAAGAATGAAGGAAATTGGATTGCTTTCAACTTTTGTTTTTGCAATATTATATTTAAACACTTTGAAGGATTTTTGATTTAGTTTTGATTAATGTATTTGAAATTATAAAACATTCTCTCCAACACTGACCTAAATTTGATTTAAAAATATCTGTGATTTTATGGGAAAATGGAGAAAATTTAATTTGAAATAAGTTATTTTTCTCTTCCCCACCCTTTTAGTTTGTTAGGTAACCAATCGCTTATTGAAATAGCACTATGTAATATATACACCAAACACCAACAAATGCAACAAATATCCATTGATACCAAACAAAAGTATTTGTTACAGAGCACTACAGTCCCATTTGAGAAGAACATGTCTCTAGCAAATCTCAGGGTTCCAATGAATCAACATCTGTTCTCACACAATCAATTTTACTGAACTGTAGCCTTAAAATTAAGCGGGCATTTTAAACTGTGCTGAGTGACAGGAATTTGTATATTTACTGGAGCTTTCCAATAGAAATTGAATCAGAATTTGGCCCGTCTGGACTGAACACTGATATTTGGTGGGGGAACAGTCTCCCCCAGTTGTTGGCTGTTTACTTAATGAGCTTGATGATGTAATTTCACACCAGTGTCTGTTTATGAGATTAAAAATTAAAAAATGAGGATCTTTTCCTTTAGGCTGAGCAATTGCATCCCTCACTGATGCAGGTGAAGAATTTTTTGTCTTGTTTAGAAAAAGATGCCCCACAAAGTACTGTTGTGTGCTTATGGCTAATGAACACATTAGCCCCAGCGTAAAGGGAGAGACACACCTACTGAACTGCTATTATTGGAAACAATTATCTTTTCAGTTTTCTTATATATAATACCAAATATGAAGAGTTGAAACATGGTACCTGTCTTCTTACAGGTCCCCTGTAGGCTTATACCGTAAGAGCCAATCTTACCTTTATGGGAGGATTTAGGCAGAAAGGCATGATGCAAGACCAGTAGTATCCATCCTAAAATTCTGGAGAGAAAGAGGAAGACAAAGGTTGTGCTTTTGCTATTAGTGATTTTGTTCACTACTTCAGTAAATGCAGACAAACCATTCATTGCCATTTCCAGGAGAGAGCCAAATTTTGTTATTGATAACCAATACAAAACAGATGAGTTGGGTCTTTTGGTTCCTAGGAGGCTGAGAGATTTTCTTGTGATACTGTTACTCTTGAAGGGCCAAAATCTCCTGAAATAAGCAACTTCCAGCATCTGTGAGTGGAGCAGAACCGGGACCTTAACCCCTGATCTTTGTGTTGGCATTTCAATGGATTTCCCTTTGAACAGCACAACTGAAGGGCTAGCTGGATGCTGAGCAATCATTTCCTTCTGGTGATGTAAATAAATAAATGTAACATTGCGGGGGGGAAAAACATACTAGCGGGTCCCAGTAATTCCTGACTGTCTTGTTATTTAATTTCTTGTACACGATGAAAGATGTTCTAGAGTGCCTGATGTCTTCGCCATGCTTTAAAAAAGGACATAATAGTCAAGAGCACTAGTGCCTTCTTTTGAGCGTAGCAGTGTGCTATTAAGCCGATAGGATCAGTAAACTTCCTAAAGCCTGCAGGATGAATTGATGTTTTTCAAAGACTTGTTTAGGAAAACAAGGGAAGCAAATGTTCATAGTCTTTTAAGCAGAGGAAAAAAGAGAGTGAGAAAGAGAGAAAACTCTCAACAAGGGATTAATCTTTTGTCGATTCCATTCTGACAAGAAAAGAGAATGTGCACTGATGATGTTTTTCTTTTGTTTAAATACTTGTTTGTGCTACTCTGTTTGAGTGGAGGAAAGAAAATTTGTCATGTCAGTAGGATGCAACAAGCAACAGGAGATTTCTAAACAGATCGGTCACAGGTAGAAGCTGGTTTAGCATTTCGGTTCGTACACTTAGGCCTTTGTATACCAAAAGGTAGAAACATTGACACATAGTCGTTGATGAGTGTAGTGAGGAAAAACAACAAGTCACCGGTAGGTTGACATTTTTCTTTTTTTTTGATGAATATATGAAATTTCTTACTCAGTAATGTGAGCTTGGTGATGTTTATAACTGACTTTCTTCCATGGTGTTTTGGTTTGGGAACTCTTGGTTTTGTTCCTTTTAGCTAGACAGATGAAGGGTCCCTATGGATCCTTGTTTCTCTGAGGAGAGAAGATAAAATTTATGTGAGAGTCAAGTCCAGTTCTTTATTTCCATGCCCACCCAAAAACTGATGGAAATTTTCATAAGATGGGATAAAATCCTTGGCATAGGGGGTCTATATTAATTTCCAAAAGATTTTCTATTAGCTTAGTTTGGTAAAAATTGTAGTATTGGTGAAAAATTAATCTCTAATCTTTTATAACTTCTTTTTAAATGGATTCTTTTCTCTCTTGAGAAGGGATATTTTCTGTCTTACCAGAAAGATAACCAAATGGAGGTGTAGTGAAAAACGAGTGCTGACATAGGAAGGAATGAACAGGAACTGGCCATGACTGGTCAGGTTTAACATGAGGATACTCTGATTATCAGAAAAATTTCCCTGCGGGCAAAATGGGCTGATACAAATTTTTAAATGAATCTTGACTGGTTTACATAAGAGATTTTGTGATAATATCAGGAAACTGGACTTGAAGATCCAGGGTTGCATTTCCAGGTCAGTTTTCCAAATTTGTTTGATGCTCGCTTTATTTTCAGTCTCCACAAGCACCTCTGTAGACAAACTTTACCAGCACAAATGTCAACAGAAGCAACTACTGGGCTTTAACACTTGCATTTTTTTTTTTTTTTTAAAGAATTGTGGACTGCTGATTTAAGGGTCAGAGAATGTGCCTGGCATTGCATAAGATGTATATTAAAAAACAGATCAGCATAACTCTTGGACAAGTCACAGGGACGTGTGGACTTTGGGTTTCATCTGCTGTGGGAGTTTCTGTGTAATCACAGATATTTGTGCACATACCCTTTTCTGCAGGAGCAACGCCAGCTCCCAGAACTGCTGGCCACCTATTCCTGCCCCAGACTTGCCCCTCTGCTCTACTGGCATGAAACTACATGAGTGCAATGTGGGGGAGAAGGCAGAACACTTGGATACAAACTTTGCCAGATCAAAAATAATCCTGACAAAAGAGAGAGGGAGAGATATTTTAACTGGAGATCCACCACTGAGCTGGCTTGCTGTTGTGGCGTCCCAGCAGAGAGGTGGCACAGTGCTGGGAGGAGAAGCTGGCAGCAGGGGCTATGGGAACATGATAAACAATGAGGAGGAGACATTGTGTTTGTGATTTATCTAAATCACACAAATCTGCAACAGAAGTGATTTGACGGCTCAGTCTGTACTATGCCAGTGCTTTTGAACTCCTGTTAATCTCCACTGATACCTCTTAGGACTCTTTGCCCTTGTGTAACCCATGTAGAAATATTTGTCGTTGGCCTGATTCAGCTCTCTTGGAGATGTATGGGAGACTACTCCTGGTTAGAAAGGGAACTTGTAGCAACATTTATGTTCTGCAGAATCTTTCTCCTGGGACTATAGTTTTCAGTGCCTGATTCTCTACTGCCTGATTCTCTACTGTGTTGCTATTTGTTCGTGCTGGTGCTAGTACATAAAACAGTGCTGTTCTGATCTGGAAACGTTTTATACCCACTCAGAACAGGTACAAGTGTCTGCACAAAAGACAGAGCAATGGAGAAACGGGTTTAACTAGTACAAGGTTGTCTGTACAAGTTAGAAAACTTAGAAGCAGAGGAACCCCGTAACAGTCTTAAGTGAAAGGATATTCACTTATTCTGTTCAAGTAAGTACTGTAGATATTTACAGGTATAAATTAATTTACAGATGTTTAATCTTCCTCTTGAAGGAAAGTCTTCCTAACAAAGTGTTCACTTGCACAAACGAACATAAAAAAGAAATAACTCTGTGTATGATGATGTTGGTTTTTTTCCTTGTCCTACCTATACCGCCAATAGAGAACTGGTATAATCACACAGTTGAATTAAAGTTGAGATTGTGCAGCAGAAGAGTCAAGATGTATTAGATTCAGGGCTAGATTCTGACACATTTTCTCTAGTAGAATAAATTGTTGTTTACTTGTAGTAACCAAAAAAGCATCTACAAAAAAAAAAGTATGACTTCCAGAAATTCTAATTCTAATGCTAATGTTTCTACTTCTGCAGCCATCTCTTGGTATAACTCAAATTCCATCTAAAAATTCCTTTCTGTTTAGTTTTGTTGAGAAAGGAAGATTTCACAGAATTGTAGCTGCATTCGAATCCAAGAGATTTTTTTGCTTTAAAACTCTGAAAAGCCTATTATGCTACTGCCCTGTCTAAAGTAATGTAAAGTGAAGCTGTTCCAGTATGAGTAATGATGTGTCAGACTAATTGTTTTGACTAGCTGGGCATCCTCTGAGCTCACTGGATCATGAATGCAGCGGCTACATTCGGTTTCATGCCACTGTGCTCTAAATGTGATGTTAGCTTCTAACTGTTGCTTTTATAGCATTTTACTGTGCACCTATTGTGTTATGTTTTTGCTGCTCGGTGTTTGTCAACATCATATTTCAAAATACCATGGAAGTGCTGAGTGCTATACAATCAATGCTGAATGTTTAAAGAACACTATTTTGTATGGGACAACCTGCTGTTAGTTTGAATATCAAGTATCCCATTTACATTTTGGTGGATAGTTCAGAAATTTGATGTTTGCCAAATATGAAGTGTTGAAGAACACTTCATGTGCTGGATTAGTTCACTGTTGTGATCTCCTTTACAATGAGCAGCCATCTAATAAAAATTTGTATGCACAAATTTACATGACTGCATTACGCTATCTTGTGGGTGACAGTTCAAACATGCAGTAAAAGAATCTTTAGACTCCTTTTATCAGATGGGCAGAAGATCTTTCAGAAAAGGAAACCAAAGGAAAATATTTACCTCCATCTGTTAAAAAAATATTCATAAATCAGCTGTAGCAAATAGACTGGAAAATACTTGGCTTGATCATACATGTGTTAAACTTTTTTTGTAACAGTTCATAGCAAATTCTTTTAAAAATTTACTTGGCATATGCCAGAAGTAAAACTTTACAATGTTGTGCACAGTAGTAAAACTAATATCGTAAATCTCCTTAAGAAGGTGTTGCCGGAAAGTTTGCATTGCCTTGCTGTGTAACATGCGGATTCTGCCAGAGGAGCCCAGTAATCTGTGCAAAAACTGCAATTTGTGAAAATGCCATTCGCATCCCATTTACCCTGCAAATATCTCCTCATCTGTGAGTTTTGGTAGCACAGCCCAGAACACCTTGCTGGCTGGAATCCCCCACCCCGCATAAAACATAATAAACAGAGTTGGTAGTGGGTGAGATTTTGTACAAAATAAGAAGCTTTAATTAATTTTAAATGGTGCTTTTCAGAGTGTCAAAAGCTCAGCCCACTGAAGTGGAAAAGGGGGTTAGAGTGGTTAGAGCCTGGCAACACAGCTAATCTAGGCACTCCTGAGCAAGCTCATTTCAAATGCTTACATCAGTCCATCGGCATTTCGAGGTAAAGCTGCCTGGGGACAGCGAAGGGAACAAGCCACATTACAGACAGACCTGCCAGTACGGGGCTGCCAAGTTAAGGGTCTGTGGCAGCTCCTGTGACAAGAGAGCATTGTCACAGCGTGGGGCCTGCACTGCCGGGACGGTGCGGGGTTGGTTGTTTGCGCTCTCGGCGTTTGGAAGGAACCCAGACAAGCTGGGGGATTGATGTTTGGTGCACACAAAACCCCCTGAGATGGAGGCTGTAGAAATGCTTACATGGATTAGATAAAACACTGTGGGCCACGCTTTCAGTCATTGTAGATCAGTGTAGCCCCACTGCAGCAAACTGTTGCTTTGCTGGCTCAGGGAATTTAAATAGTATTTTTGAGATCAGTGGTTGCATGTTTGCTTTAAAAGAGAGAGGGACTGTGTCTGTGCAAGTATTCAGTTTCAATTTTCCGGTGCATAAAGCAAAACATGTTTGGAGAAGTTACTTTCTGACTGTTTAAAAGATGAACTAAATTGTTTTTTGAACTCACTGTATAGAGAATTTGTTCTTCTGGAGGCCACTCTGGGATCTGTTTTCTAAAGGCTAATAGTTATAAACACAAATACCATTAACTAAGCTATCAAAATTTTTGTTTGTTTTATATTTTCTATTATAATTTTAACAGTAGCCAAGATTTGCTTGTCTACGCACTTTTGTTTCTCTTTAGATCGGTGTCAGAACTCCCATTGATTTCTACCACAGCACACATGGTGTAGTACTTAATTCATGTTAATCTTAGACAAAAAAGTCTAGAATATGAGCCTGATGCTGAATTGAGTATGCAAAACTTCAGCTAAAAAACCCTCTCAGACTTGTAAGACCCCTTAAAATTAAGCCGGTGCTTCATTTTAAGTTCTTATTCACTATTTACAAAGTGGGAAAAAGAAAACCTCGGTACTATTTGCTGAGTACCAGTCAGATGACCCACAGCCGACACAAGCTTACAAAGTTTTAATAAGGCAGATAATTCCTTTTTATAAATGTAATTGCTCTTCTCAGCCACTGGAGCATAGCAGCTTCAAACTCTAGTCTTCCTAACTTCTGCACAAAGTGACTTCCTACAGTTTTTAACAGTAACCTCAGTGCTACACTCATGTCCCAATTTGTATTTCAAGTTTGATCCATTGAAGATGCTTAATGTATTGGTCTTCTTTCTACATAGCATGTAAGCCTAAAATGAGACTACTCACATTGCTTACAAGTCTATACCTCAGTGGCACCCTGAGTGAATCCACCATCTGTGCTCTGCTTCTTGAGGTATGAGGCTCTGTCATTAAGTTTGCTCTGAACATCTGCAGCACTTACCCATTCAGTTCAGGATGCTCTCAAGTTGAGTTTGTCTCCCTGTGAAGTCACTTCCTTGCATTGTCTCCATAAGTGGGGGCACACTAGTTCCAAGTCTGCTTACTGTCCCTAGGAGCCCTCTAGAGCTGCTGTTCATATATCATTTGTTTACTGACACCTGTGTCCCCTCCCACGACAAAAATCACAGAAAACCCCAACCAGCAAAACCCAAAAAAAAACTCCAGACCTCAGAGTTTCCCCAAGAGGGTAATTCATCATTTAACTGACAAGGATACACTAAATGCACCAGGCTGATGGCAGGTTGGGAAGAGATGATGACCTTGGGCATGAGTGCCTTGTGCCACCAGGCAGCTTTCTGTTAAATTTTCTGTATTTCTGGTAAATACACAGTCCCAAAGGAACCTCTACTAAGTCTTGAGTAGTCCTACCCAGCACGTGTTGGTGACATGTTTGCTAGCTCACCTGGTAATCACGGAATGTTAGGGATTGGAAGGGACCTCGAAAGATCATCTAGTCCAATCCCCCCGCCAGAGCAGGAACACCCAGATGAGATTACACAGGAAGTTGTCCAGGTGGGTTTTGAATGTCTCCAGAGAAGGAGACTCCACAACCCCACTGGGCAGACTGTTCCAGTGCTCTGCCACCCTCACTGTGAAGAAGTTTCTTTTCATATTTAAGTGGAACCTTTTATGTTCCAGTTCACCCCTTGTAAACTTGGTTATCACAGAGAAGAGCCTGGCTCCATCCTTCTGACACTCATCCTGTACATATTTATAAACATTAATGAGATCACCCCTCAGTAATATATCATCTGTGGGGTGTAGAAGTTAAATCCAGGCAGTCCTTTTGAAGCTGCAGCAGCTCCTGAGATCCTGCCAGGGAAGGTAGATAGGAGGATCCATGAAGTAGCCTCCTCACCAGCCCTGTGCTCTGCCTTGACCGAATCCTGCCTTGTATACTCCATGCAGATCCAGCTGCTGCATGGTGACCCGGGACCGTCTCCTCTGCATGTACTGCCCTGCGCTGGTTCCCACTCTGCATCTTCCAGTAGAAAAGCTTGTCACGCAGAAAGGGTGCAGAAATGCTCTCTTCCACCTGGAATAATCTCTGCTCTTGTGGAGAGTCTGGGTGACGTGTTGCCAGCCTCTCTGTGATTATGTACATACTGTGTAAATGTGACAGCAAATGTGGCTATATGTGATTACAGGAATAGTTTAATCTTAAATTCATTGTTTCCCATTCATCTCTCCCAGATGAAATTGTTTCCCAAATAACAGACAGAAAACTTCATCTTAGAGATTGGTTTTAACTAAAAGCTGTCAAGGGGACCAGATATCTTGGGAGATGGATTTTGGCATAAAGAATAAACATCCCCTTAGAAATATGTTTGCTCAAGTTTTCGTTTATTTATGGTCTATCTTTAAAACATAACAGTTTGGCTTCTGTGATAACATACCTCTACTGGGAAACCTCACCTCTTCCTGGCTATATTCTGGCACTGTACCCTGGTTTGTCTTCTTTTCATAATTAAATGTTTTGGGCCTAGTCCTGAACATGTCAGATGAAATTTCATTGACTTAAGGTATTTCTTTGTCACAGCAGATCAAGACTAGGCTGTGTATTAAATAAATTTATTCTGCATTCTAGAGCTATACTACACAAAAATAGACCATTGTTACAGTTCCTCTGAGTGTCGGTGCTGTGAAGGCGTAACAGGAATTATACATAAACCTAGACTGAATGAAATCTGTACTGGGTAGCCACAGCATAGAACATGTATTATTTTTAGCATTCATTCACATTATATAGTGACAGAACAGTCACTAGGAATTATAGCAGGCTTTAAATCAGAAAATGTCCACAGACCTATTGGATCAATTCAGCTTTTGCTGTTAATAGAAATAACCTCCCACCTGCATTTTCAAATCTATCCTTAGTTTTTCTAGTGTACCTAATATAGCAACACTAAAGAGAAAACATTGCTTATGCGTGTTGCCTATTCTTTTTCCCCATGTGTTTGCCCTGGGTTGGGAAGATTTTGACAGCAAGCACATTGCTGTCTTCTCATACGTGTCAGGGAAAGGCAGAGTCTCATGGCTAAAACACAGCACTGAGGACTGAAGTCAGAGGCCTTGTGCTGGCCTGGCTCTGGCACAAATCTGGGGCAAGTGATTTTCTCTCTCCATGACTCAATGCTTGCAAAAAAGGAAAAAAAAAAGGAGTCTTTTGTCAGTATTAAACATGTTTTCAGACCCTCTGTGTGGTACAAAGGTTCTTTTCCTTTGGAAACATTTCAGTAAACAGCAGAGGCAGTGAGGAGGCTTCCTGTACATTTGGAAGTTCATTCAAATTTTTCTCAGGTGCTCCAAACCCTTTTGAAACATGTGTTATTTAGGACAGAACTTTAGGTTTTGCCAAGGTAAGATATTTTTCTGACTCTAGAAGATGCAAGTGACAGGGGAGGAGTGGAGGACAGAAAACTAAAGTGTCTTTAATCCATGGGATTGGTTTATTTTCAAATTTTATGCAGTGATTTGACTTTCTGGTTATTTTATCCAGTGTGGCTTGTTCATCAGAAGTGGTTCTGCATCGGGGCAGCCAGTGCACTATTATACTCGGATAACTGAGATAATTAAATCACGGTGAGATAATTTTCTCTTCATTTTAATTCTGTGCATCACTCACAGATCTTAATTTAACAACACATGGAGATGAAAGTCTTCTAACTCCAGGTATCTGTGGTGATGTAAGGAACGGGAACCATTTCAGGATTTATTCTTAATTTGCTTGCATGATTCTCCTGAAGGCTGGTAATAGCAAAGCTGATACCAGAAGCACTGTGCTCTAGATGTGTAAGTCTCTCAATGATCTGAATGAAAAGGTCAAGCTCGGTAGCTCAGGATGTAGCTGACCCTATCACAGCCAGTTCTGCCACAGGAAGGTGACAGACTTGTACTGGCTTTACACGGGCAACTATTTTTTTCCATTTTTAAGTAATACGAATGCCTTTTTTTCCTCTTCATGTGACTTTTTGTAGTATTTAGATATACTATCATATTCTAAAAGGGCGAAAGAAAAGTGGAGAAGAGAGATGGGTGTGTTCAGACAGTGACAGATCATCATCTTTAGATGTCTTATAATTTCAATCTATACATTAATTATGATGAGTGGCAATTTTATGCACGAGTGCAAATCTTATGAAACAGAATGTATTTTGTAATTAACTGGACAATTTTTTCACTATGAGCAATTATTGCTAAAAATAAATAAATCCATTTTGTAACTAAATGCATTTATTTAGAAACAAGGGACGTCTGTCTGACTGGGAGGGAGTGGGTGTTTTGAGAAAGAGGTGGCTTGTGAGTCAGAACTTCTTAGGTCTATTCTTGGTTCTGCTTCTGATTCATTATTGGTTGGATCTCAAATCAGTGGAAATGGTGCCAGACTTTTTGTGACCTAAAACAAATCACATCAAAGTAAAAGTCGTGGTTTAGGCAAAGAATTTCTTAACATGTCCTGCGAGAAATATGATGCACTAATTCTCCAGTCCCTTCCCTCTGAATGCCTGACGCTGGGCACGCTGCTTCCCTTCTGTAGTTGGTCAGTTTTATTTCTTATCTCTCCATCAATGCAAGTTTTTCTGAAATCTGGAACTCTAAATATACCATGAATAAATAGCAACCCATACTTTTATATATAGATAGTATGTCCAGAGCTACTTTTTTTATTTTTGAGGGAACAACTCTGAAGCTGATGATGTCCATTTTTGGATTGAAATCCTGATTGCATTTTTGTTAAAAGAAATAATTACTTTTAAAAAATAGTTAAGAGGTCTTTTTAGACAACTGAAAAGGTTCCATGGGTAGCAAATGAAAGTAATAATTCTGTATACTCATGCAGTCTCTCACCCTCTTTGACTGTAGCCATGTTCACTGCCTTTCATTTAGGATCACAGAAAACAGAAGAGCCTCCCCAGGTTATCAAGTCCAGTCCCCAGTGTTCACTGGAAACCGTGCAATTAAATAACAGATAAGAAAAATCCAGAGTCTATTATCACAGTCCCCAATATGCTTTCCATACCAAACTTCTGATGTAGCGAAAACCCAAATCCAAAACTGTACTGTGTTACAGCAAAAGAACAAGAACAAAAAAATTAAAGTGATGATAATGTCTTAGTTCCTTGCAATAGAAGACAATAAAGCTTTCAAATAAAGCACTTATTTTGCAAATTTTCCTTTTTAGGTGCTCTGCTGGAGGGATGTGAGATGACTACAGGGTAGTCCTATTTCCAAGGTGCACAAAGAGCCTGCTTTCTGGCAGCAAAGCAGTACTGAACATTTACCTTTCATTCTTGCAAATACTTCCAGTGGATGGGACAGGGTAATTTATGTGGTACACACCCCATTATTGCAGATGGAATTTTGTGTGCGTGTGTATTTCAATTTAGACTCAACAATATGGAAGCAATTCTCAAAGGGCACCATGTTCTTGTTGCATGTATAGTATAATGCTACTAAATATTAGAATAACTGAATCAATAGAATGTATAAATAGATATCTCCTTCACCCATCTGCACAGCTACAATGTGTTTAATGTGTTAATTAAAACTTTCAGCAAAAAGAAAAATGAAGCTTGAACACTAATCTGAAAACATTCTTTTTTAACATGTCAGGAGTGTACTGTAAAAAAACGACTTTTTTAACAACTTAATAAGTAAGTGAGAAACGTTGCAGCAGGTAGTGGATCTTCAATGATAACAGCTATTGCAAATGATTGATTTAAAAATAAAAGAGTTAAAATCTGTTAACTTGTAAAGACTTAGTTGTTGAGGAGTAAAGGGTAAGGATCTGGTATCTGCTCTAGATTAAGAAAGGTTAGAAGTCCCACTTTAAGCTCTAATGCAAAACCAGATATCTGTTCTCACAACCAGGAAATCTGCAGATAGCAATTGGGACTACACGTCTAAATCCTTTCTCTGTTCATATGAGCATACATTTCATAGGGTGCATTTGACCAAAGTAGTCTAAATGTATTTTGAAGAGTTCCAATGTGCTGAGATTTTTTTTTAATTGTTTTTGCCATGAAATGCTGTGTAGTGGGCAAAATTCTCCTTCCCACCACTGTGAAAATGAGGACACTTCTCTGATACTATTTTTTTAATGTAACTGAGCACAATTTGTTTCAGCGTAGACCTGCAAAACATTTATTCCTGCAAACTATTTATTCCTGCACCAGAACTTACTTTCTATCCTGTAGGAATTAGCATTCACAGATATTCGCTCACATCAGCAGCATTGTCTGCCATGAAATAAATTCCTTGTTTCATAAGTCTACAACTCCTTGTAAATGAATTTAACATGCAGAGTGCAAATACATTACTAGCTTTTGAGAATTTTCTGCATGGTTGTGGAGCTCTAGCAACATATACCCTACATTTCCTAGCTGGCAGCTTTTTTTCTCAATAGATTTTCTTAAATGTGACTACTTCTAATTGCAGGTTCAATTTATGGAATTGAACTTCTCAACTGAGGGGCTCAAATGAGGATGCAACAGGCAAGAAATAGCATAGCATACTGTCATAACAGGTGGTGCAAAACATATGAGGTGTCAGGTAACTCCAGTGTTATTCGTTAGGACTTGGACTGGGCTGTAGGAAAGAGTTCTATGGTCCTTGAAGGCTGGGACAGGGTGAGCAGGGCTGAGGTGCTCCTACTGCTGTGGTGCAGAGAAGGTTATGCCCAGCAGTCTGCTCTGTTCTTCAGCCTGGACCACAAAATGGTGATCCCTTGTGAGACAATGGTTTGAAAGGTCCTCCATACATTGCAGTGAGATCATATTCCTGACAAGTGGGGGACTGACTGAGGGAGAGGGAAGAACCTCACCCTCTGAAATCCCAGTGCATCATTTGCATCGTTCTTGCCCTGTAAATAAGCACAGTTTGATTTTGTCATTGTACTATTTTATTTTTAGTTTCACCATGCAATGCTCAAATGGCACTGTGCATCACAACTGAGACCTCTCGTCTGAGGTGGTCATTGCCCAAACGGTCCACACCCAATGCACTCTTTTCCTGGGTTGTGATAGCAACAAGTTAAAGCTGAATGCCTCTCATCGTGGATAGTCAGGGCTGTCAGATAACATACAGAGAAACTGTGTGTCCCTCCCTGTAATGTGGAAGCTTTGTGGAAAATCAGGAAATCTCAAACCCAAAAGCTCTAAGCATAAGGAACTCTCAGTTGTCCGGCTTTTTTTTGACAATTCACATTTTCTTCAACCACAAGGGCTATTAACTTCTTTAAAAAATAACGAGCTAAGGTTCTCCTGTAACTAAATAACTTGAGGAGCTGGGGATTTTTGAGGATCTCTAAATAACACGAGACTGCAATCGGTACAAAAGATGAGGCAATTCAAGTACTGTAGAGGATAACAAGGCTTGATCTACTTCTGCTGTTGATGTGTTGCCTTTAATTTTAGTGAGATTGTGCTCAGCACTAGTAGACATTTAAGTAGTTGTTTACAACAAATAACTATGAATTTTCATATCCATCGACAGGCTGTAAAGGGAGTGATCTGAAATCCATGCAAATAAGAACCAGAACATTTTAATTAAACTATTTATGTGGTTCTCATATCGAACCTTTATTAAATTACCCAGAGAACTGCATTTTTCTCAATGGGAATCTTTGAAAATGAATTATGTTATCTGTTAAATATATATCCGGTAATCTTTCTTCTTTCCCCACCTGATTTATGTTATTTTAGCACGATAATTTTTTAGTTACTGAAATAATTCTGTGTTTTGTTCTTAAGACCCTTTAACAAACATTTGTTATAGCTAACAACATTTTTTTTTGCCACAGCACATTAAAGATTCAGGACTAAACCTTAAGCTGGTGTAAACTGATCTGGCTTCCAATGAAGTCAATCCTTTAACTTTGTGAAGACTTTCAGTCGTAGTCAAAAGAAGAATAAGAAAGTCAGTGTAGCCCTTGTACCCATCGTATTGATCAGACCTGTAATTGCATCAGGAAATGGAATGTTTTAAAAATTATTTTTTTAGGCTAGAACAGCTTATGAAAAATGTATTTATGGTTATACTATACTTCATAGAGTGAGTGTATGTGTATGGCTTGAGGGTGGATGTGGAGCTAAGCAAAAACATTCATTTTAACAGGGTATTTAAATTGAAACTAAGAAAACTAAAGTGGAAAATTATTTATCCAAACAAATTTTGTATCCTATAAAGATGTGGGTACATAAAGCACACAAGCTTGTTGCTTATTAGATTATTTCAGGCCTTCACAAGCTGTTTGCTTACTCCAATAGCAACTTGTTGATAATAGCAAGGCTTTTGTGAGAAACAGCCCGGAAAACAATGGAAAGCGTCAGATTTAGTAAAGTGTCTAAGGAAAGTCTTAAAATGACACCCACGCTACGAAGGGAAGACCAAATTTGCTTTTTCTGAAGGGAATTTGTGTTTGTCAGGAAGGGCTCCTGGCGGCTTTGTTTCCAGGCCTTGATGTGTGACCAGGAGCCTCCAGGCCTCCCGTCACCCCTGGCCTTGTTCTGCCACCGCGCTGCCCACCCATACCGGCACCGCAGGGGGAAGGGTTTCAGAGGAGCCACAATCAAAAGCGGAGGGAGGAAAAAAAAGTGCTTTTCAGGGTCTGATGTGTGGGAATCAAATGAGAGGCCTAGCTCAAATCCGGTCGCCAGGCAACCATAGTGATATGCTGAGGGAATATCATTAAAGTTGGAAACTAAGCGGTTGCTCTGAATTAGCAAACCTGACCGCCGTGCGGATGATGCGCCAGAGCCACCTCAGCCCCCGAGCTCCTTTTCTGCACGTAAAGGGGGGAAAAAAGCAGCTGATTTGTGGAGTTTTTCATAAAAAAGACAATAGCTGTCCAGACACGGAGTTGGTGGTGAAATATGGTAACTGCCAGGCTTGCAGCTGGCCCTCCGACACAAGATTAATAAGTTGCCGTTTCCTAGCCGACCACAACCTAGTGGGAACTATCCGGTATTTTTCCCTGAATTGTGGGTAACAGCCTTCCCGCAAGCTGGCCTACTTTACTGCTCTGCTTTCTGCAGATCGCTGTGAGTGCAGTACACATCTGTGGCTGCAATGAGGTCAGCGGGAACGGTGTCCGGTAGCCACCACCTGAGCTGGCCGAGCCCATCCCCACCATAAAACCCAGGGCTGGTTCTAAACTGCGGCGCCGTCTGCCGAGGAGGCAGCCGTGGCCGTGGGTTAAGCACTTCAGAAAGTTTTGCTGAGACTGGAGCGGGGAGGGGATGGCGGGGGACTGGGTTCGGAAATGACAATGTGACAAGAGAGCGGGAGCGAACCTATTGAATTAGATTTAGGCTGCGCTGAATATTATCATTGACACGAACAAGCAAAGCTTATCTGCTCTTTCCTTCTTGAAAGGTTGAATGAAATTGAATTGCCAACCTCTGTATTTTACCACCGTTTGGCTGAAACGGCTCAGAGGCATACATGATCGCTTAAAAGGAAGCCAGGTTGAGTCAAACTGCAAAGTGTATGTATGCGTTTCTGACAGCAACATCTCAAACACAGTGTGACATGGCATAACATTTAGAAGTAATTTGATTACAGGCACTGTGTAATGCAAATCAGACTTTCCCAAACATGTTAATTTTTTATCACAATAGCTCACCAACACAGTCAGGTTTGATTTATTTTAAGGTATCTTCAAGCTACATTTTCTATTATATTAAAGCATTGTAATATAATTGTGTGCATTTGCTCACAAATTATAAAGAGCTAAAAGATCAGTGAATCCCCTGGCTTCTGTCTTTCTAGGTTTAATTTTAAATGACAGTATGATGAAAATCTTTCTTTATAATACATAGAAGAGAATAATTTGGATGTTTCTTTAGGCATAGAAATTTGGAAAGAAAAGTTGAACACAAATTCATAGATTATTCTGGGTAGGAAAAAAATTAATGCATCTGGAAATGTCTTTAAGCTTCTCTATGACCAATTTGTTCATTTAGGGCCACATGTGGCTGAGTTGCAATTAATTTCAGATATTAATTTCGTTGGTAACTACATAGGACCTGTCAGAGTAACTCTGAATGTGCAAGTGCAAGATTTGTGCTTTCTGTTTCTGGATTTTCTTCTGTACTTCTGTGCAACATTGGTGAAACAGGTTCCTTCTTTCTTCTCTGTTTCCCCAGTTTTACAAAGTACATTCAGATCCACAAAGAAACTAAATTTGAGTGATAATGTCAACCTGGAGAGAATTTTCTTAAATTTTGAGCTTCTGTTTTTAGAAATTGCTTTGTGGAGCAATATTATTCTGATGATTCAGAGCTAATGAAACTTTAAGTGGTGACAGAGTCTTGCTGGTGGGATCTATCTCCCAAGCTGGAGCACAGCATAGTCACTTACATCCAATGTCTGTCAGATATCAACCAAAAGACTTAGCTTAGGGAGGTGGTTGCCATCAATGTGCTATATAACTGGCACTGAAAATCAGTCTGATTTGAGGCAGCGCTGAAGTGTCTTACTTGGTGGAATAGGAGAAGCCAATGGACAATGGAGAGATGATCCGGTATGGTTAGCCAAAGTTTGATCAACCCAGTCAGTGCAGAATGCAAACCCAGATTTGAAGTGAAGCAGAGCTGAGAATAACCAGGGAAAAGCCCAGATGATGGCAACCCCGGGTGAGAGCATAATTTCAATATGTAGTCATCTGCTTTTGGGGGAGAAGTGGTATCTTGCATAGGTTCTATAGCTGGAAAAAACATTCTAGCATCAACCAGCCATGATTATGCCTTCCCAGTGGATGCGCCAAGAATTCCTTTTTAACACGTTTAATAGAAATATCCCCCAAGTCAGTATTACAGAGGAGCCCAGAACATAAACAGAAGTGAAAGCTTATATGTGGTAAACATCTCCTGAACATCAACTGATCTACTGCAATCTTACATGCATGCTTTTAGTTCCTGAAAAATGTGAGGTAATTCACGTTGCCTTAGCCCGCTGCTCCAAAGGAAACAGAAGAATTAACTAATTCCAGTTACCTGAGCTGCAAGCTTAAAGCACATGCACAGACAGCTACCATGAATTGGAGGCCATGCAGTAACTTCTTTGCATGTGAACATGCCAAGTTTATATGAACTGATCCCACTCAGTCATTATGAGAGAGGACAAGTTGCCTTCGGCTCTGCAGACGCAGAAACGTTAGTGCTGTTTGCTGCCTCTGTGTCTTTTGGGGTCAATGTAGCTTTTGCTTTTCCTCTGATTCTTTGTATAATCTCCAGTGCTTTTAGAACACATACATTTCTCTTGTGAGATTTACCTGGCCTGGAGTGAGGAGAGGAGCTTAACAACATGGGTCCCTTTTATTTATAAGAGCATTCCTCTCATGATCTCTGTCTGTCACAGACATGAGGATTAAATATGGCTCTGTTTCTTGTACATATTTCTCTCATATGTCCTGGTGATTCTGAACCCTGTGGATACTTAGAAAACAGATTTTCCAACAGCCTCAGCATTGTAGCCTTTCGTTCACTAATATCTGTTACATCTTTATGGATAAAAAAATACTTATTGTCTGACAATTAAGATTTACTTGTATTGGATGCTCTGAATTACTTGAGACTACCAGGTTTTAGGTATTTTAATGGTGAAATCAATTAAAGGGACATTAGTTTACAGTTACAGTGATAGCACTTCATATTTACTGTGCTGTGCATCTGCTTTTGAACAACGAATGAATATGTTTTTCTGAACTGGTTTACCATGTGTGTTCTTTCAACCAACCCCCTTCCCCAAACCTCTCTGTTAGGTCCTATAGAATCTCTTCATCCTGACTGCTCCTCCACGTACTTGGCTGTTAGTACAGCAGAGGCATTGCAGTGTTTTCCTCTGGCCACCCTGTAGCTTTTCTGGTTTCGCTGGTTCCTGCAGTCAGGTAGACATTCTTTCTCTTTATGCAAGGAAGGTGTCACCTGACTGACTGTGGTCCACTGGAAGAAACATCTCCCCTCAAACTGGGCTAAGAAGAAAACAGTTTCTCTTCCCTCCCGGCACCAGCCCTTCAGGTGTGAGGGCAGAGCTGGCTTGTGAGGAAGAAGTGCCTTGCCCCGTGTGTGTGATTTCCTCTTACTGCAGCATTAACTCAGGCCCATTTCCTAGCTGTACTGCAGTGACTTGCTGCTCAGCTTTAAAAATCAAGTTTGTGTTCGTGCCTGTCTGCCTTGCTGTGTGGCAGAGGGAGAGGAAAGAGTGAGGCACAGAGAGCTCAGTGGTTCTTCATGTTAACAAGAAGACGATGTGATCTCCTGTGCGTGTTGTTCAATAAGTGATGAATGGGACGTGTAGCACGAGAGCACATCTTCTTGTTACCCGTGTATACCTTTCTCGAGATCAGATGACCGTATTACCACTCCTTCCATCGTAACCTGGGACTGTGATTGTGAACTGAATGTTCTTTATCTATTTAATAGTCTTATATAATTGAGTATCTGAAAAAGTAGAGTAGCCTGGTCAAGAAACATCATTCTGCTGTAAACCTGAACTGATGGGCTTCGTCTGGGGGTTTGAACTTATATTGCAGTTTTGTTGTGTAGAAAGAACAACAGCAATGCTTTGGGTGCTGTTCTGAGTCTGCAAGAGGGTTAGGCAGAGAGTGCCAGTTCAGGTACTGTATTACACATAAAGTAGTGTCCACAGGATATGATATTTCTGATCAGATGCTTTCTGATAGAAAGTAAGCACCCATAGTTTTTCATTAGTTCTGAGGGTTTCCTATGTCTAGTACGAGAAATCCATTGCAGAGTGGATGAAGTCTCCTGCCTATGCTAATGTTTCCACAGAGTTTTCTATGGCACCAAAACCTGCAACTATCTAGTCTGGAGCTGGAAAGTTCTCCAGGTGATCTTTGTCCACTTGAAGTATTCTGTTCAGATTTTCCAGTGCCACATAAATGATTAACAGATTAGTTAAATAATAAATAAAAAACGCCAAACAACCTGTGTAGAAGATAATATAATGTGTTATTAGTAGCCCAAGTTCTATCTTTGTGAGAAGTGTGCTCACTTTGCAAAAACCAACTTTTGAGACAGAGGTGGGCATCAGGCAAAAGACAGCTGTTGAACTGGCTGATTGATTTTTATCTATGCAGCACACCTTTGACAAAACTTTAACACCCCCTTTCCCTTACCCCCTTCCGCTGATCAAATATATGACAAGAACGCTGTCCTGCAGAAGACCTCTTCTGGGTTTCATGGGCAGATTATCAGATATCTAGTTAAGAGGAATTACCTCATGAACAGCTTGCCATTTTCCTCTTGCAAGTGTTATGTTGAAAGGCTAATTCCCGGTGCCCTTGCTTTTCTTGGCTACCATTGCAGTATGCCTTGGGCCAGCAAGTGTGATCTATAAGTAGATGTGATTTAACCCTTATGGTTTGTTTTCTTCTTGGCTGTCGGCTGGTGGCAAAGGGCCAAGTACTAACAACCATGATGGCTGAACAGCTGGGTTTGCATGCATGACATCTTAAAAATTGCTTACATACTGGCCCCGTCATTGCAGTAAGTTGATTTCTTCCTGTTTGACTGGCATGGTGGCAGAAGTGAGACAAGCATCCTCAGGGAATATCCAGGGCTGAGGTTTTCTCCTTTGTAGGAGAAAATACTTTGATGTTGTTGCATAGGGCAACTGCTGAAGTAAACTTTCTCCCTAGTTCAAAAAACGTTGAGCACCTTTTAAAATGATAACTCTGAAAGTGTGAAAGGATTTCTTCTGGTTATTGCTCTCATCTATGATTTTCCTTTAAGAAATGGTAGACTTCTCAAACTCGTCTATGTCCTGGACAAGCCAGGTCTAAATTCTGCATGTTGGATTCCTGTAGGCTATTGAGAAGGAAGACAAATTTGCCTTTGAAGTAGAACAGAGCCATCACAAAATCAGTAATGAACAGGAGAGAGAACTGTTTACCAACACATGAAAATTAAAAATGTTATATGCAATAATCCTGGAAAGTTGTTGTCAAGTTGGTAGAAATGCAATGAAATTTGAGGTAGTGAGATTACTTGTATAAAACTAACAAATGCAATCAGGTAGTCTGCACAATTTTCCATATACAAGAAAATAAATCCTTTCTGTTTCATTTTATTTTAGGCAAGCAAGTGGTTTTGCTGTCAGCACCACTTGTAGCACTATAATGAAACTGAATCATTTTAAACAAACCCTCAAATACTCTTTACTTTGTGTTAGGATTATGCAACTGAGAGAGAATAGTAACTTAACAAAAAAGAAGCAATATGTGACATTTTGTCTGTCAGCACTGGTGAAGTGGAATACACAAGCTTATTTAAAATTAAGTTTTACTTCACATAATGATGTAATAATAAAGGAAAAACAAATGGCTTGGAATATAATGAACCCCAGTCATACACAGCAAAAGGGTACTACAGAGTCAGTGAGGAAGAATATATGTAAGCAGGCTGTGATGAATAACACATCTTGATCTGGGATCCCTATAAACTGTTCTTGATAGTGTGTAAGTGGATACTGAGGAAAAAACCCACCAAGACTGGTAAGCACATGACATTGCTCGTGTGTCAATGGGAAAGGATCAGGCCCTGTATGGAGATGTTTAGTCTTTTTCCAGTGCTGAAGGATTAACATTGCTAAATTTAAACAGCAGGGATGAATTTTAAAAAACACTCAGTGTTAGCACTTCTGCTGACCTAAATGAGAGAGAGAAGAGCTTGGACAGCACTGAAGACTTTAGAAAATCCTACTCCTTTTTGTGTACATGTTCTCAAATCCTTAACTGCATGCCAAATCAGCCCTTCCAATTTTAAAAATGGTAATGACTCACTTAACAGACCAGATTGAGAACCCTTCGAAATCTGTGAAGAGAATCCTGATGATTTCAGAAAGTTTTGGATCAGTTTCAAAATTAATTTTGTTTTGGAAGAACTTGGTTGTTTTGTGCAAAAATAATTGGGCAAAGGGGCATTAGAACTGGATGTGTTGATTGGTACCATCTTTTTGGGGCACTCAGAGTGGAATTTGTATTGCTCTGAAATTTAAAATAATAGTAGAAATTTTTCTGAGATGTAGGTACATATTAGATTCAGCATTTTTTCACTCACGGTCTTTACAATTTATTTCACTACTGCTGATGTTACTGAGGGACATGCAATCTTAGAGCGACATTCCTTTGGGTAGCTAGATATCACTAGAGGCTGCACTAGAAGTTAGCTTCAGGAAATTTTTGTGGGTCACTGTGTTTTACTTCAGTGCAACAAATCTGGCTATAACTTGATTTATTTTCCTGCTTCTTTTGGATTTTATTATGCTTGGTTGCAACATGGGTAGGGGGAGGAGAGATGAGGCAAAAAACCCTTCCTCGGTGCATGCAGTACTGCGGTGTGCAAATATCACCTGCTCTGCCTGATGGGTCCCAGGCTTGTCCTCAGCCTCAAAAATAATACAAAATGAACCTGTTGTTAGTCTTGGTTTTGCTGCCTATGAAATTTGATATCAAGTTGGAAAGGAGCCAGTTTCACTTAATCCAACAGGCAACTATAATGCTACTTAGGTGAACTTTGCAAAATGCTGTGGATATAACCAGGGACTGCCAAAACCTCCTCCCGTTCCAGCCTCCACAGATAAAGAAGCAACTTCTGTAGCAGTGCTTTGTGAAAGGCTCAGTGCCTCCTTGGCTCACACACTGAGGACAGATGCTTAATATTGACTGGCTGCATTTGTTTGTATTGGAATTATGTTACTGTGTGTTCATGCAACTTCCCCAAAAGAGAGACGTTCTCCTCCTTATGTTGTGTTTAAATATTTTCCGGTTAGTAATCTCATAATACTTTTGACAAAAAGAAATAATTTCATAGCAGAATAGACACATCCTGGAGATATCATGTCTTGCATGAGGACTGGTTCTTCATTAGTGCCGCAGTGGAATTCAGTGTTGCTAACAAAGCAGAATGTGCCTACGATATTAATGTAGTGTGATCGGCCACTCGATGAGGGAATAATTCATAGCCTTGCACTAACAAGGCTTTGACTGAGCTTTGCTCACCCTTTTAAAGAAAGACAGGGCTGTTGTTTTGGGGTTCAGTCCTGGCCCTTCTGAAGGCATGAGGATTATATTGTCTCTTTGAGGTGTATAACAATGAGAGCGCTGCCTCTTCCTGACAGGCCCTGTGCTATGCCTCTGTTAGGAAACAGAGCTCAGAGGTCTACCAAAAAGCCCACTGTGCCTGGAAATATCAGACAATGAAAAACTGAATTAATAGAATCTGACACAGTTTTACTGTAGCAGCATGTTTTTCCTTGCTTAAATATATTTTTCTTTCTCTCATCAACAGATGACTTGGTGCTCTTTTAAGAAGGAAAAAAGTTGCAAAAACAAAAGCCGTAAAGATATTGGGTTAAGTATTTTCTTTTCCCCCTTTAATTCTGTGTTTAAAAAGAAAAAGATACCACACGAAACGCCAGTCTGAAGCGCTGCTGGCAGAGTTAAGAAAGTGGTTCTCTGACAAAAGAAGCCAGGTTGTCTCTGACTATTTATTTGAACATGCAGACCTGCTTGCAAGACGAAACTTGAATTCTTGTCCAAATTTTGGGAGTGTTTTGAGTCTGCTTTCTGGTTTGATCTCATATTGATGCATGAATTAGTAACTAAATTTGTCCCTATATCTGTCTTTTCACACAAAATACTTGGGTTGCTTGCAACTAGACTTTTGACCTTGGATTGCGAAGTATCTCACTTGAGCATAATAGATAGTGGTTGGGTTTCTTGTTGCAGAAATGCCTTTGGCCCAGCTGAATGTCCAGTTGCTGGGTTTAAGACCTTCATTTTGAGATGTTGGGCCCAGGCAAAGGGAATTTACTCAGTTTTCAGTGCTCAGCTGTTACTGTCTTGGGTGAAACTCTGAATCCTCTGGCCTCCAGTGATGTTTTGCTGTTGGCTTCAGTCTGGCTGGGTTTTTTCCTGTCTCATATTCTTGTGCTGCCTAAACAGCTGCTCACCTGGTAAAGGAGGAGGCAAAGTTTCCCTTTCATGTTTTGGATTCTGTGAGTTTCTAAGGCGTGTTCTCAGCCTGGATTAAGTAAGTTATGAACTGCCATGCAATGCAGAATGTCTGTAGCACCATGTATGGAGGATCTGTCCTCAGATCTCCTCCTTTCCATCTCCAGCAACCCTTTGCAAACAGAGTCTGGAAGCCAAGCAACACCCACCAGTCAGACGAGACAGGGAATCCTGTAGCAATAGCAGTAGTAGAGCAATTATGGTAAGCCTTTAACTAGCTGCACAGTGAACATTTTACATTCCTAAATCTGCTGTAATGCAAAATAATCTGTTTAAATTAGGAAAGATATTGCATTCTGTTCACTCATCTCTTCCTAGGCTTGTCTGCGCAGGGCTTGGTTTCCATAACAGGAAAACATACAATTGCCAAAACCGTGGGACTCAGCTTCTTTTTTAAATATTGCCCTAGTTGTATTTTCTTCATAGCCAAAGGGTCTGTTATTGCTCTTATAACGAAGAGTCGAAGTGAGATATTATGGATCTTGGTGCTCATCCCCCGAGCCACAGGATCCCCTCTCAGCTGCAGGACACAGATGACCTTGAAGCTGTTTTCCTCAGCAGCTATTTGTAGCGTTCAGAAATTCTGGCCCCACAGGCAACCCACTAACCCCGCTTTTTTGCTGTTTTGTCTACAAGTTCATAAGCAACTTTTGTTGATGCCCATTGCTATCTGACATAGGAGGCCTCCAAGTCAGAAACACCTCTGCTTTTCTCCCAGCTATTTTAAATGAGACCATTTTAGGAGGCTACAATTGCATCTGATGGATGCCATAAGCGGGTCAATTTTAATTTTCAATGAACTGTTTTAAAAATTGAATTTAGCGACAATGTTTCACTAATGAAGTACTCACAGAGTTCCAAGCACAGTGCAGGAATTTAGTGGGGCTTTATAATCACAGGCTTGCCTCTAACTGCAATTAGAAATGGCTGAATTCTTAAGTGGCTAAAAGGAGTTGGATTGTGCCCTAAACAAGATGCCAAGTTTCAAGAGCTTTCAGAAATCAGATTTAGATCAGATGAAGGCTTAAGAAGTTAGATGTTTCGATGAGTAGCATGGTTTAAAAAAAAAAAAAAATCAAACCATCTCACCATTTTATTTTCCTGGTAATTTTCTAATATAATAAATTCAGTTCTTGCTGTCTTCTATATGAAGCAGGGTATTAAATGCATGAGTAGCTTTAAGTATTTGACAGACTCCATTGAAGGGTTAAATTTTTGCGCATTGTTAAGTTCTCTGTATGCAATTGCAACTGCGAGGCCAAATCCCGCATTCCTGAGCAGCCAAATTTCCCCTGGAAGTCAGTGGGAATTTTTCAGGTGCATAGCAATGGACTACAAAGCAGAGAGTTTCTTGAGAAACAGGGCACCTACCATTTTCAAACTAGAAACTAGTCACCATAAAAGCGACCTCTGTGCTCTCTCTCAGCCAGAAGCAGTGAAAGAAAACCTTCATTTGTATTTATCCTCTAACACTGACTGGAACAAGCATTGCATACCCATCAAAGAAAACACATTTTTTTAAAAAAAATCCCTAAACATGAAACATTTCTGTCTTTTTGCATCTTCCTTTCAGTGAGGCACGTTTATTTTATTAAATACAGTTAGATGATTATCACACATTGTTGCAAGTGGCATTTCTTTGGGAGAAATAAGCATAGTTCCCTCATATTTCTCCCCCTATTTTGGCCCTGTCATTCCCAGTTTTAGCTCTTCCCCTAACCTCATTTGGGCAGGGTGCCTGCAAGCAGCACTGAATACAAAGAAAGGAAGCAGCCCAAGTCTAAATTTCCTTTGCCTTATGCCCCATATTATTCCTTATTTGTTGTGCTAATTCAGCAGCGTAATTCCCAAATACAGCCTCCTTGAATTGTTTTGATGAGAACTGCTAATTCAGTGCAGGCTATTTTTAATGAGCTCTACAGCCTAAAGAATCAGAACTGGATGATGCGAAGGCTCCACATATCAACTGTTCAATAATAAGGCTGATGATTAAAGTCTCACTACTATTAAAAAAAATAAAAAAATCTGCGTTGTGATTAAAATTTGTTTCTCAAACCATAAAGCAGCCAGTGCAGAGTGTGCAAGTTAACCAACCAGGCCACTACTGGTCCTTTGTCCTTGATGCCTTTTGGTGATGATGTGGTAGTGCCCTCTAGTGAAAAATCTCCACAAGTATTTTACGGAGCACAATACAGGACTTTGTTCCAGTTTCTGACGATTCTTTCTTTCGGACTCTATTTTGGGACAAAACTGATTTATGTCTAAATATTTCCAAAGCTAACAGCTAGTAAAGGCATTACAGTTCAAAAAATAATACCTGTTTCCATACTTTACAGAATCAGTGGGTGTTTTTTCACCTTTCAACTACTGTATTAATAAATGAGCCGTGGTTAAACATTTCAAAGAGGCAGAATTTTTATTTTTGCTCTTATGCGTTTCTTGTGCCAGCAGGGTTTTGCATGGCTGAAGCCTTACAAAGTCAGTTGTTGGAGGCTCCATCCAGTTCCCAGGCAATGCGGTACCCAAACTCTCATTAGACTTCCACAGGAGCAGGATTGGGTTCACTGAATAGTCATACAGAATTAAAAGATAAACAGTCAGTCTGAAATGTTACCAACACTTTTAGCTTCCTCTGCTCAGGAAAGTAGAGCCTTCAGTAATATTCAGAAAAGAGACAAGAAAAAAAAAAGTATAGTAGCTGTAGAAAATTTCAGAAAGTGAAGAAAATACATACACCTTTTTTGCTGCTGAAGAATATTTTTCTTTTTGTGTCCTCCTACACACATTTTATTTTCTCCTTGTGACCATAACAATAACCTATTAGAATATGACCAAACTGGTGACCCACTGTGTTCAGACATTGACTTGCTTTTTGTAATGTTTCTGTAGCAATGGAATCAGTGACCTATAGTTTACCTACAACATACAGGCTATTTTTCTGTATGCTGTAGTACATGTTATTAATATAGCATTTTTTTTTCATGTATTCTGTAATGAGAGTAGATCTACCGTTATTAACCCCATAGTTCGTGGTCAGAGTACTTCTGCTGTTGCTGTTACTGTTACTTATATTGAAATAGCACTAAGGAGCCTTACTCAGAGCTAGATGTGCTTGGGCTTGGTGCTGTACAAATATGGGGCGGGGAGGGGAAGGAAAAGAGTCTTTCAAGTCAGTCTCTCCTGAATATTTTGTTTCATTTAAATATAAAACGTCCTGTGCCATAAATAAACAAGAAGGCATCCTGTTAACTGACGCATTAAAGAGGTCAGATCGTGTATTTCTTCTATGATGGGGAGGGGGGCGAAAGGGGAAGTGATGCTATTGACCTATATAAGTGCTATTCAAAGTGAGCAAAAGTTAGCCTAAGAAAAGCTGAAATGTTCTGCGTGATCCTCTTCACATGGCAAGGTCAGGAGGTGGGGAGAGAAAATCAGGAGAAAAAGATGTGATTAAAATGAGGTTTTATTTTTGTTTCAGGTTAGGGGAGTGGGAGCTGATTGAACATTTTAGACATGAGAGCAGAGTAAGGGATGTATCCCTCAGTGCCAGGGTTATCCATGTAACCCAAAGACCCTTTTTATTTAAAAAGCTATTGCTTGTGATCTTTTCCAAAGAGGGAATCAATAAATGTCCACCAAAGTTGCTCTTTTGGTCAAAATGATGAATGAACATCGAAGTGCTATAAATTGGTAGCAACCAGCGTAGTGATCCTGGAATTCAACAAGAAATCCAATAAGAGCAAAGCAACACTGACATCTTACTGGCTCTGCGGTTGCTGCTGACATTCTCAGAAATGACCCAAATATTTGGCATGGAATTAAAAAATGTTAATTGTATTGTTTTTCCTTGTCCTGTTTTTTATTTTTGTTTGTTTGTTTGTTATTTTAATTATTTCCCCCCACCCTCCCACTCCCTTCAGGAACTAATTTAAAAAGAACAAGTCCTCAGGTTCTCCATCAATGTCTGTAGTTTATATCTCCAGTGAACCATTGACAGAATCGATGTCGGTACCACACAGCATCGAGAGTTACCTGGGTACCTGCCTGCACTGGAGGCTTCCTGCAGCACAGGAGGTGGGAGCAGACACCAGTAGCCTCCAGTGAATGCTGTTGAGGCTTGTGCTCTGAGTTAGAAATGGTCCTGGTGCTCCATGAGAACCCAGAGTCTGTGCTATCACCCAATCCAGCACAGGCAGGGCAAGGCACATCCTTGTCCTGTGCACCACAACCCAGCACAATAAATTTAAACTCTTTGTGTTTCCTGGGGGTTGCAATACCTTAGCTAACTCCTGGTAAGAACATACTGGTTTTTCATACCAACGACGTAGACCCCAAAATTATATAAGTTGCTCTTTAATCCTTTATTCTGGCAACCTTATAAAAAGCAATCTGTATTTCCAGCCAGGCTTTCATTTAAAATAACCCTCTCATCCAAACTCTTACCTGTAACTTTATCCTAGTGGTAACTCTTACCTGCCATACTAGCCCTAGGCCCTTGTAGCACTTGACATCATCTTTTGGACAGGTTACAGAGCCTATTGAGGCAGTTGTTAGAAGCAGATTTACTCCATAATGTGGAGCCAACCACAGAAGAAAATTAGTGCATTTATCTGTCAGCATTAGGCTAGATTATCAATCCAGAGCTCTAGTCACAGGATCTGTTTTTTCTTTCTCTGGGGAAGTGAAATTGATATAGTGGTATGCAGTAAAGGTGTCAATTATAAACAGGACATTAGCATGAGAAAGTAGGCAAATGGCTAGTTTTAGGCAACAGTCCTTTTTCAAGTTTAAGTATAGGCTTGAAAAGTAGGTTTTTCTTCCTTATAAATAGAGTTGCTAAGAATAATGTGAAAACTCCTTCCTTCAAACTTGCTAGCTTTGTTTCCCCTTCAAAGAAAAGGAATAAAAAAACCCTCTCTCCCTCTTTAAAAAAAAACCAAACACCAAAACCAATCATGATAGTGAATTTGAAGGTTCTGCAAAGACCACAAAGTGTTACCAATCTGTAAGGTTTGAACACATAAGCCCCTGTATGATATTGAGCAAATAATGTCCAGTAAATTATTTTCTTATTTTTCTTGTCGGATTTAGTCCATGAGCAGACAACAACTTTTTCCACCGGTAAGACTGCAGCATGTCGCCAGCCCAAATCACTGCCCTGTTTGAAAGGTGCTGAACAAATACCCTTCCTGAAATAGTTCCTCTGTTATGTATTCACGCAGGTGCCAAACAGTACTTGTGGCTTCTTAATTCTCTGAGTGGTTTATAAAGACAGAACAGCAGACTGACCTTGGTAATTGCTAGGTTTTAGGGTAGTTTTTTTTTGCTATACCTGCAAAGTATTCTATTAGCAATCCCAACCAACCCATTGCTATCCCCATTACCCACCCACGCATAAACATCCTCATGGTAAAATAAGACAGTTGCTCCCTGCAATTATTAATACATTCCATTGTATATGGATGAGTATGAACTATGTAAGCATGGATTTGATATAAACAAGTAGTGAATAGTAATCCTTTTGTCCCTTAAAAGGGTCCCAAAACCCTTCTAGGATTTTCATCCATCATATGTAGGATAGGTTTTGTTTTATTTTTTTGTGAGTCCTGGTAGGGTACCTGTCAACAAGCGCTGCCAGCAGCAGCAGGTTCCCTTGAGCTGACGGGGGCTGTAAAAGGTGGCAGGTGTCAGCGCTGGGATCCGTCCCGACACGGGTGCCCTGACATTGCTTCTTCCGTTGCCTCCCCTGCTCCGAGTCACCTCTCCTGAGGGCAGAGATCTTGGGCAGAAATAGATTTTTGTCTCAGACACACAGGCTGCTGTCGGAGGTTTTGCTGTATTCCTAATATGAAGGAAGCAGCCCCCACTCTCCCCAGCATTTGTAAACAAGGCTGTCGTTTTTCAAAACATATTTTAAAAAAAAAACTAAGAAGGTGGAAAAAAAAAGACATTTCAGAGCATGATGCTGGGTACCTAATTCCCTCAGAATTTCAAAGGGAGCTGAGGCCTTTGCTTCTTTTGTCCTCCTTATCTAATTTATAGGAATGCTAAACTTTGCACGTATGTTTCTAGATCTGTTCAGTTTATAAAGGCTTGTTCTGCTTGTTCGTACTGTGGTTCTGACTAGCATGTGAACCTCAAGAAGTACCACTTAATCTCAACAGTGAATATATTTTGGGAAAGCCTTTTCCACTGCTGGCTTAAGTACTTAAGGACTTTCTGTACAGAATGTATGAACCCTTGTCCATGCTGGTTTAACATTTGCCATGCAGAAGTGCCTGAGCGTGAGGTTTAAATTCACCTTCCAAGAATGCCTGGGGCACCTAAGCCTGCTAGTTTGCTATTAATAAAAAACTGGAGCAAATTCATGTTTAAATTTCTGCCATAATTGTGCATGAAAAATTGTTAATCCTTGTTTTGCATTTTTCACTAGTGGTATGAGTGGGGTTGTTTGCACCAGTTAATATTAATCATGTGTAACAGGGCAGCACGGCCAGGCCTCAGCTTCTATATGTCTCTGGAAAGTTGTTTTTCTTTAAATCTGCATTTTCCTCAAGTGATGCTGTGAGAATGTATTTTCAGGGCCCATTTTCCTACCGTGCTCCTGATGAAGAGGGCAGAACACAAGTGTTTTTATGAGGGGAGCACTCATTTTGCACAACGTAGCAGTGGTGCAGCATGTGCTGCCCGTGTTCCTGGTGCAGGGCCCGTTTCCCGCTCACCACCTGCTCTCTGCCTTCCCGGCAATTCAATTGGAAACTGCTGGTAAATCGCCTCTGGTGCAAATTCAGAGCTTTCCAGCCTCTTGCCGTATGTTGCATACAAGTGTTGTTTCACAGGCTGATCCTCTTTTTCCCCTTTCAGCCATCAGGGGAATTGGGCTGTGGTTTGTGGAAAAGCACGGGTCAATGTTGCACTGTCTGTAGCTATAATTCCTGGGTGGTGGGTCTGCTCAGAGATGTGTGTTCCCTAAAGCTACTGCTGCTGAAGAGTTAGTGGAAGACTGAATTGCCACCCCAGCTGAGGCCGGTTTCTTGGCCTGCGACAACTGGCAAGAGCAAAAAGCTGCAGATCAGAGAGAGGAGAGGGAGGGAGCACCTTTGGCATGGGAACATGGATGCTGCCTTCATAGAAGGAGCAGATAAAGCCTGAGGGACTGGAAATAACAAATTTTATTTCCTTCAAGCTGGGGTGCTCGGGTTAAATTGCAGATGAGCAATAATTTGTGTTTCCCTACATCCAGACTCTGGGCGGGCAGCTGTGTGCATGCAGGTGGGCAGTGAGCAGAGGGTCTCTGTTCCTGGGCAGGTCGGTGGGCCGCATGTGAGTACACCCATGGGATGCCTTGGCCCTTCATGAATGTGCCACTTCAGAGGAGGTTTCCTGGACCTTGCTGTTATGTTCTTGTTATGAAGGTTCCCCCAGTTTAAATACATGTCCCTACAGATGCAGCCTGTCGATGCTGGAAAATAGCCTGAGGCAAATCATGGATCTTTACCTGTCTCTGCTATAACAGCTTATTTCTGTGGGAAATTCCCTGTTAGACCTCTCCTGAGCTCAGGATCCATGTGCATGTTTGGGCAGAAGTAGAGATTCAAGCTTTTACGTTCAGGGCCTTAGGAAACCTTCTGGACATCAGCAGACCCTGACACCTCATAGAAGACCTCCTAATGTTCATTTCTGTGAAAGAGGAGTAGCATACAGCACTACCAGGCTTTTCACAGTTCTTCAATAGGGAAGGCTGGTTCTTTGAAGGAAATGGTTGTCTCTGCTTTTAAAATTAGCATAGACAAATGAATTTGACGCAAGACTTTGACAGGCAAAAGCCTACAAGAGCTGGTAAAGCTTGACAAGATCTCTGCCTATTGCCTAATAGTGGTGTAGTAAAACATCAGAAGGGGAAAGTGTCTTGATAGGGCACAATGGACCCTCTGCCCATGGAGCTGTCTGAGGTGGGGTCGTGTTGTTGCCCAAGGTTTTTCAGATCACAGAATGTTAGGGATTGGAAGGGACCTCAAAAGATGGTTCGGGGTTTTTTTTATGTGAAAAAAACAAACAAACAAAAAACCAAAACAATGGAAACCACTTAAGAAGAATGAGTGCACAAATCTTAGTTGCCCTCTCTTACCTGGACAAAAACGTCTTTGTTCACTAGGTATGAAGAGGTAACAAGCTACCAAAAAATTGAAAAATTTCTTCTTTATCCAACTTTCAAGTTGGGCAAAAACAGCAAAAAATGCATTTTTTATTAACGTGTTTCTTTCTTCCTGTCTCTGAACTTGAATTTTGTACTGCCGACATAGTAGGACAGCTCTTTTGTTTGTGGGTGCAGTGGAGGAAGGTGAGAGATGTGGCATTGCAGAAGAGCCCTGAGGGATGATAGCAGTAGGAGATATCATCTGTCCCTCCAACCCCAAAGGAAGGAATCCTCCACTCTGAATTGACATGCAGGTGGTTGTGCTAATGATAGAGGCATGGGCTAGGATGGTTTTACTGTATAATATTACATATCAAGTACCTATAGATCTACAAATAGGATAATGTTTACTCATACCAGTGAATACCTAAAATTTCAGTAGTTTCCCTAGTTTTTGCAAAGCTGGTAGCCCCAGTCTGGTGATGGATTTTGATTTATTTTACTAAGGGAGCCTACGAGAATTATATTGGAGACAAAATGTTGTGAGAGGGCTGTTTACAGTAAAGATGGTAAAAGCAAATTCAAGGAAGAAGAAAAGAAAATGCTTCTCCTGCTTGCTGATTTTTTTTTTTTTTTCTATTTTTCTTTAGTATAGACGACAGGCAATCATTTACATGAATCTCTCCATTATAGACCAAAATAACAGTGCAGTTTTCATTAACAAAAAGACTACCTTTTTCTTCTTCGTTTGTGTTGTCAAGATACTTTAGCTGAAACATACAGTGATTTCCAACACTTAGCCTAGTTGTCACACTGAGAGTGAAATAATGGCTGACATTAGGAAGATTATTTCTCAGCAATAAAATTACCTTTCACAACATATTTCTATCTAAGTGGAAATGATGGAAAATCATAGATTCTATTTTCAAATTGAGAGAGAGAAAAAGACGAAAATGAAATCAACAGGATTTCCTTCCAGTTGCACAAGTAGAGAATGCCAACAAGCCAAAGATGCTGCCAAAAATCTGGTGGAGGCATCTTCCCAGACCTGTTTTCATTAATTGACCCAGTTGATTGAGACAAGTGGAATAGTGTGAGATGTTTTCTGCACATAGTGTAAAACGTGGAGGTTAATTAACTGGGATCCCAATCCTGCTGCCTCTGCTGTCAGCAACACGACTCATATCATTAAGAGCCAAGACTGAGCTTTTACTCAGGTTTGTTAAGGAGTTTGTGAAGTTTTTTGATGAATCTCTAGCCAGATTTGACAGAAATGGGGTCAGTTTAAGGTTTTCCGTAGAAACTGTGATGTTCCCAGGAATGTATGATTTCAGTCATAGTCCTGGTGAAACTTGGCTTCTCTGTGCATGGAGCTGAATTTGAATGGAGTTCAGGGCATTTGAAACTAAGTGAATCAAAAGAAAAAATGCTCATGTGATCCCTGCTCAAGTGTAACTGCCAAATTAAAGCTTCCTGTAAAAGTGAGTTTCTGAAGAAAAAGCGATATGGAATGTAGGCTGGCTTTATAAATACAACTGCATCTTTTCTCATCAGACAGGTATCTAGCAAACTAGTGGACTATGACTTGGGTAATATGTTGCATAACTGTAAATAAATGAAGGGAATGGATTGGAGACTCCCCATTTGCCTCTGAGGGTGGAATCAGGCCTTGAGGAGTCCTCATACAGTCTAAGGCAACGAACATGGTGACTTCTCATTTTGCAGAAAATAAACCTGTTACTAAAACAAATCAAATAATGTTTTCTCAAAATGTTGAGTCTCCTGATTTTAGCTCACCAAACATCTATTTTTAGGTCTCTCTTTTCTGCTAGTGTTGCTCCTGAGCCATTGTTCCCCTGACTTGGGGATAGTGCAGCAGCTGGCAGCGGATTGCAACTAGGATGGAAATGCACAAAACACCCTAATCTACACCGAGATTTTAGCTCTCATAGTGTTAACTACCCCCTGCCTGCACTCCTCTCCCCCCCTCCACCCCCGCCTGCCACAAGCACAACCCAGATCACATTAGAGTCCCAGAGCACAGGGAACTCTTCTCATCTATCCGTCACCAAGGAGGCAGACGGGACAGGGAAACAAGAAGTCATTTGTACCTGATGAGGAGGACACTCCTGGGAAACAAACAGATGAGCCACCACATGAATCTGAGCTATTCTCTGAGGTAAACAGAACTGCATGAGAAACACACAAATTATCAGGGACATCATGCTTAACTCCCTCACTTCAAGCTGCTGGGCGGACTGTGGGCCTGAAACTCTAGATTGCCCCAATATCTGATTGTGAGAAAGTTAACCCTCTAAAAGCATCAGGGGAGCGGGGGGCATTCCCAAACCCCAGGCTTCTGGAGTGTTGCTGTTCACCCCACAGCCCTTGCTCATGTTCAGATGTCCGTGCCACCATAAATTGTCCCGAGGCAGCCCCGTGTCCCTCACAGAGGGCAGGAGCTGCAGGAGCAGCTCAGGGCTTGCAGTGTGTTTTGTAGGGATACAGATTTTCCCATTGGAGCCATTTCTGTTGAGATTTATTTTAAGCTTGAGCCAACTTTTGCTGCTGTAATGGCCCAGTGCTAACGGGCCATATTGAATGGTGGGGTCCCTTGCTAAAAGTACAGATTTTGTAGTAAGGTGCAATCACTTCCAACTGTGATAGTGATGATACCACTCTAGAGCAGTGGTTGTACCCAAATGGTTGTGTGTGTATGGCACTTCTTGCTCTGCTTGCTCCAGTGGGTTTGAGGTAATTACTCCAGTTCCCATTTTGTAAACAATATCTCATTCTGGCTGAAGGGAATCATAGAAACTGATATTGTAGCAGACCTGAGCTTTCTAGCAAGGTATGTGGGACAGCTTCCAGAAAGGGAATCCAAGTCACCATTGCAGCCTACCACTGTCTTTGACATACCATTGCACTGGGCAGCTAGAGGTTGTGCAAAGCTTCATGGCAGGTCCACATGGATAATATAATAATTCACCCCCATTTTATGACAAGAAGAGAGATTTGGTTAAGTGATTTGTCTGAAGTCATACAAGGATCCTGTGTTGAAGCAAGAAATTAAACCTAGAGTTTTGAATCCTAGTCCAGCCCTTTTAATCACAAGGTCATTCATCCACTCTGCTAAGTAGCAAAACAGGACTTTTAATTTGGTACTTTATATTTAAAAAGAGATGGCTGTGAATTCCAACCACAGAGGCAAATAAGTGTAGTGGTTAAAACAAACTGGAGAAAGAAAAGATATCCTGCTGGAGCTGAGTTCATAAGTCGGGCAAGAAGAGGGGTCTTGTGATTAAGCATGACTTTGAATGTAGGTCACTTTGGAGAGCCAGGTGATTTCTGAACACAACACTTAGCAAAAGTCTCTCTGCTCTTGGTGGATTTGCAGTAATATAACTCAGAGGAGATAAAGGATTTAATTTTGACATTTTCTTTATAATTTTTTTCTCCAGTGACAAGTATTGTTCTACTCCTTTTCTTTCTATCTTTTTTGCTTTTCCTTGTTCTTCCATTGTGAAAGTGATTATCCTCTGTTGTGAAGTGATTACTGATAGCAAGTGATGCTCTTTGAGTAACATGTTAGGAATACCTTTTCACACTCATGAACTATAAAATGGGAGGGTTATAGTATGTTGTTATTGTCCCCTAAAATTTCACTTATGAAGTGTCAGTGGACGGCCCATATTATTTCTAATTTTTCTCTAAAGACTTGCACAATATTGAAACATATAATTCCATTCAGAAATGCAACATTATGTGTTAAAGAAATAAAAAAAAATACTGATTTAAGTGCTAGAAATTACATTGAAGACAGATCAGCAATTTTGCACTGTCATACCAACCCGTGATGTCTCTGAGAACATGAACTGAGTAAAGACAGTTTGGGCACACAGTGAACCATGTAGAGCTAAGTCCCTCTTGGAATCTGCATGTGTGACTCCACTACCTTCATTAGAGTTGATACATGAATGCCAGAGAAAAAAATGACTTTTACTATATAAAGGATTGTATTTGTGACTTAATGTTCTCTCTGGAGTGTTTTGTTAAGCTTGGTTTTTTTACATACTGTGTTGCTAAATCATTTATACTTATCTCCCTGGCATATGAACACATTTTATAATTATTTTTTATGAAAGCATTTTGCATTAATTTTTTCCTTATTCTGAGTAGCAAACTCTTGAATATGACCCCATGAATGTCACCTTTTTATCATCAATGTTACATTACTCCAGGCCAGCAAATGCCATGTTTTTGTACAGGGCAGCAACTATAAATTGCCCGTCTTCACAGTGGAAGTGTTAGTATTTTGGTAAACAGAAGCACATATCTGTTCATTATCAGATTAGAAGGTAATTGAATGAAAGCGGGTTATTTTAACATACTTTCTTTCTAGATTTGAGAAAATGGAGACAGAAGAGGGAAAAGTAGTTTCTCTGATTGCAGTTTAAGAATGTTATCACAGCCATAGGGAATAAGAAATCACAACCAAAATGACAGTGGAATAGTTATTTTAGACAAAGACTTAACCCTATACACAAACGAGGTGCATAAAGTTCTTCGTTCCTACATCAATGAGAACAAATGCTCCAGAACCGGCTTCTCTTAATCCCACCCTTGTATGTTTTAAAACTTGCTTCTGCTAGTCTTTTCTGGGTATTCAGTGTACCTCCTTGTCATGCTATTCTGCTCTTGGTGCACTTAATGGTATGATTTCCATTGGTTTTTCTTTACAAATAATGTTTTCACAAATGTATTCTCAACAAATTGGAGGTGTGTTTCTAATAGGATGGAGTATTAGTCAGTATTCATATGATGGAAGCTTCACACAATAGCAGAAAAGGCTGGTTTGTTTAGTCCTCTTTGAGCTGGGCATCTCTCTAATGCCACCTTTCCTGTCTGAGTCAGGGTATTGTCTCTTTTGCCTGCAAACTGCAGGGTCAAGTTGAGGTAAAACTCTGATGGGATGTGAAAGAGGGCAGTTCAGCTACGTGATGGGAACTTTTGTGTACAGTATCATTGAGAGGTCATGTTTTTCACCCCATCAGATTTTCATAAGTTGCTTCATTAAAAATTGAGATTCAACCACATTACAAAACAGAGTGGCAGGCTGCTTGAAGCTTCTATCAATAATGTATCAGTTCATCTATTCTGATTTCTTCCGAATACTCCCTTTGTTATTTTTAGCACAAAAGAGAGTGCATCTAAATACCAGGCTCTGTAAAGGGGGAGAAAACTTCACTCATTGCCACGCTTAGCTAAACAGTGTCAAACACGAAGCAACCTTTTGGTTGCATAGAGCTTTTCAGCTAAAGGGGGAAGGTTTCCATCCCATGAATGCTTGTTTTTGTACCGGCCAAGATGAGCAATTCCTCAAAGCCCTCATTAACCAACAAGAGACATAGCTGTATTCAAGGATCCCTCCAAAGCACCAGTCATGTCAGTAACATGACTAACACTTTCTTGGTGTTAGCTTACGCACAGAGCACTGGATAGTGGTCGTGCTCACTGTGCTTGAGAAATTGCCAAAAGACAGTGTCCTTTGGAAGGCATGGTAATCCCTTGTGCTCCCCAAAGTATACACAGAAACACTTGCCTGTTTCATCGTTTCATTTCAGCCAGCTCAGGGGCAGGCCTGACCTGTGATTTCTTGCTGCTTTCAGGGTAATTTGTTCTGCAGAGAAAGCACAGGCTGTACGAGACCTGCCTTGTGCAGGTTGGGTTAGTGCAGGCCGTTGCATGTGACTGTGCAAGGACAGATGGGGGTCCAGGAGAATTCAGGAGAGGAAGAGTAATGCTGTATTTAGACCATGTCTGGCAGTCTCCAAGGTGCAGTGCTGCCTGTACGGTGGCAGCTTCTGTGTAACCCTGGACTTTTCACGTGGCTTTGTGTCTGTAATGTGGGATAACAACATTTCATGCCTACCACATCCTGCTCCCCACCATCCAATAACATGAAGGAAAACAGGTGGAGGAGTAAGCGCTCTTTTCTTATGGATTTTCTCTGCTGCAGTGCATGTCAGTGAACCAGTGCATTACGACAGAGAACCCGCTGTTCTACAGTCTGCGTCACTTGAGACTTGTCTTGAAGCTGTCAGTTTTTAGAATTAATAGTTCTAGCAACCCATTTCTAAATGGGGGAGGTATTTATACCCCAGCTTTAGGCACCTCTCAGGTGGCTAAATCAGTCACTTTATATCTCCTGTGCAGTCATAGAAATTTCTGTCTGACCCTATGGGGAAGGGCTTCAGTGCCTTGATTTATTCTGTGGAGAAGCCTGTGAATATAAAGATAGAACCGAGATTATCTGACTGAATTATGGGCTTAAAGTCAAGTGATGTGATTCTGCTGTTGGTGTCTCTTCAAGTTCATTAGGTGTGCTAGAAGTTCATAGGTATTTGCAAAGTCCTGGTCTTGAACCTTTTGTGAAATGTCTTTTTTGATGATGTGATAGCTCAGAAGACTTGATTTGACACATGCCTTGTGGTCACTTGTTCATCTCTTGCTAAAATGCCTATTGTCTTTTTAGCCATTGTTTTTACTTAGTGTCTGGTATCATAGCCAAAGAAGGGAGGAAAAAGGACCAAGTGGGCCATGAAGACTGAACTACCTATCTTCAACTCTTGACGTCCATTCTCTAATAATGGCAGAAAGGACTAATAGGCAGGAAAACTTGTATTTCTGTTGTCTGTGATGTGCGCAATCTCTACTATTTTTGCTTTTTGTAAATGGTCAGCTCTTTCTACAAAGTGTGAAATACAAATCTAGCTGATCAATCTGTATGTTGCTACCTGTTCTTCAGCATTGATTTTTGCAATAATGGTATTAGTTACACAGACATTTTGAGGAAAAAAATTACATTTTGCTGTTGAGGTAGTTCTTCAGAAATTAACATAGTGAGTAAGCTCAGTAATAGCACCAATAAGCAAATTTGCACCCATTGATAGAACATGTACATGTAGCTTGTGGTGGGACTATGACAAAAGATAATTCACTATGTAATAAACATGTTCCTTTGCTAATAGATCTTGCATGTATTTCATCTCACCAGTCAGGAAAGGAGAACATACTTCTATGTCTAGGGTAAATGCTCATAGTCCCGTCTTCTCTTTCATTGCAAAAATATGCCCCTCACCTCATTTGGCTTTTTTTCATCTTTATTACCATTGTCTGACTTTGTGCTTCTTCTGTATGAGGTGTTTCTGAGGCTGTGTGCAGCCAATTAGGGAGCCCCAACGTGCACCTACGATGATTTTTTGAAGGGGAGAAGCCTGACAGTTCTGAGCCTGGTTCAGGGATCAGGGAGGTGGGCGCCAGGTGAATTCTCAAAGGCTGGGTAGGGCAGCCACATCTATCCTTTGTTTAGTTCTTTGCTGATTTTCTATGTCTGTTTGTTTTTCCAGCTGGGCTTCCTGTCCTTCTCCTGAGCCACATAGTTTTCTCCCCTATTTGTTCTGTCTCTCTTGTCTTTTTCTGCTCTCTGCTTGACACTTGGTATCAGAAGGCTATTGCGACCTTGCAACTCTAATTTTGGAAGGTTTTGTTGTGTTAATGCAGTGTTAGAATTCCAACAAGCAAGTCAGTAAAATAAACATGCCAGAAGTGCATTTTTACTCTTTAGAGGAAGCAGAACTATTTTGCAAATGTTTTTAAAGATGTTCATCAAATAGTGTTGTTCTACGGGGAGATGTGCATGAGGTATTCTGTTACACCATTAGAAGCTTCAGTTTTTGAATAGGTATTTTGACAGTGAAATTTTCTGTAGGGTTGCCTCTGTGTTGCACTCAGTCTAAGGGTAATAGAGGAGTGTGTTTAGGGAAGAGTAACGCTTTTCATCAGCCTAGGTAAAGTAGCTGGGAAAAGGTGAGATAATTCCAGCACACAGGACCTGCACACAGTCAAAATGAGTGCCTTAAGTCACTCTCTTAAATATGCTATCAGTAGAATAACAATGGTGATAAATAATGATTTCTTAAATTCTGAAGAGTTGTGCAAACTGAAAGGAAGCTGACAGAGAGCTCCTTAGCACTGAGAAGGTCAGTATAAGGGTGTGAAAAAGCAGAGGAAATAACAGGGACTTGTTTTTATAGATTTTAGATGTTTCATTGGAGGATCAAGTTAGACACTCAGTTTTAATACGTTGTGTCAATTTCTAGTCAAGTGTGGGGACATTATTTGAAATAGCAGGTGCAGTTTATACAGCAATGAATTGTATTTTGATGCTCTGAAGAACTTACAGACTAAACTACAACTAGCATGGGAGTACAGTGAGACAGAAAGCAATGTGAAGATGAACAAGGCTCTTGTAAACTCTGTGATCATGATGAGTTTCTTATTGTTACTTTAGAGAAAGTGTTTACTTTTTTCTATCAGTCCAGAGGAAGAAATTTCATCATTCACTTTCCGTCCTAGAGAGAAAAACATTCTGCACTTGCACTTCTCTATCATTAAAAACATGTTGCCTAACAAGTTCACCTTTTTTAAACAGACAACAAATGCTTATTTCCTTTAAAGAGGGATTTACAAATCTCTCCAAGCAAAACCAATATCAAACACAATGTTTATCTGCATCAAGCCTGACAGCTTTGCAAATGAGCTTCAAAAGCCATCCAGGGGCACTGTGAATACAGATCCTGCAGACGAATCAACAGTTTGTTCCTAATGAAACAAATGCTTATCAGCACATTAATCAATCTAATCACAGGGAGAAATCATTCTCTAAAGAAGGAGTTCTGTAACTTCATTTGGCCGCCTTGTGTCTGGCTGGTGCACGCTTTTGTTACAGCTCCACAGCAGCTATCCACACAGTATTCCAGTTGGTTAATCAAGGAAATCAATGTGAAAATTTGATATGATTGGTTGTCCAAGAAAGAGGTGATAGAGTAGATGAGCCCTCTGAAATTTGCAGAGCTGTGATTCCCCCTTTCAGCTTGATATTTATGCGGGCAAGAGTGTGCTCAGCAACTCCTTTACATATCAGCCCTGGGGCACACAGGGAAGGCTGTGAGCAGATTGTGGTGTTCACAGGACCACAAAATGTCTTTCCCTTCAGAATGACTGGAGGTTTAATAAGCATATATTGGATCTAACTCTAGAGTGATTACTTGTAGGATCAGGTAGGCCTGGCATATAACACTATGGTCTGACATCTCGATATGTTTTCCTGATATCCGTGGAGGAAGCGGTTGTGTGTGCTCCTTCTTTTGGTTCTCCTCCTTTTGGTTGCTTATCTGCTTAGCAATGACTCGCTGTGATACTACAAGTTAGACTATGAAGCTGCCCGGATCTTCACAGGGAGCTCAGTGTGATCTCAAAAATGAACCTTTGGTGATGTTCAAAAAGTTCAGTTAACTTTTTAAAAAATTATTTTGCTCTTCCCTGGGTGGAAAGTCAGCTGCACTTCAGTGCATGTGAAGTGCGATTCTCCTTTAGTTCTAATACCTGGGGGTCTTTTTGAAGTGGTTGGGTCTGAGCTCTCATCAGCTTATGTCTCTGAAATCCTGGGTAGTCTCCGTGTGCAGTGTAGTGAGGGCTGTGAAGTTCTTGGAGGCTGTGGGTCTGTTATAGCTTGTCTGAGATATCACCTTTGGTACAGTCTGCTGGTTGAGGCAGGGGCTGTCCTCTGGAAAAGAGCTGGAGATGAGCTCCATGAAGCCAACCCTTGAAGGTCAGTAAAACCCAGATAGGTTACAGTGGCTTCCATCCCTGAGAATCTGGGTGACTGCATGGATGAGCACTTATTTCACCAGAACAACTGAAAACCTCAGTATTTTTTATGTTTCTACACTTGTATTAAAAATGTGCAGCACAATCGTTAGTAAGTCAAACAGAAAAGGTGATTAAAAAAGTCCTCTGTAAAATGAGTGGCCTGTGAACTTGGTGACCCATCTGCCACTCACCTTGAACATTCCTTCTCTTCATCAGTGTCAACACTTGGAAATCACATCAGTTTACTTCAAGTCAGCTCAGGTAAAGTAACAGAGCTTCTGTGAATATACAGTCTTAGGCCAGTTTAATGGTAGCTACATGATTTCTGCCAGTCTGCTAGGGTGTGGCAGAATTAACGTAGACTCAAGTGTTGTTTCTACAAGCTGCTTTTGAACAGATTTGACACGGCAAAAGGATTTGCATTATGCGACCAAGGAATTTCTTCTCTGATTAGAAAATAAAATTTGCTGTCTCTACAGAAATTTAAATTATTCAAGTCAGTATGAAATTGATAGTGTACTGAGCATATGCTTGTAGTAGCGGTTTCAGGAAATTAGTATACTCCTAGTGGTCAAAATGGGCTTATGGAAGTTGGTTGAGTGTGTCTTCAATTCAGATACGTGTTCTGGTATGTGTTGGTGGAAGGAAGCACACATCTGTATAGACAACTATGGATGCAGAGGGACATCTGTACAGCCGTACTTGTAAACATCCTGTCTGACCACTTGCACAGTATTATAGTGTTCAACAGGTGCAACTTGGTAACAGTCTCAGCCATCACATGAGAACATAATTTAAAACCAGCATATTTTTGAAAAATACGTAGTATGATGAATAAAGTGCAGAGAAGAAAAGCTCTTTTCCACCTATATTCACACATGCCATGACAGTCAAGCACATTAATAAAACTGGACAGGACTACTTTGGAGAAACATTTGCGCTGTGTTTGCAAATATGTACAAGTGTCCCTGCTACAGTTTGCAGCCTACCAAGAAGGACAGACAAGTAGCTGTGCCTTCATCTACGGAAGCATCTTCCTCTGTTCAAATCGGACTGACACCATGTTATGTGTCCACGATGAAGTGAGGATGAACAGTAGAATGTCCCTTCCCCATCAACTCACTGCGACTGAGGATTTACAACCTGTGGTAAAAAGAAACTGGAAAATCTGCCATGAAACAACAGATCTCTATGAAAGTCTTGTTCTTAAACTTATGTCTCTGAGGAGAAACATTAGGGAATCCAGAGCAGGTCCAGAGAGAGGTTATAATACAGAACTTTGATTTTTGTCTCCCCTTTTTGGGTTGCCATCTGCTTTATCACTTACAGAATGTTAACATTCTTTAAAAATGGGCAGATGGACCTCATTCAAGTTCTGACAGTAACTCTTTGTTATTGGTACAAATAGCTGCAGAGGTATTTAATTACCATTAGTAGTCATCAGTTTGCTGTGAGCTGGTGACATTCGGAATAGTGAGCAGGCTGCATTCTTTGTGTCCAGTGAGTTCATAGAAAGTTAAACCTACTTTTGACAACAGCCTCAAGCTTAGCTACCATTAACCCCTCTTCAGTTACTGGATGATGTGTTTGAACAGTATGAATGATTAATGAAGGTTAAATAGTCCAGTTTCTATCTTAAAACCTTTTGTTATTGGCAAAGGGCTTGGGCTACTGGCAAGGTGAGCAGAAATTCAAGTGTTTGGTTTTCACCAAATAGTTCTTGGCAAATTTAAATTATTATGAGATGGTAAATTCAGAGGGAAATAAAGGGCTGCAGCCAAAGAATGTAATTCTTGCAGGTTTGGCAAAGTCAAACCAGTCTTGCTTATGAAATTGAACTCTGCTTGTCTTTTTCTCAGCAAACACAGCAAAATATTGCAGTATGTAAAAATAACCAGCTCAGCAAGAGAACTGCATTTGATTCTATTCTTTGTCTCCTTTTTAGATGATACAAACAGAAGAAAACAACTCTTGGTAGCTGTTCTATTACCTACTCCAGCCTAATTCCTGCTCAGAATTTGGCCATCTGCAGTTATGAGATTCTGCAGATATGAGATTCACTTTTATATCTGCAGATATGAGATTCACTTTTGACACCATAATATTTGTTTGTGAACTCCCAGTATAATGTTTGCCAATTCTGTGTGAGGAGACCGTCCTGGAAACCTCAGAAGTCACAGGGCAGAGGTGGGTTCGGGATTCAGGGTTTCCTTTGACCTCAGGCAGCCCAGGATTGCCTTTATACCTGTGAATAAGAAGCCAAAGGCAGAGACCAAGCAAAGGCAAAGATATTCAGCCAATGCTCTGAGTTTTAGACTGTGGTGGGCTGATTTTTTTTCTTCCATCTTGTACATTATCATTGCAAAGAAAGCTAACACAGGCCACTGACTTCTTTAACAACTGCCCTTTGCTGACATCTTTGCAGCTTTATTGACTACTGGAGCTTTTCAGAGCGGTAACTGACTGGTGAGCAAGTCCAACAATTCATAGGAACAAGTGTCCTGTTTATGCTTCTTCTTTGAACTAGGGAGGGCTACAGAGAAATCTGACCTGCAATAAAGTTTCACTTCTTCTGTTTTCACGAAGAGTTGTCCTTTGATGGGTCCAGACCCTGTTTCTTATTTTTCCTTTAAATCTGCTTTAAACAATATGTGACTATTGACAATGCTCCAGATATCCCGGTGTCCTATCATTGAGTAATCCTTATGGGTGTAATTTAGAACAGGCTCTGACTTAGCTTATAGCTCTGTCTTAGCTTTTAGCTAAGTATTATGATGTGCTGGTTTGTTTGTTCATCAGGCTTTACTGAGCTTCAAATGAGCTTTAAACCCCCGATTAGCACTGCTGCTTGGGGATTAGGAGGGAACTTGGAGCTCCTATTTAATCTGAGCTGTGGTTCTTGCTCCAGTGGTGCTACCAAGAGAGGCTTGGAGAGTCCCAGAAGGAAGAATTGTAAAGTGAGTGTGCATGGAAGTAAATGTGATACTAAGTTGCTAGTACAGAAAATACATTTAGTGTAATTTGCCTGTATGCAATGCATAGGAAGGGAAAGGAAAATAATCTCACGTATCTGTGTGGATCCTAGTCAAAGGTAGAGACTCCCACAGCAATGATGCGGCAGCATTTCTGTACATGGCCACAGCCACATCTTCCAACTAGGAGCTGCCTCTTTCTACCCCCAGGATATCAGTGACCGTCTCAAAGGAAAGGATCCATCCTCATTTATTAGAAGGAACTATTCGGCCTGCAATAAAATGTCAACTGCCTTAAGAGTTTCCATTGTAACATAATGTAATGTACACAGTCTAAAGTATATGATCTAAAAAATATTAAAGGGATCTCTGATGTCACTGTAACTACAGTCACAGTCCAATCTCGTTTCAGTGGCATCTGTTATCTATAGGGGAAAAAAAGCCTGTTATTCATAGGTAAGTCAGCCTTGATTCTTGTCTCATTTTCTGTCTAATATCAGAGCTCTAAATAAATGACTAAATAAAATCACCGGTGACCAGACTGTACTGGAATTGAAGGAAAATGATAGTTAATTGACCACTGCCCTTGTAGAGACATTACCAAGAGAAGTCGCAAGTGACTGCTGGGTTGGGCTCATTAGGAGCAGAGTGGACATGTATTCAACCTGTGCATCCCCATAAAGGGGAGAGTATTGTCGTCGCCTAGAGATGCTCTTTCAATAGCTCTGATGTGTGTGGGAAACAATTTTGTGAAAACATCTGTGTCACGGATGTATGCCCTTCTGATACTGTGGGTATAACATCTGGACTTGCCTGAGTAATGCTTCTCACGTTGTTTCCATTTTCCAAAGCAATCCATTGCCTACCGCAGGTAGAGCACTAATTATTAATTAGGAGAGGATTAGAAAGGCACAGCTGTGCCTGACGTGACTCCTTTACTCCTGCTGCAGAAGTGCATGCAGGTCTAAGGCAGCCCTCTGCCTTCAGATGTCCAGTCCTGGGGTGTATGCCTCAGGGTCAAACAGGACGTGAATTAACATATGCCAAAATAAGGGCCGATGTAATCGCTCCACTTGACTTCTGGAGACCCTCCTCTGCAGGTTGTTCTGCTTAATCATGTAATTTTTGTGCATCTTGACTCCTAAGATACATGCTGCGTGGGAGCAGACACTGTGAGTCAGACCAGCCCTGTGTTAGATAAGTACCGTGTCTAACAGTTTCAGAAGTCAGAGTGTGTTTACATGCCAGTGGGCATCTGAGTTTTCTAAACTGTTGATTTGTTAAGCCCTATCCTCGAGCTGTTGCAGTTAAAGGTGTGTCAAAGTGCTGGGCCATGCGATGGGGTGTGCACAAATCAGCTGCCGGTCACTCCAGAGGAGGAGCTCTGGGTCTGGGGTGCATGACGTATTTCCTAACAGGCTCCCTTCTCTTTGGTGCTGCTTTAGGAGGACATATCTGAGATGCAGCTTGGCATGGTGGGGAGAACCTGTGCTGACACCCAGGGCCCTGCAGAGACAGGGACTGTTTTGCCATACCCTGAGATATGACTGCTGTGAAACAGGCAGGTCTGTCCATAACAGCACTTATGCTCCAAGATGTGCAATTCAACTTTTTAAATTTAAAGTCAGCCCTACTAAGGCAGTCCAGGGTAGATTACATGGATAGAAAACAAACAGTTTGGTGACAAAGTTGTGACCACTTGGTGTGCAGCAAGCAGGGGATCTAGCTGAATTGACTCAATGCCCAGCTGCCCTTAGTGGTTTTCAGATGCTGAAACCTCCATGAGGCCACGGGATTATAGAAGCAACAACCAAGATGTTCCCAGTCAGCTTCTACAATTTTCTTAGCTCTGTTTTTATTTTCAGTCACCTTTCTAGACTTAGGATGATTTTGACAGCATGCTTTTCTAAATTTCAAGGCAGCCCATTATTCTTTTCTTTCTCTGACACACATGCTGTTAATAGTTAGGCTGAGAAATGTGAGTTATACCTTTAACATAACTATTACATTTAGAACTTAGTATGGTGGGCACCTGAAACTTCTAACACTTGCATATAACCTTAATCATGTGACCAGCATGACAGGATTAAGTGAAACAATTTACAAATGAACAGTTTGTAATTTCTTAACCCAATAATTATGCACATTCTGTGCAATTTTCTCAGTCACTATTAAGCATCTTAATATGTTGCTGTGAAGAGTGTAAGAAATGTTTGTTGCTCTGTTTTGGAATACTTTAATTTATAAGCATGGTTTCCAAGGCAAAACCCTTGCAGATTGATGGCAGCATGTCCAGTTTACCAAAACATGGAAACGGGCAAATGTCTGTTGCTGGCTCTACCTGAACGGCAATGAAGGCTAAGTAATTCCGGCTAAATAGATCTGTGCAAATGTTGCAAATGATTTTATATAAAACATTTATGAAAACATTTATATGTTGAAAAATACACACAGAAACAAATTTTGAAATGGAAAATAAAAGTATGAGCAACTAAGCCTAAAGAATGCGTTGCCAGGGTATTGCAGGACTTTCCATCTGGTTATGGTTTACCTTTCAATATCTGTGTATGAGGTACAGATAGGAAAGGCAGGAATAGATATCATCCTTCCAAGTTCACAAAGGATGTTTTTGGTGGAGTGCACAACACAAGGAGGTACCTTCACCTCTGCATTTTCCTACCTGTCTGGGAAATTTTTCAGTTACATGATATGACCTGCATGTCCAGTTTTAACAGACGTCAAGGCTTTCAAAGAGAAAATGATGCAAAAGTCTGCCCAATAAATTGTTGGCTTAAATGTACTTGCCCAATCCCCTTTTTATTTTTTTTACTTTTTGCCAAGCCCAGTTAATTCAGTTTTATTGACTCCTTAAGAAGGAGAAATGGTTAGCAAATATTCAGAAATACATATTTAGAGTCCTGTTTTCTGTCCTTCCTGCCAAATAAAGGCTGGCTCTTAGAAATAGGATAAAACGTCCATAAGTTTGGAGAGACTTAAATGTATCCCATTATATAAAGTAGGTAATAAAGTGCCTAAGGATTTATTTATATGTACAGTGTATAATATTTTAAAGAATGATTAGGAGGGCTGAATCACACGTCAGCAGCCATTTTTTGTGGGGAGTAGTAGAATTTTAATTAGCTTCATATTCATTACTCACCTGATACATAGTCTCTAATTGCACCTTTGGTGTATTTTGCTGTCACTGGAGCTCACTTTTATTAACTATAATCATTGAAGGTTTTATGAAGCCTATCTATGGTATATGAATACCACAAATGACTCATTCGGTCTTACAAAACTGTCATGAGCATTTGCCAGTAAGTAAGTGGATTTTTGTACTTGCACTGGCATGAGAATTATGAATTATGAATTGTGCTTCTTTGTCCATGCAGGTACATGGAAACCATACATACAGAAGTAAAATATATAATTTTATTCATGTTTTTTACTAAAATCTTACATGAAGGTGTTCATCACCCCCTGTTTTCAGAGTATGAACTTCTGCAGCAGCATTGAAGCCACAGACTTATAACCACCTTGGGGTGCAAATTCAATGCTGTGAGAACTGCTCCCTGCTGCTGGTGGCTTCTGTTTCTGCCTGGTCTACAATTTTCTGTGTGACCTTCTCTTATCTTCTCTGTTTGGACTGTAAACTGAAAATCATAGTGTCATATAATTGAAATTACTCACTTTTGCTGCATCCTGACAGCAGAAGCAGGGTTTTTTACATGTGATTCTGAGAAGTTTGGGGTCACATCTGGTCAAATGTCCAAGTAAATCCCCACCTGGGTGGGTGCATCTCATTGGTGAGCTGCAAACTCATCCATCTCTGAGAGTGGGAATATTTTACCCATGGACAGATATCTGCTTTTTGAGGTGCTCTGAATGCACTGTAGGATTGTTGAGGATTAGATGTGGCAAATGAAACAAATGTCCTTCTCTCATTTGCACAAATTTGTTAGCATAACAGCATGTTGATGAGAACAGTACATAAATAACCATGACAAATAGTAGTATCATACCCACAGAGTTCCATTCAACTTTCTGTTCTTCATAAACCTTTTAACCTTTTAATATTGTAGGTAGTTCATACACAAACATAAAATAAGTGCAAGTTGAGTTACCTGGGACTGTGCTGGAAGTGCTGACCTGGCCTTTATTCAGTCAAATTCCCAGTAATAAGGATGTAAGATTTGCCTGGAGCAGGCCTGAACCAGGATTAAGGACGGCAGCCGTCAGTGATTTTTTGCCTACAGAGTAATGTCACTGAATGCTTCTGTCATACAAAAATGATAATAAGGAAGTAATTAGCGTTTGCAGTATTAATCTTACTGGGGAAGGAATTCTTTCAGAGATCATAATTTTTCTTTAATTTCTCAATTGGCCATTAAAGAATTGTGATCTGGTACTGTACGTCTTTCTCCCACTCAGAAAATGTCAATCAAATAGAAATATTAAAATAAGTAGGTTGTGCTTATATGCCTGTGAAAGAAAGAAGCAGATGGAAGAGTGATTTGGTCTGATATATTTTCTCTGCTGGTATGCCACCTGCAAAAATGAAGTGAAAAGTAATATCAGACAACAAGCTGTTCTCCAGTGCTTCTAACCAAGTTGCACCAAGTTGCATTGAAATCAGTAGAAAAGTTTCCAAAGGGAATTGGTTTGGGTCTGAAATTACTAAATTGACTTTTAGGAGTTTGTAATAAACGCACACCTGATTAAGAAAGCTATCTGACTCTTTCACTGCTGGCCCAAAACCCCTTCAGGTCTTTGCATTTTTGTTGACTCTCTGTTGAGAATTGCTTTTAGATGAAATGATACAGGGAGGAAGTGGTTACAATTTCAAAATATATTGAGGCAAGTTTTAGTTTAAATGCAAATCTGTCTCTGGAAGCTGAGGTCACACCCCAGAAGACACAACCAAACCACAGTGCCAGAGAGCCTTTACTTTGGCATTAACCCACCTTCAGAGAATAGAAAATCCATCAGTTTTCTCCTCTTTGTATTTTTCTTGGAAGACCCCATCCTTTTCTCTTTTAGCATCATTGTATTAGAAACCTTTCTCTGTTGAAATTAGCATAATTGCCAGGGAGCAAGGCTAGGATGGTGCAAGGTTGTGAGGACATTTGGAAGACAAGATTGCTATGATGAGATTGAAAACATTGCTAATAGTGTTTGGTAGACTCGGTTTTGGATGCTGCCACCATGGGTTACCTTTGCTCAGGATTGCTTTGCTGACCACTGTCACTCTCATTTCTCTCTTAATGTGGCTGCTGATTTTTTGCATAAATGCACGAACAACTTATATTTCTGGAAAAAAAAAATATACCCCATCTCATAGTAAGTAAACGACAATCAATCATCCTTGCAGTGTTCCCAGATAATTAGCCACTGGGCCTGTCTAATTACTTCCATGAAACATGAGTTGTCTTTCTTAAATTTCTGAAATATGGTCTGGGAAGTCTCAAGTAACACAGTGGTTAGCCACTGGCTGGTCAACAGTGATGATTAATAAAGTTTATTAGTTGTAGTTGAATGAGGGATGGTAAAATATGGATATGCTCCTTACTTTCAAATTATTTATTAATTATTTTATATTACTTCTTTCCACAGTAGTGATTAGCTTGTTTTAATAATATATCAACGTGATCATGTATACATGAAAAAATATACTGGTTCACTTTGCATGAGAGTAGGAATTCAAAACAGACAAGTCTGTAGCAAAAGACACTAAGTAGGGCTCAGAGAATTTTATAACCTCACACTCTTTAAAGTCTGTATTTCACGACTAAAGCAAATTTTCTTGGTACAATGAGCTTTCTTTTCAGAAAAGCGTTTAAGGCATATATTTTGATGAGTTTTTTCCATTTATATTATCCAGTCCTCAGCTGCTCCTGCTTCCTCTTGATTTTTACACATCTGTCTGTTGCCAGTATCCAACAGAACCTAATGAAATTCAGAATTTTCATTCTCTATAAAATTTCAAATTGTATCAAAAAGTTCACTTTTCTAATCAATTGATTTCTGTTCTAATCTGATGAGATCATGTTGGGAGAGTAATCTTCACAAAAACTGTCAAGGTAGAAAAGAGTCTGCTTATTAGGTCTGTGGAAGAGGCGCAGCCCAGGAAGCCTGTCCCTGGAGATGTTTGTGCTGTTGCCTCCATGTGTAGGACCCAGCCAGATTGCAAGGACCTCATGGCAGGGTATTCTGTAGTGCCGCATGAGCTTGGTTGGTTGTCTCCAGCTCCCAAGCTAACACTCTTTGCATTTCAATGGAATTGCTCTTATGATTCCTTTGTTGAGGGAATCTTTGTGCTTGCATCTGGACCTTAGAGTAGGAGGTCCCTTCTTTCCTTGACTTGTGCTCTACCATGTAAGCCAGGCAGCCAATCTGCTCTGAGTTTGGCCTTTGTTTTCCCTTGACAGGTTTCCATCTCTGCACACAGCCTTACGGTTCTGTGCTTTACGGAAGCTTGCTCCACCTTTGAAAGCTTCTACAGAGGTACAGATCAATGATCTTTTTGCTGAAATTATTGCATAGGGTCAGTTTTGTCATGTTCTGTTGGCTGTTACATTTAGGAGCTGATCTGGAATGTTAAATGTCTCAGCCACAAGTGTGGCTGCAGGACCAACGGTGGTATCACCAATTAGGGAGCTTGCAAAAAGGCTGTGTCCCTTCACAACATCTCAGTAAACTGCTTTGAACTGCACAGCTCTGTGGAAAATTATGGAAAATCAGTGAAAAATTACATTCAGTTATCCATTGCTCTACAAATATGCTTAACATACTTGAACTGCATTAAATATCTGGTTCCAAGTCATCATTCTCTTGCTGTAGCTTGAGGTAATTTTTGTCAGCCTCTGTTGTGGGGTAAATCTTGGCTTGAGGACATTCTCAGTTCTTCTTGGAAATCAAGGAAAGAATCCTGACATCAGTGAGATTTTGCAACTTATTACAGTGGAACATTCTGGCCCATGTTTTTCTTTGCTCTACTATAGCTGAAGAGGTTTGCATGAAAGGAACAAAGAGTGCTAGAAGAAATGGCAAATCTTCATGGATGTTCTGCAACCTTTATTCTCTTGTGCCTCCAGAGAATCATTCTCTATAGGTAAAGGCAGACCCCTGCAGGATTTACAATTTTTTTGTTTTGTGGACTAATTGTCTCACCATCCCAGATATCAAGGAAATGGATTAGCCAGAAGACTTAATGTTCATATGCAACAAATATGTTTAAATCCACTACGGCATTTAGCTTTAACTGGGATCAGGCCAAAAATACACCTTTCCCATGGCAGCTCCAGGAGACAAAGAAGGAATTAGGGCTGGATTTCTGCACAGGTAAAGTAGGTCACTGGCTATGTTAGAGGGAAACTGAAGACAACAAATAAAATATTACGTATGAAGTAATTATTATTCATAGACAATAATTGCTTTCTATTAAAGTTGGTAAGAGTTACGAGTCAGATTTTCTTGGTATCCTGTGGAGTGGTGAGGTTCATAGGGAAATGCGCTATTTTGGATTTTATTTTAGGCAAATAAGACTTTGGAATGCCAAGTGATTAGGCTTTAGTATGGACCTGTTCATTCCAAGTCTAGGAGGTTTGAACCTATAGACCCGATCAGTTCCTACTTTTAATGTCTTAGAGTTTTGTAAGACCTCTTTGCTATAAAATGCTATTTCTATGTGCCATTTGTGTCCGCTTATGCTCAAGGTGGTTTGGCTCTGTGACTGACATTGTTTAGTTTGAGTTTTGAATGCAATGATGTCGTAATGAAATACAAGAGGACAACCTGTACTGATCTTTGCAATGGGAGCATCACCATTTCAGCCATGCAGTTCAGTTTAACCATGAATTTCTGATATACTGGGGGGGACTGGAAGCCATGTCCCTCCAGCCGTCTCTCCAACCCATCATCCCTCACATCCCAGCTCAGAGCTGTATGTAAGCAGAAATGTGGCATTTGGTTTAATCCTTTGGCACAGGCAGGTCGGGCACTCCCACTGTGTTAAGTACTAATGCACTTAGCGTTAGTGCTTAGTGTCAGGAAATCCCCCGATCCTCAGAGCCATGGATAGCATGTTTAGATGCGTGAATGTTATTTATACATCACTGGAAAACAGGCATTTTTAAAGGAAGCATTTCAGATTGCACTTCACGTACTTTTTATTCATTTTTAGAACGATAAACACAGTAGAATAGCTCTTTGATTTTGCGCTGTAATGGCTCTGTGGGGCTGGGTAACCCTGGGATGAAAGAAGGCAAAATCATTGGCCATTGGGGAAAGCATAGAGAAAGCCTTATAAATAAAATAGAATAGCTGTGATGCTCATCTGATAAAACTGACAGGGCAGAATGGTATTTTTAGCTGAGAAACTGAAATACTAGTTATTTTATGGTGTGAAATCCCTTTGTGCAAACTGTGTACCATTCATGCAGGGTACAGAATGGACAAAACACCGTTTGGACTCAAAAGGTGAGGAGGCCTCTGGATGCTCAGGTGATAGATGACTCAGAAATAACAATAGTAATAGCAAGTGGATAAGCACTAGACATGTTACTGTTGCTACTACTTCTGGTCTTCAAACTACCATATTTCAACATTTCTGCAATAGCTGTGCTGTAGTCTCATGACCAGCCAACCTCTGCCTTGGGAGGTTCAGGCTTTCCCAACCCTCTGAGCAGGTGAACTGCTCTTTATTGTCTTTTCTTCTGCATTTGTGCTCCTGTGGTCAGCTGCTCTGGCCATTCCCACTTCCCCCGGTTCAGGAGCCAAAGGTCTTTACAGGCTCATTTCTCTGATTTATATATTTGAAGAAGGAACCACAAACTTATGATTAGCCTGAATGTTCTGGAAGATAAAGGTGGTGATGCTTCTTACAGATTGTTGACAATGTAGTATTGTGGATAATGGTATAGGAGTCAGGACTGGTAATGATCTCGTGTCTGCCCTGCCTGTTGCATTACTTAGGCCAATTCACTTCATCTCTTCACTGTTTCCCTTTGCCAGCTGAGGTAATTCTAGAGACCTGCTTTTGTATTAAAAGCTCTGATATGTATGGATGCAAATTACGAAACAAACAATGCTAATGTTGTCAATGCAATCAAGAACTTTATGCTTCTGAAGCATCTCATATCCAGAGAGCCAGTGCGGAAAAAGAAAACGAAGGATGTTTTTATCTATTATTGAAATAACATAAATATTACTACCATCCTTGAAATCATAAAGAATGACTAGAAATGCTTCCTAGCACTGGGCAGGAATTGGGCAAATGCACAGATGCCTCTGGAAATCAAATCCAGGCAGAAGGGAAAATACTCCCTTGTTTTGCAGAAAGGAACTGATGTTCATATGTTTGCGAATTTACACAGATCCTCATTCAGTGAGGCACAGCGGCAGGAGCCACCTGCGGATACGGCTGGGGGCACACAAGAGAACGGGTATATCCTCTACATACCAGCTGTCCCTTGCAAGAACCAGTCTCCTCTTCACCCTCCTCTGAATGCCACAAGCTAGCTTTTTAGTTTAATGATCTTTTTTAAAAAAATGCTTTATTTAAAAGAGAAAAACTTCCTGCAAATAATTAACTGCCAAAAATGACCACTTGGGAGTTTTATATTGATTTATTTCTCTCTCCGCCAAACGCTTCTGTTTTGTATCTTCCACTTACTACATTATCACTTGTCTATTTTGCATATTGGGGTTATGAATTTGCCTTTTCAGCTGTCTTAGGCTATTTGCGTATCTCGATTGTTGATAAAAATATGACAAATTGTTCTTGGCAATGGGAGGGGAAGGGTTTTAATGATAAATGGGCTTTGCACTGCAAGCATATATTCCACACTTCCTATGAATGCCATCTCCTGAAAAGCTCGTTGCAGTCTGACAAAACATTTTTCTGGATTTAGCCTTAAATAAAAATTTAATAGTCATATTAAATAGCAGAGGCTTCTTTTACTTTTCTAGTTTTATTTTTCTTGGCACTTTTCCTCACTACTTTTCTTCTTTAAGAGCTTTCCCTGACAACAGGACAGTGCCCCAGATTTCCCAAATCTTAGAAAGCCTGGAAAAGGTTAATTGGAAAAGTCAGGGTTGCAGTTGGATAGTTAGTGCAGCTGTATTCTCTCTGCCGCTTGTTAACATTTTCTCCGTGCCTCAAGGCCCCACAGCTCCATGTCACCGCTGTCGCCAGCGCCCTGGCTGCGAGTCCACTCCCCAGCCTCGCCGGCTCCTCATTTCTATACGCTTCACTTTGCTGAGCCACCCCGAGCTGGCGTCATCCATCTAGTCACAGCTCTCGAAGTTTGCCATGTGCGCTGACCCCGTGCTGACCCTGAACCATGATACAAACTATGGGATTGTAATTAATCTCTAATTACCCACAATACCTCACTGGGTATTCAGCCTGCTGTTCGGTTGTATTCCTAACCAATTCAGTCATCAGTGGAGCATTCAAATTCGGTGCAGCTCAGTGCTTAGAAACCGAGGGCTTCACTAATGGTGACTGGCTGCGTCCACCTCGCTTTGCCTGGGCAGAGCTCTCTGTGCAGGCAGGGCAGAGCCAGGCTCCGGCTGATGTTCCACCAATTGATGGTACAACACTGGTGTTTGTGTGTCGCCTTTCAAAAGACAACAGAGCAGGCTGCATGTGACACCACTCGTGTATCTCTGTTTCTTCTTTCACAGTTAGAGTGTTTCTTCTATCAGGGGACGAGAGGAGACTGATCTTAGCAGATCTTGCTAGAATGCATCACTCTTTTAAAATCATATTCCTGCTTCTGTCCAAGTGATGGGATCTAAGAAGGGCAATTCCCTGGAAAGGCATCCTGAGGATGCTGGGCTGGGACAGGGACCTAGTGCTGGGATTGTGAAGTGGTGCTGCTCTTGAGCTTCCAGTTGAATCAAACCCTTAAGAGGAGAGATTTGGTTTGGGCATGACTGCAGCAGCTGCTATGGACTGAAAGGGTATTTCACTCTGGTTATCGCACTGGGACAGGATCTTCATTCTTTTGTGTATAGCAAATGCAAAGCCGTCATACTGCAGCCCTCAAATGCTAGATGGAGCCCTCAAGAATCAAAGCACCATGTAGGAAAAGAGAAAAAACCTTCCCTTCCTGGTTCCCATTACCTGAGCTGGTAAACTCTTTCCCCAGTGTAGCTTTCTTACTGTCTTCTCTTGTTTCAACTGGTTTTCTTTTCTCTCCCTTTTCATACTTGCACATTTCAAGCTTCCTCCTAGCCTGAAGTGCTTTACCGCTCAGCTCATCACATCTTCTCACCCATCCTCCCACTTTTCCTTCACCTAAAAATCTCTTCACAGTTTCAGAGAGCCTTTATTGGAGCTGGGTTGGAATATTTTGATAGGACAAGGTTTGAGTGGGACATGCATTATTTGTCAAAACATGGAGAAGTTCCAGTGACACGCTAGCCAAACTAGACCAAGACCCAGTGCAAATTGGTGGGGTTCCCCAGTAGCCAGCCAGCAGTAGGTGCCAGCTCTAACATCCTGCGGTGGAGCTGAGGCTTTCTGGGCTGCCCTTACTCCCTCTTTTGCAGCTGGTGTCTTGGTTTCTGATCTCCTTGCTGGGTGCCAGATGTTTCCCTCAGCTCACAGGGATTTGCTGGGCTGCCCTGGGCACACCAGAAGTGACACTAAAGAAGGCAGCCAGCTGCTAAATTTCACTATGAAAACTGGATAGAAAAAAAAAAAGTCATAGAAAGAAAACCACGTTGCTTTTTAGTGGAAAAATTCCTATTTTTAAATGGAAAACTAGTAAATGTATTAATCTGCATTTTAAACTGCTAGGCTCATTCTTTCCTGTATTTGCACTGGGCAGCTATCTCAAAATCATACTGCCTTGAGAAGCCTCCTGTCTAAAATTATTTATATCTTATCTACTTTGTACCTGATAAATGCGACATATGAGGATTCCAACACAAAATTTTAAATGTTCACTATAGGAAAACATGGCTACGTTAGAAATCCTGTCATTTTAGTTCATCTATGGCCTGATACTGGCTCAGCCTGATAACCTGACATTGGATGACTAGTAGCTGTGTTTCTCTATGTGACAGCTCTTCCATGCCCAGTATCTAGTAGCTGCCTCAACTCTGATGTAACACTTGCTCTGGTGATTGTTTTGCTCTTAAGTTGTCATGACATATGAAATGATCATGTTAAAACCCGCTTAACTTGTTTGAATATTATATATGGTAAACCTGCTCTTTACCAGTGATAACTTGTACTCCTTGCCTTTGCTAGCCCTCACATGGAAGAAATGGTATCTTTGTACCACACATGCTCCATGTCTGCCACTTGACTTGGTTCTAACTTTGGGGGGTTTATTCTTTAAGTGTTTAACAGAACATTTGAGGGAAGGAGAAAGGGCTTGTCAGCAAAGCCACAAAGCCTTCAGCTTGGTTGTGTGACACACACTCCTGGGGCGAGATGCTGTCACTCAGTCAATCAGCCATTAGGCATGTAATTATGGTAACCAGTCATGAGACAGTTCCTAATTAATACTTATTTTCCCCAGCAAACTGATGTTCCCATGTCTAAAGCAAAATGGATAATTAAGACATTGCCTCCATCTACCTGGTGCATCCATCAGCTGTCTGTTAGCCTACAACCAGCTCTAATACCCTGGTGTACCTGTCAGCACATTTCGTCTACATACTGCCTCCTTTTTTACCTACAGATCTTTGCTTCCCACACCAGGTGCTGACAGCATTCCCACCTGCAGAACATAACAAATACCGATGAAAACATAAAATTATAGAATGGTTTGGGTTGGAAAGGACCTTAAAGATCATTTAGTTCCAACCCCCCCGCTACCCATTGGCAGGGACACCTTCCACTGGACCAAGTTGCTCAAAGTCCCCTCCAACCTGGCCTTGAACACTCCCAGGGATGGGGCATCCACAGCTTCTCTGACAGTCTGTTCTAGTGCCTCACTGCCCTCATGGTGGAGAATTCCTTCCTTGTACCTAATGCAAATCTACCCTTTTTCAGTTTAAAGCTATCAGCCTTGTCCTGTTGCTACATGCCCTTGTAAAAAGTCCCTCTCCAGCTTTCTTGTAGGCCCCCTTCAGGTACTGGAAATCTTTCACTGAGCATCTTTTAGATTTTTTTTCTCTTTATTTGCAACTCTCTATGAAATCTTAATATTATTCTTCAGAGGCTATTGATCTGTAAAACTGTAAGTTTACTAAAAAAAGAAAAATCTGCCCATATTTACTTTGTAATTCATCAAAAGAAATGACTGCATCTGCTGTTAACGTCCAAGGATCAGTCATGTCCCAACAAGAATTGGGTTTTTTTAAATTACCTTCGAATATATTAATGTCAATTTTGGATGGGTATACCTATGACCAATGACATTATGTGTAAACCCTGGCTGCGTTTAGGGAGCATGTCTCTATTTCCAAGCCTTAAAACAATGTGGGTAGTGCTATTAAATAATCCACCCATTTATAATGTACAAATAAACGTTTCTTTCTTTCATTATTTAAAATGACAACTGACTCAGTTAATGATACTGATGTGCCAGAGACTCCAAAAGAAATAATTAAAAAAACCACCAACACCCACTGTTTTTCAGCACCTGGTAATGCAAGCATCTGATAAAAACTCAGGGACCTGTGATTCATATTTGGCCTGCTTTTGACCCCTGAACTCTGAAAAGTGATGAAATTTGAACAGCAGTATTTGCATACTTAAACAGTTGGTTTGGAAAAGCTATGTGAGACGCACTTAGCACCGCCCTTTTTTAAGTTTTTTAAATCAGCTTTCCCTTTTCTGTCTCTTGCTCATGCATTTCTTTTCTTTGTTCGAGCAGTTTTCTGTTATCACACATTGAGTGGTTACTGAGTGGCATCAAGAGTCATGTTCTATTCTTGAATCATTTACCAGATGTATGACCTTGGGCAGCAAGTGAAAAGTTACCTGTGTTAGAAATGGGCGTAGAAGTGAGGGAAGTCCCAGCGTGGAGGCTGTGATGAGGTAATTGCCTGTAGGCATAAGCGGGGGTTTGTGGATCAGTGGTGTTATTGAAAAGATGGGAATTATTCCATTGATACACAATAGACCTTATTGTAAATCTGCTTATTTTGTAAGTAAGTTCCTCATGAACAGGTACAGTGGTAGGTGGTAGATTATTGGTAAGGAGCAATATTGTGAATTCTTTTCCTCTGTTTAAAAACAAAACATTTCAGTTTGAGCTTCTCGGGCACTTTCTTTTTGTTTTTCTCTAAATGACAAGCAGAGGTAGTTCCAGGTTTATGGTTTTTAGTAGCTTGTATAGAAATTTTAAATTCACTACTTAGGGCCAATTTGTAGTACTCATTGTTTTCTAAAAGTTTCAATAACAGTTTGATAAACTACTTTGGAAAAGAAAGCAACAAACAAGATCAATCTAATTTCTGAAAAAAATACCTTTTTTTTTTTATTTCCCCTGTTGTTAATCCAGCTAGATGTTATTTATGGCCCCCAACCAAAAGGGCAGCTCTTTGTCCAGAGGTACCAATTCCTTCTGTCAATGAATCCTTTTCTTCACCATATAGAGTAATTCTCAACCCTGGAAAGTAGCATCCAAAATCTATTCTTTAGATTTTACAAAAACATGCTCTTCTTTGGCAACCATTCTCAAATGCTCATGTACATGTTTAGCTTTTCTAAAGTTAGTTGTCCCGTTGGACTTGGGCTCCTTGATCTTCAGTGTTTTGACAGGCAGGAGGACATGGAAGGTGTTTTCTTTTGACTGTACCCTTTCCTGCAACAATCATAATTTTGCAGTTGAGCACTTGAAAAATGATCAGTCTTAGAAAGGTTTACCTTTCCTGGTGTTGCAAGGAGGGAGGAGAGCTGGAAACATGTGGACATGCTTGTCTGTTTATTTTGATTATTGTGGTTGTAACCGCTGTGGTTGAACCTCAGACCTTCTAGGTTTCCCTCCCATGCCTTGAGTTTGGAAAAGGACCTTGACTGCCCAGCAAAGAACAAATGGCAAATTCCTACTGATTAAGAAAAAACAGTTCTCTGTGTTGCAATGAAAGGTAGATCACATATCATGCAGCTGGTGGGGAAAAGGTTACGACAAATCTGGAGGGAAAAGGGAAATAGTCCAACTGGCTGCAGGCAGCAGGTATACAAAGCCTTGTCTCAGAAGAGAGGTGCTGCTCTATTTAGGGGCTACAAACATAGCAAGAGCCTGAACAGCAGGGTTCAGTGCAGCTCAAACCAAAGGAACCTACAAAGGTTTATTAGAGGGTGACTGGCAGATGCACAGAGAGCAGGACTTAACTATTAAAGATAAAACTGAATGCAGGAAAGGGTGGTTGGAGTAAACCTTTTCACTGACCTTTATTGTTTGACAAGGCTGCAAGGAACCAGATATTTTCCTTTGGATATTTTCACTGGAGTTTGGGACTAAGTGTCATCTATTCCAACAGATAAACTGGGGTAAAACTCAAGATCCTAAAGGAAGGACAAGCAGAAGTTTACTTTGGGGCCAGAAGCATCAGTGAAAAGACCACTGTGACCTTATAAATCAGCTCTAATGATGCAATAGAGAGGCTTGCGGACAAATATACTGCAAAGCAAGCATCTTGGGCAGGGAAAAGATATTTTTGTTTTGTTTTGTTTGTTTTTACAGAGTATTTCTGTTGTGAGCATGGAAATTTTGGGTTGCTCTGCACGATCATTCGAGTGACACTTTATGCAGCCATCAAAAGGCTCTTCTGCCATATTTTCTTTTATTTTTTTTTTCTTCATTGATTTTTCTCTTTAAGACTTTAATTCACTCTTCTTCAATTGCTACAGTTAAGAGCAAAATTCTGCAGATCACATAGAGATAACATTCCAGCCTACACTGGGTCACTCACACCTCACATAAGAATACAAGCTTCCTGCAGACAGCTAGTCCTTGCCTGCTTTTCAGGCCTTTTTGCTCCATCTTTTCATTTTTTTTTTTCTCCCTTAGTATTTGGGTCTTAATCTTTCTTTAGACTTATCCTTCACGCTGTGCTTATCTGAAATGTACCAATAATTGCTGCTACCTATATGTGGTTTGATCATTCTGTGCATTCCTTGTTGAAACTATCAGTGAAACAAGACATCTAAAATATGATTCTGTAGAGTTAAAGTAATATTTTGGGTGTCTGAAATCTCTTATAAATTGTTCTGTAGACAGACAGTTTTTTAAAAGAAAAAATGACAGCAACAAGCCAACTCTAATGACATATTTCAGTGTAATGCTGTAATTTTAGCCCCTGCCATGAACTATTGCTGTTGTACAGTAAAGTATTTTGCTAGTAAACGGTGAAGTGATTTCCAGTAAAGCCCTTTCCCTTTATTCCATCCTTCCATTGGCAAAATTCCCATCTCACCAATTCCAACGTATTAAAAAGAAAATACTCATCTGAAGCACATTAGACACCATGTGAGTGCCCTACAAATAGTGAAGATGAGCTGTCGTAGTTTCACCTTGTTTATCTTCTGATGGTTTTGAAAAGGCAGAAGATGAAGGTGCTTCTTGCCTTGAAGTGGATGAAGTGTACCAAGTGCATGATCTGTTTATTGCTGTTAGTGTGTTTACCTTGTTCCTGGATGTGTGCAAACACATTTAACTGTCTCTGCACTAATAAGCCTTTTCCTAGGAGATCAAAAATCTTTTCAACAAGCCTTTTTTCTCTTCCCTTTCCTCTGTTCTGTTCTGTTTTCCCTTTCCTCTGGTACCCTGTTTCCTGCTCCTTGGAAGTCTTCTGCTTACGTGTTCTTTCAGTTCTCTGTTGCTCATTGCTATTAATTTTCTAGCACTTTTATTCCTAACTGGTGGCTGCATTTTTGTGGCTCTTTGTGGCTGACCAGCTTCAAGATCTGTTGCCATCAGTCAGCTGCCACATAAGAATTTATTACAGGGTGGGCAAAGAGGGAAAAAGATGGTCAATGGCTGCACTAATGGTTGGGGTTGGTGCTTGGGTAGCAGGACTTCGGACCTCTGCACTGTTGCAGACTGAGGCCTCTGATGGGGAGGACAAGAACTTCCATGGTGATTGACAGGTCTTGTGAGCCCTTGGCTTCTGAACTTGGGAGGAAGGAATCAAAACTGAGCTCTGGAGCACTAAGCCACAGAGCTTTCATGGCTGGCAAGTGTTGGGCCGGAAACTCAGATGAATAGAGCCCTAAATGTTTTTTTGTTTGATGCTCATGCTTAACAGAAAATGATGAATCCATTAGCAAGTCCTTCTGCTGCCAAAAGAAACAGACTTGCACTTGTAGATTGCTTTCATTCTGTGCTATCAAGCCACTGCATGCTCAGCTTTTGCAAAGCCAACAGTCATCTATCACTTAAAATTGTTTTTTAGAGGTACAGTCGTCTTTGTCTTAAGTGTGTGTATCTCTCTACTTGAAAGGGTCTCATTAAAATATAGTGACCTTGTCAAACACCTCAAACAAAATCCATAGTAGAAAATGTCTTATTTTCTGTTTGCTTTGAATTATTTCAAAGTTTGTCACTAGTTTCACATGACAATGGGGCATTTGAAGTGATTTCTGTCTGTGATGATGTGTCAGAGAGACTAGACGGCTCTTACTATACAAGACATGAAAAATGTGTCAGTTTAGAGTGGACCAGGGAGGTTCTGAATTTGCAAAGGGGCAAGAACATTTGAGTCTGATCATGTTTAGGAAAAACTCACTGTAGTCCTAAGTATCCCACTGAAAGCAGTGGGACTCCTGAATGTGTAAAGGATCCAGGATCAGATGAGTAATGTCTCTAGAAACAATAAAGTCCTAAACTAAAGATTTCTTTTTCTTCATGAGATACTTTATCCAGCATAGTAAAACCATGTGTATTTATAGCCTAGATTACGCTTTGTTTTGTGGGATGAAAAAACACATTTTAGAGTTGGCCCCTTTCCTGAACAGATGTTACTGGCCTGGGTGAATAACTTATTCAAGCATTCTATTTAGCAGAATTGCATGAGAATTTTTGCCAAACTCAATTCTGACTAAACCTAAAATCTTTCACCACTTTTCTTCCCTCTGTCATACAGGCTCTGCTGTTCAGTTCATCCCAGTCTCTGTCTTCTGGCTGTGGCTGTTCAGGGGTCTCATTAATCCCTTTGGTTTCAGACTTACATTATTCTGTAAGTGATTTCCCACCCCCATTTAAGTATGATGATCCCTTTAAAAAAAGGACTGTCAGGGTGACATCAAGGTCTTCAATGTTTTTTCTCACTGATTTCTCACATCAAATGTGTTCATTTTGCTAGTGCAAAGATGTTTCTTTCTAATTGCCACTGCTTCTAGCTCCAGCTGGCTTCTTTCCTTCTTGCACATTATCACCAGTATTTAAGGTTTTGCAGGTCAAATTAGACTCACAGTGACATCTGTGCCACCCATTGCTTTCAGATAGACTACCCAGGTGTGGCTGAATGGAGTTGGATAAACAGTCTTCTCTCTGTACAAGAGAGGACAGACTGGATCCCCTTCTCTCTGGACTTTGGTGAATCTGTGGTCTAACAGGGCTAAAAAACAAAGAAATCAATTTGTTGTCCAAGCCTGTGCTGAATTGGGGACGAATAGGGGTTGAATAGGGGTTTTTGTGTGGTTGTTTTGTTTGTTTTTAATTGAAAATGTGACAGCTTTTATGGAAGTATCGCTGAGTTTCAGCAATATTACCAAAGGAGCTTGGTGATGAGTTTTAGCTCACCTGAGGTATTATAGCTACCTCTCAACCTCACTCTGATGCGCTAACCCAGGGCTGGGGTGTATCATCAATTCTGAAGCTCTTGTCAACGTAAATCCTGTAGAGAGGGAAGGAATTTTTTTCCCTTCACAGGACATCCTCAGTGTTTGGTTCTATGTCAAAGTGCAGGAAAGCAGTTTCTTCTCATACCTGCCACCTCACCTGCTCATCGCTGAAGTCATCAGCCCTGTGTGCAAGTGAAAGAGAGTAAACGCATGGAGCACTACCTAGTAAACACAGCTGTGTGATGGTGTAGCAATGTCATTGTCAGTGATACCTTTCCAACAACTTACATCACTCACCTCAGCTATCAAAACCCTCCAAGAAATTGGTGAGGAGGCATGGCATCCTTGGTTAAGTCCCATGCTGCAGAATGTACATTTGCCCTTCTGGAAGATTGTAAAGTATCCTCTTGAGTGTCTGGTTTGCCATAAAGACAAGTAGGTAGGGAGTAGGTTAGCAGGTATTTACACAGTTCCATACTAAATCTTTGAGCACACAGATGTAGCTCAGTATATAGGTCATACAGTCATTGTCATGCTGTTAGTAGTTGTAGCCTTAAAAAAGTAAAATTGAGGAAAATACAATAAACAACTAGATTACATACATATCATAAAATATATTAGAAAACAGCACAATTTACACATCCCAAATTAGGAATGCAGCTGGCTTTACAAACTGTTTTACGCATACTTCCTGACAAGCTTGGCCTCTATAATCCTGATTTCAGTAAATACAAGTTTTGAGTATTGCTAACTCACTGCCCAGTGCTTATGCCTGCCTTTGATGGACTGACTTGTAAATGCTATCATTGCTCTTAAATATGGATGAGAAATACTTGAACAGTTCTAGGATTTGCTTATCTGTGCTGTAGCCACAAGTTTCAATGAGTATTTTCCATGGTTGAGTCCCTTTTGTCTAGCTTCTGTATGTTTGCATGCAGTGCAATTACATCTGCTTCTTGAGGTTAGTGAGGCAGCAAGTGCAGCTGCTCTGTTGGTAAAAATACATTAGTAGAAGCATTTGAAAATACCAGCACTGATATTTTTTTCCTTTCTTGCTCTGTTGATATATTAGGAAACATACTCTGTACAATCTCATGTTTTAATTCTTCTTTGGAACACAGTTTAATGCTTAAAGAAGCATTTGCTTGCCTACATTGTTATTAATGCATCCCCTCCTTAAAAGACAACATGGAAAGTAAAACCTTCTTGAAATTTAAGGAATTTGAAGGAGTTATATTCTTGATATCTTAAGTCCGTGTATTGAAGGTATACAAGCAGATTCTCAGATGCATTCACATACTTAGTTTGGAAAGAGGATCATCTGTATGAGTGGTTCTTTGTTTTCCTTTCTGTGATTTGTACAGGTTGTTACAGCACTCAGACTGATACTAGCAATAATTGAAAATTCTTCACAAATACTTTAAATCTCAGGGGCTGAATTCTACTTCATGCACTCTAGTCTTATGCCAGGAGAGCTGCATTTGGTTCACTACAGTAATCCAGCTTTAAACTGGGAGAGCGCAGGGGAGCAAGTGAACAGGGTTGCATTCCCGTATGTTCTGTTCTGATATTTAAAAAAATAACATCAGTTGTCAGATTTTATGCTGAAAGTTTTATCATCTTTGACCACCTGTTGCACTGATCCTGCTCGGAAGATCTTGGAAGAGTCTTGGTTTAGTCACTGGGACTGCACGCTATGCAAGTCATCGCTGCATGGTGCGTCCAATTTCAGGCTGTCATTACATGTGTCTGTGTGCTGCTGTTCTTACTGTGAGCATCACAAGTATGTACAGAGAGATGCAAGTTTGCAAGGACTCTTTTGTAAGCATGTTGTGGATGAAACAACAGAGTTTAGAGAGTTTATGTGGTCCACTCTCCCTAGCCTCCCTTAGTCAAATACCTATTGACACATTATTTTCCCTGGGGGACAGAAACAAATTTGGCCTTCGGAAATAAGCTGTACAAGGCAACATAGTTCCTCACCAAGAGAGATCATTCATTTGCTTGTCACTCGCTACATTCTGGGTGCTGTATTAGGGATGGGGGTCTGCTCCCATTGAGCCTGCAGGGCCCTGACTCCCTTTGCTTGGCGTTTTGGGTGGGATTCCTCCCATTGATTCCCAGCACCTGAAAGCTGGCTACAGAATTGAAACTAGTCAGTGAGGCTGTTGTTTATTGATGAAGAGAAACAGATATCTCCTTAAGGAACTGCATCCCATCCTAAGATACCTATCTAAATAGCTGTCATGAACTGCCCTTCCTGAGCTTCTCTCTGTACAGCCACAGATTTTAGAGGGAGCAGAGTAGCTTAGAACAAATAGCTGCTAAGAGGAAAGATGACTCCATGCATAGACGGCCACAGTGGCAGCAAAGTGCCTCTGACTCAGGATGACAGAACTTCATATCCATACTAGACAGCTTCAAATAGCTAGGTAGTCAATGACAACTCTGTCGGTCCTTGATGGAAGTAGCTACAGGTCCTGGGAACTGTTGCACCCTGTGGGGAGATGAGAGATGAGCAGAAAAAAAGTACACCCACACTTTAAAATCACCCATAATTCAGCAGATTGTCAGGAACACTTTATTTTGCTTATTAGTAACTTGTTTGTGAAGCTAAACTGATAATAATGAGGTTTTAAGTGAAAATGAAACATGCAAAAATGCAGTTGAAATATGTTGCAAGAGTTCTGACTCCCTAAAATATGGTGCTTTCTGTACAATGAAAGAGTTTTGGTAGAAGTCACTATGTACCAGCACTTAAAATGGGGCAAAAGATTATTAAAACACCCCTTCTTGTGATATTAAAGTCTTCATCCCAATGTACTGTGGAGCAAATCCAATGTGATGCAATTAGTGAGGTGGGTTCCATCGCTGTGCTAAGAGAGTAGTTGTTTGAACCACATTTCTTACAGGTGACACAATGTCCATTGTTTTGAGGGCTTTGCATTTCCACTGCAACAGCTCCGCATTTCCACTTGAAGCTTCCAAGTCTTTCACAAAGCAGAAGGGCTTTACATCCTGGTATCGTGGTTGAAGAATGGAAAGATCAAGCAGAAGTAACAAAACAGCAAAGCCACAATGAAGGCAAACCTGAGCTCGTTCCAGATCTGTGTTCACTTCTTTAGACCTCACTGGTAGATTGAGGGCAAAGCCTTTAGTTTTCCCCAGGTCAGTTAAAACTTACTCTCCCCGTAGCACAACCAAGGAAACGCTGTACAGCAAAAGGCTCCGGTCATCCAAGAAGCAGTAGGTCAGATCTGTGGCTTGAAGAGGTCCAGCCGTAGCTCCTCCTAGTATCTGGACCCTGTTTCCCCAAAAATAAGACCTACCGTGAAAATAAGCCCTAGCATGATTTTTCAGGATTTTTGAGGATGCTCGAAACATAAACCCTACTCCAAAAATAAGCCCTAGTTACAGTTCATTTTAAAAGTCAATTTAAATAGTGTCCAGCCAGTTATACATGTAAAAAAGTAAGCATCTTTTTGAGCAAAAATTAATATAAGGCCCTGTCTTATTTTGGTGGAAACAGGGTAGTACTGAGAAGTCAGAAATATCACTTGTCCCAAACTCATTTTTTCTGATTTGTTTCAACATTTTGTACTCACTTGGATGATAAAGCCAGTTTATTTTGTTGTTGTTGTTTTGGGGGGGCGTGTTTGTTTTTGTTACGTTGGGGGGTTTTTTGTTGTTTTGTTTTGTCTTTTTGTTCTTAACTCATTTCCCTGTCACAAACAGCTGCAAAGATTGAGCTGCCACATAATTAGAAAATGTGTGGGGTGGTGTTGCGGGGGTTTTTTTTTGGTTGGTTGGTTGGTGTTGTTTTGTTAAATAATTGTTTCCACAAGAATTTTATGGTATAAAGGAGCTCAGAGAATTATTTCCAAGGGCTTTGCATTTGAGCAGGTGACTAGACTTTTGGTCAAAATAAACTTAAGCATTTCCTATTATAATTTAACTCAATAACATCAGGTCTGTACTGTCTTTAGAAAAGTGTTTTCTTAGAAGTGCCACTCCTTGAACAAAATAAGTTTGCATTCATAGAATATTTTGGAAGATATTCCTTCTCATTCTGTGGCAAAGTATCAACTTTTGCTGTCTGTTGATTCAAAAATTAGAGGTGTGCAGCAGTTGCTCTGGCAACAGAGTCTCATTTTACCCCTTTCCTCATTTCCAACCTGTTACTAAATTACTAAGCACTGGGATGGTGCATCAAAGAGCACTTAGAGATGCTGTTAATGTAATGAAACTGAGCCTTCATCTACTTAAAACGTGTTGTGTCAGCTTGGAAATAAGACAGGTGATTTCTTTACCCCCAGAAGTTGGCACCATGTCAACTACTTAAAGTTTTAAAATTATGAAAACAAGGTCTACACACACAAAAAAATTCCTTGTACAGATTTCATTAATGAGTTTTACCTGGCAAAACTGAATTTGTTAACAAATTATGGAATATATCCTTTTTACTTTAGTGGTTATGACATCTTCAGGTGATTTTAATATTTTTAAGTACTTCAGTTAATGTTTTCTTTACGTATGTGATACCGCAAGTATCTCCTTTGAAGCCTCACACCCTATCTTACAAATGTTCATTAACCAGTGTGGGTTTAGCTAGTATACCTGTCTCAAGAACTTTCACTCTGCTCTGACAGAAGGGATAAAAGTAAGGAAGAAAGAGGTTCTTCTAGAAAGAGATGCTGTTTCCAGCATCACACCATCAGACCAGTTTGGCTCCTGTTTTTCAAGTAGGAGAGTGTGGGCTGAACCCTTGTGTCTTCATCTCCTAGGATCAAGTGGGGAAGGATTAAAATGATAAGGTTTGGTGCTACTGTTGGCCTACCCTGGCACAGAGTCTCATCTCTGGTGTGACACTTATGCCAGGCACTATTCTTGCAAGGCATTTTCAGTTTATCTACTGTGTCAGCACTGCAAGACCTTTTACTCCTTTCATTTGGTGCAAAGGACAAGGTGAGACGAGGGTCTCAGCCCGATACCTCTCCGTATTGTACTCCTGGTTTATAAACACTTCTACCATATGTAGTGTAAGCTCCTGAATTTATTACTTGCGTGAAGTCATGTTTGGCTATGATTTGAGAGGTTGTATGTGTAAGAGTCGCCTTTTGATAATGTTTTTCCACAGCATCTGTAGAATATTATCAAGTGGTAGGAGACCAACTGGTAAGGCCTTCCATAATGTCAGCAAAATTTCAGCTCCTTACTACAGTGATTTTATACTGTTTCCCAACTTGAAAACCCAGGACTAAACCTTTAAAATGACACTATAAGCTACAGACCTTTGTTTAAAAGTAAGGTTCCAGATAATACCTATAAATGTAGGTGTTTGTTTTCAGCCTTACATTGCAACCTTTTCATATGTAATTGTGGTATATTTGCACCAACTTCTTTTGACTGTCATTTTTAATGTATAATGTTTTTACCAGGTGGGCTATAGAGTTGTGTTATCACTACAGTAAAAAAGTCCACATGTACCATGTTACAAAGTGCAGTACATACCAGATATAATTTCCATACTGGGTTTAGAGATCAGACTTTAGCATAACTTTACTCCAGATGCAAGATGTGGACAACAGAGACACATTTTGTTACAGGTTTTACTAATGCAGATTTAAAATAACATGACTGAAGTCCTAAATTGATATGACAGTTGCACCTTTTCTGGATAAAAGAACCAGCTGCAATGTTATGCCTGGTTTTAAAAACCAATACCCATGATCTGAACCAGATTTTTTCACCATGGTTTTGAAAATTTCCTTTCAGACAGAGAGGGAGTGTTTAGAAACATTTCAAAGAAATGTAAACATGCACTTAGACCTGATGGCTTGTGTGCAGGCCAAATTTCAGCTGGAGTATTTATTATTTTCTACCTCCTTTCAAGATTTCAGTGGGACTTTCCTTTGTGTTCTCCTTAAATTTACACACTGGTGTGGTGTAGTTAGACTACAGAAGTTCCTCAGCCCAGGAGAAGCTGAGGTTGGCAAGATAATTTCCCAGTAATTAGAGCTCTGCTCTTCCATCTGGAACAACACTGAAAATAGGCTAATGTTGAGGAGGCAGTAAGGCTCCTTCCTCTGGCAAAAAAGCAAACTTGATGCATGGCTTTATGAAAAATGGCACCGAAGAGCCGGTCAAGAAGCTAGGAGCAATACATAGTTTTGCGGGAGAGAGCAGTTTGTTCCTTCTGATACATGAGGATGTTACTTCTGAGCGTAGCACTGAAAGAAATAATAGAAGCTCAGGCTGTCCTTGGCAGTACTTTGCAGCCAACATGTTAGAAAAGGATCCGGGAAAGATCAAAATCTAAAAGGGATATAGAAATCATTGCTGATGAATGAAAGCTCATAGCTGTTATATGTCCATAAATATCACATACTATAGGATACTCTTTCGCTTGTGAGCTGCACTATATAAACTTTCTTGTATGCTTTTTGGCATAATTTTGCTCCTGTGCAAATATTTTACAAACTGTGGCGTGAAGTAGCTTGTTTTGCCTCCAACACCAAAGTCTTGGTGTCTCACAGCTTACAGTGACTCATGCTTTTCTTTGCATGTTGGTTGCCTCCCCATAAAACAGCATACTGTGGCTGGTTAATAAATGCGTTGAGTGCATTGATGTCCTTTTGGTTGAAAGGATGATATGAACAAACAGTAAGCAGCCATGGATAAATAGATGACATTCAGGATAATGCCAATTGCGTTTAAGTGGAGGAGATCAGCAAGGTAAAGAAGAAAAGAAAAAACATCGGTGACACATTTTGTTGTCTTGCCCTTATTCTAACTCTTCTTGTACAAACAATCTTTGCAAAAGAAGTGAGAACAAATTAATCCAGTGCTGCTTTGATCATTTTTAGGTTTGCATTGATATGCTATGACTCTTTTCTTCCCACATTACATTAGAGAACAGTTCCTGAACATTTTATCAAAGCAAATCTGTTTCTGGGGATGGTGTTACAGAGTGTACGTGAAAACGCTGGGACCTCAGAGCACTCTGCTTTGCCTGGAATTGCTGAGCAAAGAAAATACCATGTTCTGAAGACATGAACACTCACCCTTACTGGAAATGTGAAATATTTACAAACACTGTATGTATCACAATATGCAGGTACATGAGATAACTAGAGAAAAGTCATAAAGTGTTTTCATGTGTATTTCATGAATTTTATGAGTATCAATGACTTTGCACATAAAAATATCATGGACCAAAACTTCACAGAGATGGAAACATTCTTATGAATCTTTTCCTCTAAAATTAGAAGTTTTTAATGCTTCAGTTGATAAACTCTTGAGAAATTATCAAGATAAGACTTGTGCTTCTCTGTTAAAAATTGTTCTATCTACCTATTAGGGTCTGCCCTACAGGGACTTAAGCAGTGTAACATACCAAGTGCAAATGTACCATGTCCCTCAGTCATGGCTCTGTATCTCGGAAACTGAGAGGCAGTAAGTGTCAGGGCAGCTGTATGAAAACCATTGAACAACTCTCATCTAGGCAGCTGTGGGAAACTACTAATTATGGGCTAAGTACTAAATGGGGACTGGGTCCCTAGTTAAAGGTCTGGAAGGCGATTCCTAGGAGTGGCTGATTTTTTTTTTTTCCCAGTGGAATCTGAATTCTAGCACATGCAGCACCATTCCTTTCAAAACATCTATAAATTCTTCTTGCAGGAGGTCCCATGGAAAATCCTCTAAGTTGGAGGAGACAGGGAAGCCAAGGAATGGCCACAGTTTGTGACTGCAGTTCCAGTATAAAGAACAAGAAGGAAAAGATGCAGTTTTAGGGACAGTTCAGTTTGTTCTGTTCTTCAGCACTATGTAGGTTCTGTTTACATAATTAGTAGATATTAGTGTATTGCTGAGCTTTTCATTGGGAATGGATCTCTTGACCCGTTCAATAAATACAGTTGCTTGAATGAGGGAAAGGAATGAAGTAAATGGTGGACTTGACTCAACCTAAAACCTGGGTGTTTTAAAATTTCAGCAGAAGCTGAATCCTCATCTGTAGATCTAATTTGGTGTTGCAGATTCTTGGTGAAAGCCAAACTCTTTATTGTCTTCTGTAAAACAGAAGTATTGATCCAGTGTCATGGAAATCCTGTGACAGCAATGGTCCTCAAATGTTTTCAGAATTTACGGAAACCACACACAAAGCTTAATCAGGAACCCCAAATTTAAGTGCAGACCTCCTATGTGTCTCATACAAACTTATATTGAGCTTCATTCAAATTTAACCAAAATCTTCTTTACTGTCTTCAGTGAAATCCTTTGCTGATTGCCTCTCCAGCTATAACTGAGGATGAATCCAGCGATCCTCACCCTGCAGGCACTGAGCAACCTCACCCTCTGACATCAGCCACTGCAGCAAGAGATGAGACACAAGATCTGAGGATATGAAATAACATTATTTGTGGCTTTCTTGTTCTTCCTCTTCTACTAAAGAAAATAGAGAGGAGTGTTTATTCTTAGTAAATGAAAGGCAAACATTAAAATGTCATTTAGACATTTTTCTGTAAAGTGTACAGAATAAGTTAAAGTTTATCAAATACTTGAAAAACGCATTACTTGTAAAGTGTTGCATATGAAAAGGTCAGCACTGGTCTTCTGTCTTTTTTTCTACCTATGAATCATAGACAACAAATAAGACTTAACTTTCGCATTACTATTTTAATCTACACTATTATGTATTAGAGTTCTCAAAATAACTTGGAACCTTCAGAAAATATTCTAGTATAGGCAAGTATTATTACCCACTCATGTTACAAAAGAGACAGAAAGATGGCAGAGCTGAAATTTTCCAAAGTAACTACAGGCTGGGGCAGAGAAAGGTCATCTTGATTTCTGAGTCCCCAGCCTGAGTGATACAGGGCTTTATTATCAGACATGTGCTCAGACACCAGTGAGAGACACAAATGTTCTGCATTTCTGAAAAATAAGCACACCATTCAGGTTTTGTGCAGGAAGTAAGCAAAAGCTCTAGAAATGGGAAATTTTTTTACTGCATTGAGGGACAGCTGATGTGATAAAAGCAGTGGCATAGCTTGAATTTTCACACTCAGGCTTTCACCAACAGACACATGCTCCAGCTCAATCAGGCTGCTGGAGCAATTCTGTGCAACTTCTTCCCTTTAAAGAACTTTGGCAAAGTCAGACTCATATATATTCTGTGCTCTCTACCTCAGTGTCACTCAGAAACATTCTTCAAAAGGCATTTTTGTGTCTTTATAATTGAATTGATTCTTAAGTTGTGCCACGGGTGTACACCTTATCAAAGAGGAGCTAGCACTCCATTTGTTCATAATGCCCTCTAGGAGGAGGTTTAACATGCAATGTTTGTTGTTTCTAGCAGGTCTCTCTGCAGAGAGAGAGGTCGCTACTCAGGGAGGCACTTTCCTCCTTGGAAACAAGAAAAGAAATCACTGGGAAGGAGGGAAAAATGCATCTGGGTAGCAGGAGGGGATCTTGTCAATCTTCAAGCCACTAGAAAATGATCATGAAAGTCTTTTGTTAGAGAAGCCTATAATGGTACTATTGCTTGTCTATTGTGGCCACTAACAGCAAATAGCTTGCAAGGGCAGGGGAGATGTGGGATTAGACAAATTGTGAAGAGGGGCTCTGGATGCTTGAAAAGTGCATTCCTGCTCATCAAGGTCAGAGGGGTCAAAATAGTGTCATTATTCATCCTCAATGGAAGTATTTCTATAAACAAATTGACCTTTAAAAACATCCATAGCATATATGGAATAATGCTAATGATGTACTGTTGGATTTCTTCCACAAGTGGAAACAGAAAAGTAATTGTAATTCACTTGTGTTGGATTGGACCCTATGTCGTGCAGTACTTTTTCTACTGCAGGGAACTGCAGCCATCCTGAAAAAAAAAAAGGCCTAATTAGTATCATATTTTTGTGTGCGTTTTAAGACAATAAACCCAATTAGCAAATTTTTTTTCAGAGGGCTAAACCTTCTCTACATGTATGTTTCAGGGGATAGCATTGGGTTGAAGTTATATGCATACATCACAGGTAGGCAAAAAGGGTGGACTGGATCTTTCCTAATGGAAGGGGGGAAACTCAGTACCAGCTGTCTCTGTCCAGCCTGGCAATTTCACTTCTCCTTCTCGTTGGTGTTTTTGAGCAGGGGTCCTTGTACAGTCCATCCTCGGCCTTTAATACTGAGTGGGCCTATTGCTTAAATAACTTAATCAGAGCTTGCTCGCTAATAAGGAAATTGCTCTTCCATAATGCACTTGCAGTGCATGAAAAGAGCTTTGAGGAGACAATGATAGACACAGATGTTATACTGAATGGCAGCTGCTAAATATACGTGCGCTGATAAATGTCTGGGAAATAACTTCATATGGTAAGACAAGTTAAACGTTTATTTCAAGATTTAATTAAAAGTTACTTCACTAAAATGTTCAAAAGCTTCAAAGTTACCAACTATTTTGAATTATTCTCCCTCTGTGTGCAGTTAGGGGCATGTTTTCTCTTGTCGAATGCACTTTATTAGTTTGGAAAGTCACAGTACATAACAAGCGACCACAGATGAGAAAACTGCCCTTGACAGTGGCTGTCTACTCTGCAAAGTAATATTGTTTCCAGTGTCTGAATAAAAGCACATTAACAGCAGGAGTCAACAAAGGTAGTTTTATGATTTTTATTTTTAAAGAAAGACTTTAAAAGTGCCCCTGATACTTTTTTAGAATCTTTTTCAACTGGATTTTTCTTGAACAATACTTACAACATCCTGATCTTTGGGGTCAAATCATTCTCTCAGTTGCATGCTGTGCAGTTCTGAAAATTTGGAACGAGTTTAAAAGTTTGAAGGACTGACTTTAACCACCAAGCTTAAACGTAGAGAGATTCAGACATTCCCTCAGTCCTCCAAAGCATAGCTCTTTTTGCAGGTTTTCATCATTTTTTGGGGATATAACATGGTCTCTACAAAATGGGGAAAAATCATGAAAAACAAGTCTTTCAGTTTAATAGCTAGCAAAATAATCTGCCAAGAACATATGACAACTGATACTAGAAGAAAAGCCTTATCATTTGAAACAACTTAATATCTTCATGCAATTAAGGTACTGGGCTGAGTCTTAGAAGATCTGGTGTTACTTTTCTGGTTTACTCATAGTGTGTATAAGCTCTGGAAAGCCACTAAAAGGTTCTGTGTCCCTACTGTAAAAAGGAGACGATAACACCTCTTCTCTATTGCTCCTTCTCTTCTACACTTAGATTGATGAGCTTTCAGGCCAAGATGTATCTCTTATGTGGGAATGGACAAGAGGAGTCCAATATAATTTGGTACTTTGAAACAAAATGAGGATGATTCAAATCTATCTGTTCTTAATCCTTTCACAGACAATTAAGCAAACAGAATGCAAAATACAGCCCAAAGGGGGTATTACATGAACTTGGGCACTTACAGGAAGATTTCTAGATGAGAAATCAATGAGTTAGTTACCAGTTGCTTTTCCTGGGGTACCTAAAATAAAGTTAAACATAAAGCTTTATTTTACTGTTTTAGAGTAGAATCTGAGTATTTTGAAAAACACTCCAGACTTGATTTTCATTTGCTTATTTTTTACAGCAGAATATCTTGTGTCCATGTCAACAAATCCCAGGCCTTATCCTGAAAAAAAAAGTGTAATCTATTTTTGTCAAAAAGTTTGTTATGGTTGAGCTGTAAGGACTATAATGACTGTGATGAGGATGAGAGTAACGAGAAATTAATGGAAAAGCTGCTGACATTTGATGTGTCTCAAGATCAGATTTAGCTTTGGGCTTGAAACTAAAGATACCAAAATATGTCTTCTGGAATTAGCAAAGTAATTTGAGCTGGGTAAGAACGCAGCCGTCCTTGCTATGGAGAATCTCAAAAGTCGTTGCATATTTGCTTACATTATAGTAGAAAGCAGAGCAGGGCGAGGAGGAAGTGCAGTGCTGAGTCTGGTGTCCTTCAGCATTGGTTAGCAGTTATTGAGAAAGGAGTTTCTTTAGAGTAGAGTACCCTTTAGTTCTCCTCCTATAAGGTTTATATGCCTCCCATTGTGTCAATGGTTTAAAGAGAGACTCTTGAAAGAGAGCATGTTTTTTAAAAGCAATTAAAAAATAAAGCTAACAACGATGGACAGCAATTCAGAAAGCACTAATGCAGAGCACCTGAAAGTTAAGTCTTTCCATTGACTTTTGTACATTTTGAGAGTTCAAAGCTGCATTTAGACAGCAGGGAACCACCTTTGAAGGTGCCTAGGAGGAGTAAAGAGAGATTTGAAGAGGGAACATTAAACTGAAGAGGTGATTTCAGGAGCTCCATATCAGGAAATTAAGCGTACACTGGTGTCACTTCTAGTCAAAAGCTACCAGCAAAATAGGATGCTTTTAAACAACCGGGCCTTATATAAGTCAGGGGTTAGCACCTCAATACTAGTACATGCACATAAGTCAGTGACTTGACTCAGATGTCAACTGCTGGAATTTGTCATCTCTGAATGTGGGCCCCTCTTAAAAGAGTCTAAGTTTTAACTGATGAAACAGGACCTCCAGGATTAAAAACACTGATGTTAAACTCTCCCCTTTAAGCAGATATCCAAATTCCAATTCACCAGCTGTTTAGAGAAACCAGAAGCAAGACTCTCATTCTTCCAGTTAATAGCAACCGAAGCACAGTGGGAGAACTTGCACACCCAGACCTACTCACCCTGCCATTCCTGGTGCAAAGCCTTGAGAGATGCAGTGGAGCAGAGGGCTAGGGGATGGAAAAACAGCACCAGGGCTCCGAGATCAGCTCTGCCCCCTCCTACTTTGTGATATTGGTCATGAAGTTTGAAGGATATAAAACAGCAGTAACAAAAGGTGTTGTTCAGAGAAGAAGTGTTGTAGCGAGGTGCTGTCAGGGCACGACCCAAGAGGTCCATTTGCTACCTGGGCCCCTACACCACCACTCTGCAGACCAGGTGCAACACGGCAAACCTGCCCCAACGTCTTCTCTGAAGGTGACCTAAAGGTGACCCTGCAGCTATGGAAACTCATCCACCCAACTTCACCTATTGGTTTAGATGAAACAGTTTCATTTCAGTCCTTTAGTGCTACTAATAGTTATTATTTCTTTAGATTTTATGCAACAATAAAAGGGAAGCTTCAGTTCCCGGCTGCAGCAACCCCTCCCACAAATCAAAAGAACATGACTTTCATTTTACAAAAGACTAAATAAATACACCCTGAATACAGAGGGGCACAGATTCCAAACACCCTGAAGTCCTGGAAGAAACAATTGTTCTTTCTTTCATTTGATTCATCCCCAAAGGTTCAATATATGTATCTCATGGAGCCTGGGTGGTTTTTAGAGCCAGGGTTTTGTTTCAGGTGAAGCTGTTGAAAGATTCCACAGGAACAATGAGACAAAGTGTAACCAAGGGATTGGGATTTTGGCTTTCAGGAAGAGCTGGTGATTTGGGAGTTTCAGTTTTGAGTTATCTTTAAATGACCTTATTTTTGATGCTTTGGATCCTCTGCACTTTCTGAAAATAAGATCCTGTGAAAAGGTTTTGAGTCAGTTACCAGAAATCACTAATGTGCTACTGGTCATGCAGGTACTGTAGCAGTGAGACGCATGGGCTGAGCACTACGGCCAAACCCGTGTCCCCCACACTGACACAAAGCCAACTTTAACTTCCCTCAAGAAGAAGGGAAAACAACTCTTGTTCTCCTAAACCCCTTCAGCTACCGCAGGAGTCCCTGTATATGGATGCCCGCGCATTTCAGCTCTCTCCAAAACACACTGGCACCTTAGCCAGGCTTCCAGCCGGGGCAGAGCATCTCTCTGAAGGGGACAAGGCAGAACTTTTGCTTTCACTGAAGACAACTAATTTGGGAAGTGCGACCTGGTGCTGAAGCCAAGTCCAAGTTCTCACAGAATCATATATAAGGGCCAAGAGCTCCCCACTCAGTTGTGCAACCTGAACAGCCCTTTTTGCCCCCTCTTGCTGTTGCTGGAGAATTCCCCAGGTATCTGACACACTTCAGGGTTTCAGACCTACAGAAGCACAGCTCTCACCATCAGCTTGTGAATGCAGTGCTTCCCCTAAGGCAGGTAGTGGTTCCTGACTATTGTTTTGCCTCTTATTTTATTTTGATGAAATTAAATATATGTGAGATGAGAAACTGGGAAGAAGGGCTGCGTGCCTGCATGAGGTGGAGGGATTTTGACTATTTAGAAAGAATTAATGGTTAACTCTATACCATACTTTGTTAATATTGGGAGTTTGTAGCAAAGTAAATGTTCCCTTCCTTGCTACAGTACTAGAAACAAGAGAGGATTTTATTAATCTCTGTGGTGTCTCTAATTGCCTTTGGACTCTTTGTAGATTGCATTGAGTATTCCTCCAAAAACTTGTTTGAATAAAGTTTGTTCATTGGTGGAGATTTTGCTTTGCACTGGATATTTTTCACTCTTGGTAGATAACTTAGAGTTAATGAGAATTCTTCAATAGCCAAAGTTGGTAAAGTTCTTTGGTAGCCAAAATACAGACTATGCAGTCATATCTGTGTTAGGATTTTTTTTCTGTGGGCAAATCTTTGAGCAGTAGAACAAAAGCCAATTCCTCTTTTTCAGATTTTTGACTTCTACTGTTAAAAACAAGAATATGACTGTGCCTTCGTGCCTCTTTTGAAGTACAAAGTCCCCAGAGTCTGGGAAGGAACAGGTTAATATTTTTGTCTCTGAGCTACCAGGGGTGCTTGCCCTCATTCAGGGATTACAAGAGAGCCCAGGTATGGCAGGGCTCAGCTGGAGAGAATTCCTCCATCAGGAGGTCCTATGAAAGGAAGGAGAGACCAAGTGGTGGGTCACGCAACCTGGGCTAAGAGGGCTGCTTACTACAAGGAGCTTATTTATTTATGTAATTCCTTTTTTAGCCCAGTTATGTGAAATCTTTTTTAATTTTCTGCAGTACCCTCTTAATGTCCTTCCCCCTCCCTGCCTCTGCCTAGCCTGAAAGTGCTTTTTTTGAGTGTACTTCATTGGCTCCCCTGACCTGTCACAATTCTCGTACTCATTTTATTTCCACATTTCCGTTCTGTTTTACATGTTTTAGTATGTCCAATTCTTTCCATATTGGAAGGTTTTAAAGCTAACAGGCCTAGCAGACTTACAAAGACTATTAGACACAAATTACATTTTTCTCCGTGGTCCTTGGCATGTAAAGTGCAAGTCCATTCCATTTCAAGGAGAGATGGTTAAAAATTGACCTACATTCTGTGGGGCTATGTCTTGTGCTCAACTTGATGGAAAGATAGGGCTTTGCAGGATATTGCAAATTAGTTTGAGAAGGAGAAGTATAAAGAATATGCAGTCAAAAATATAAAAGGCACTTGCTCACCACTGAATGTAGAATCTCTTGTTCTTTAGCTTAGGTGAGATTACAATTAGGAGTAGATAACACTTTTAAAGATCTATTGTTCTTTTAGTTTTTTTCTTTTTTTTACGAGATAATTACAACTATTATACACTATTACATTTTGATTCATGGAAAAGACAAATAAATTACATTAGTAAGAACCTTACGTTCATAATATTGAGATATGTTTCTACTTAGGAAATTAACTGACTATTTTACAGTAATATAATAAATTATAAGATTTGATGGTTTAAAGAGTGGGTCTAACTACCAGGAATCTTAATGCAGATAATGACTCTGGATACTTCTGGGTCTACAGTCACTGCTGTGGCTTAGCAATATATCCTCAGCATGCTCATTTTTTCTTCCCATCAACAGGCAGGAATTCAAGCATTTATCTTCAAATTTTTCTGGTTTCTCCTTTGTGGAATTAAGGAAATAACAATCTGACTTTTTGTGCCAAAGACATTCACTGATCTGCTTGAGGTGCAAGTGGAAATCTATAGCAGATGTCCTGAATCTTAGCTGACTTGTCTTGTTTAGATGTGTGTTGTCTGTCTGTCCTAGTCTCCTCAGTAATGGGTCTGATAGTGCTCTTCGTAAAGGGGTTGCAAAGCTTAGTTGGTATTTGCAAAGTATTTAAGGGTCTCGGAAAGAAAAAGCAGTTTCTAAATGCCAAGCAATGCTGCTACTGACAAACGACTGAGGCATTGTGTTGTCTTTGTACTTCTGGAATAATACAATGAAAGATCCAGAAGTTAAAGTTTGTGGATGTTTTCTCTTTTATTGGCTTGCAAAGGACAAGGGAGAACCCCGGTGTGGCAACATACGTACGCACTTGGTCATTTTTTTTATGTTTGGCTTTGGAATGTGTACAACGTACAACCCTGTGCAAATTTCATAGGCATTTGTGTGGTTTAAGGACTTTAGTTCATTGTTGTCTAAGTTATTTTTTCTTCAGTTTTCTGTCTTCTATTTCATTCAGCAACCCTTTCATAATAGGAGGAGATGTGGCAATTTGTTCTGGCTCTGATTTGATTACAAAAAACACTCCTAACAGAATAGAAGCCAGTGTGTACTAAATCCCTTTTAAGTACTGTATTAAAGCTTTCTCTCCTTTCTGGGCACATTTACATTTACTTTTTCAGCAAGATTTCATTTTCCATACAGTTATATTTAAATAGCAACAAAGGCCTGACCTCCTTGATGTTCAAGTTCAAAATTTGCCTTGAACCTAATAGGACTGGAACTACGTCTTTCATCTTTGGGAGTTTCCAGGTAGCTTAATCAGCCCAAGGAGCCTTCATTCCTTGCTGGAACCTCTTGGGGGATTTTGTAATGGAAATAACTAGCAAGCAGCACAGCAGTGGATTCCCGTGAACTCATATGCACAGGCTAGCAAAGCTTAAGCTATTGATACTGGGGAATGGAAAAGCTTAAGGGAAGGGATTTTTTTGCTCAGTAGCATTAAGTAATACTTGCAGAATATTCAGCTCAACAGTTCAGCATCCTTTACTGCAGATGAGGGTAGGGACAGAGACAATGAGGCTGGATGTAGCCTCCCTGTTCTTATTGTAATTCATGTGTGCTGTTAATCAGTCAATTTGAATCTGCTGGCACTTGGAGTTGTTTTTAGATCCCCTAGATCCATCTTTTACAGGGGCTGCTCAGCAGCGTTGTTTGGTCTTACCTCCTGTGTTGAGTCATCACTTCTGGAGGTTCTGCTTTTAGAGCAATTGCAAGAGCTGGTTTCTAGAGGAAAAAGATTTATCAGTCAAGTCACAGAGAACCCTGTTAGATCAGCTGTTACTTCATGGTATGAAAATAATGGGTGAAAGGAAAAAAGCAAGAAGCAGATGATGTTAAAATGTGGGATGGAGATTTAAATGTATGGGAAGAGACCGTAGAAGACGTAAATTCTAAATAGGTTTATAGAAATATAGGTCAGCACTCATTTAGTTTTTGAAATGTTTGATCAAACAAGAAAAGACATGTACTGTTCAGTGCAAAAATCCAGTTATTTATAAATTATGAAAAATGTTCATGTTCTAGTCCAATTCCTGGAGTTCCAGCTCCCTCATACACTGACAGGTCTGTGCTTCACCTCCTGCTCACTGGGGCTGCTATACATCATTCTCTGCCTGATTTAAGAGGCAACTATAGGCATTCACACAGGGAAGAGATTTTTTTATATTAGTTTACTTTTTAATCCTACATAAAAATATATAAAGAAATTCAGAATATAAACAGTTGTGTATTTGTAGAAGGATAAATAACATGTCATACCTGGAGACATAGTGGATTCTCTGCCATGGTAAATTCTTAAATCAAGTCTTAGTATCTTTTATGAATGCTATAGCATAGAAGACACTAGTTGCAATGTGAGATTATTGGCTTCTAAGATCAAGTCGATCAGGCTGTCAGAGACAGTACTCTGCCCCAATTCTAGCTAAGAGAATTTACTTTTTTGTTTCTAGTTATAAAATTATATAGTCTGCCTTCATCATTCCCAGGGCTCAGTCCTCTGAGGAAATTTCTGACTCCATATGCTCTGATCCATGATTAGAACAAATACGTGATATAAACAGTGTGAAATGGGGCTATACAAATACTTAATTAGAAGGAAGGAGGTGAGTATTGCTACTTGATGAATTTCAAGCAGCAGGACGAGGGAGACAAATCAAATCCCGACACAAGAGACTGGACTTCTCTAGATAATGCATCTAGCTACATAGGGAGCGTGTCGACTGTGGAAAAACACATATTGCACAGCGCATACAGCTCAGATCCAAGATGACCTGCCAATCACATTCTAACAAGTAGACTCTTTGAAAAACATCTTTTTGATGCAGTGCATTCACAGGATGGCATTGCCTTACCTCGTGCTCCATAAAATATATTGCAGAGAGTCATGTAATGCCCATGGGAAGTGGTGATTTATAGATAAACACTTGTTTTAAGGACTGTATTTGTGTAGGTTTGTTTGCTGTCAAGTCTTGACTGAGGTTGTCAGTGTCCCCTCTTCAGCAGAGTTTGGGTTAGGGACATTCTGCCAGAAGACTGGCAACATAAAGCTCCCAAATCTGATGCAGAAGGAAACTTCCAATCTCCTTTGCTTCCGTTAACAAGCAGGTTTCACAGTGCTGAAAAAGTTAATCATCAGGATGTTTTCATCAAACCTGACACCATGGCTGGAAACTTTTTAACTTGTTCTGTTCTTTCTTGTCCTTATCCCCAATACTTTCCATCACTCTTCTTACATACTGAAAAATAAATCAATCAAATTGTAGATTAAAATTCCAAGTAAAAGTCAGTATTTCTTAAGGAAAGATAATAGCTGCTAGAGAAAAGTACACTGCTCACATTCTGACAAAGAAGCATATTATACCCTGCATGTTCACTTGTTTCTCCTCAGTGCTGTTTATAGTGGGTTATTTCCTTTTTACTTTCAATGTGTTCCAGTTGGAAATTCCTCACTCTGAGCATTTGCTATGATGAGAGTCATATAAATCTGGAAAAAGGAAAAGAAAAAAAGATGATGTGCCAGAATGGGTAACTTAATCCCATCCAATGACAAAATAAGGTGTTTGTCTCTGTATCTGTGAATTTTATGAATGTGTATATCATTTCCCAGTGCTGACATATTTTTTTTCCTTTTTGTTTATTGAAGTTGGGATTTTGGAAGTGGGGAGATCTAAGGCTGGTTCAACCCTAGTTTTCTTTAAAAACATTCAGCCCATGAAGAAATGTCCAAAGGTGTTCAAAATGTATTTTAGTTGTTAATGGGATTTGAAAACAGCGCTTAGTTAGAGCTGAAGTTCTCTAAGCACAACGGTGATTCAAAGGACAGCCCGCAGCAGTGTGCTCTTTGACTGGCCAAACATTTTCAAGTGCTGGCTGGACAACACTTTCTGGGAAAGGGAAGAGATGCCAGTTTTCTTTTGGAGCTCTCAAGGAGAATTCTGGTTCTTAGGGTCGCTTTTGGGCTACCATCCCTCTGGGTGTGGAGCAGGATGGCAGATGCACTCCTTCCAGACAGACTTCTGACACCTGTCAAAAGGTAATGGTTTTCTGTTACTGCTGACACAGGCCAGATTCAAACCAGTGACCGAGAGGTGAAAGCCTTTGTATCCCATTAGCAACCTTCCTCTATACCTTTCTTCCATTGTTAATTTTTAGTATCCTTGAAATCTCACACTGCAGGACTTCACTGGCACCAGTCGATCATAAAATAAGCCATAAGAAGTTTAAGTGCGTCTATTTTGAGGACTAGGCAGATTCTTTCAGTCTGATAATTCATCTCTGTTCTCAGATATGCTACATAATTTTTTTGCCTGTTTACAGAAATGAATGATATATCATAGCCTTCAAGTTTTATTTTCTTCTAAAAGTTTAGGCATACTAAAAGACACAATCCAAAAAGCTGGAATGTAATTACAGATTTTGTGTCTCCTGTATGACCTGTCAGAAGTCTGCTATCTCTTATAAAGCCACTCCAGCATATACTTAATGTCAGTTTGATAGAAGAAACACTTTTATAGGTTCTCTTTGATTGACAAATTTAAAATGACATCAGTTCCTAGTTTTAAAACCTATTGTTATTAAGTCTCTGTTGCTATTTATGTTAGAAATATGTGTGTGTATGTCAAAACAATATATCAACTTTACTGATTGGTTGCACCTAGATTGTGTTGCCTAGGTAACAGAACAATTGCTTTTAATCTTTCCTAAATTGTCTTATTTGTTTGTTTCACATGCCAAGTTTCATATTTAATTTTCCAAAAGCAGAAGTGGATGATTATTTTAAAAATATTTTTCAGATCATTGGTGCATTCTGTGTATTTTATGAAATGTGCGGGGACATATACTTTCTGTAAGATTAGAAGAGTAAATAATTAAATGGATTATTTGAGATAAATATCTATTACTGTGTTACCGAGTACACAACCAGCTTTTCAGTGTGATAAGTCTGGTATTTATTAGTTTCTTCTGATACATTAAATAGTGGCTTCATCTCCTTCACAATTTATTTATCTTCTTTGATAGTGTAGGACCTATGTTTTTTGTAGTGTCAACTGCATCGTTGGCACTATCAAAATCAGAGTAATTACCTTGTGGTACTTTCATATTTTGACTTGAAAAATTACCTCCTCACCCAGCTCAGGAATTTTCATAATTTGTGTGAGAGATTCTAAATCCCCAATATACCATGGTCAATATTTTCACCAGAAGCACTTCCTGCTCATGCGTGGAGGTGAATTTGCGTTCTTTGATATGTAACTCAAATAGAAATTATTAAAGTTTGTGATTTCCTCTCCTGTTTGGTTATGAAGCAAAGCCCGATTGACTTATTATACCTAGTGGGGTCAGGCTAAACCTGTGAGATCCCAAACAAAGCTTTATCTGTTCAAATGCATCCCAGCTGATGTCATTCCAAATAGTGACAAGTATATTCAACTCTGGAGTTTTAGCTGAGGTTATTTGGGTTAGACACAGTCTTGATTTACGACATGTCAGCAAGGAGCACCTGGGTGTTTCTTGGTCAGCGTATTTCAGTTGTACATATGTATACACACATATAGGTAGGATCTCATCTTTTGAGTAACACAATGTCTGTACTTATACACATTTACATTGGAATTTAGGACCAAAATGTATCAGAAAGGTAATTATGATTTTCCTTTGTCCTCCAAAATAACACCTGGAAAGGCACAACCCTGACAGTAAGTTCAGGCCTAAGTGGGCATTGGCAAGAGGTCATTTCCCCACGGATGCTTTTCCCAAGTTACATTCTGTGAAAATGTTAGGTGAAACACAGGCCAATGTATAACTTTTGAGCAAGATTTTCAGATGATTATATTTTATTCCTAAAAATGGAGAATTCACATTGAATCCTTCCCCTAGAAACTTGCCTAATGTGTTATTAAATCAAAAGTGACATGTATGAAGATTAGTGTCCCAAGCTTTGCTGATGGTTTGTCAAAGAAATTACAGTATCCGTCACAAGATAGGAGTGGCTATGTATCCAGGCATAGTTCCAGCAAAAAAGTAGATTAGGTCTGTTAGTCGATCACATCAAAGAGGTTATATGTCTTCTGGTTAAAGTTGTGTGATCATGCTTATTGGAACATATTCCAATAATCTTCAGGTCCTTTTTAGTAGATCAGAGAGATCTTGCACCTGTAGGCTATTTTTAATTGATGGCAAAAGAAGATCAGAGAGATCTTACACCTTTGTAAGGTTTCATTATCCTTTGCCATATTATATTGAAATGTCTTGTAACCCAAACAACTCGATAAATACCGCACCAGAGTCCAAAAGAGTATACGTTACAAGAAACTGTATTACTAAAGTAAAGAAAACATACTGTTTATATGACTACAATGGAGAGATTTATGTTGGGAAAGATCAACAAGTGCAAATACAGACTCGCCAAGTTCTATCTGAAGAATGGGAACAAACATTATATTACAGCAAAAAAGGAAGATATGCACTTAGAACTCTCTTGGCCAGTTCTTCAGGAATCAGTTTTCACAAGGATCATGGTTTGTGTTCCCAACCCACTCTTTGATGTTATCTAACCATTGTATCATTGTATAAATGTAAATAGTTAGGCATTTTCTGAGTTCAAGTTACACCTAAAATACATAAAACAATAGTCTTGATTTTATGAACAAATTGTACTGTAATAGCATTTACAAATATAGATTTAAAAAGTAGCATGTGAAAATAATAAGATTCTGTAATAATTGATTTTACAGATAGTATCACCTAACTGAAAACTATGGGAATATTGGAAGTTATGGCTGTAGGATGGAGCATTATTTCTTGTTAATATGGTGGTGTACTCACTGAGCAGCTGTAACTAGACGAAAATGCCATGTAGGTTCATTAAAAGTGCAGTGAAACCTCCTAACAAAACCTATAACCAATGACAGTCATAGAAATATATTGAGTTGAATAGAGGCTTGAATGGGAAAAACATACCATATTCTCAGTGGAATTTTCAGCAGAGCAAGAACTTATGGGCCATGTACTGTCAAGGAAAGTGCAAAAGAGGTGTCAGTGTAAAGATCATGCGAATATCTGGAGTAACGTGAAGGTTATTTCACAGCCTGAAAGTACCTTTTAGATACTTTGGCACTTATGCTATTTGGTGCCAAGGGACAGGTGTCATGTCCACCTTAGACTATGAAGTATTTGTGTGCTCTTAATCCTGGCCGTAAAACAAAAAGTGGCTCAGGTAGAACATAACTCTATTCCCACATCAGTGAATGTAACAATAATGGAAAATGATACAAACCTAACCCTTTCATGTTATAATATTAATCTGAACTGGCACAACATGAGTCCGCTTTTACAACAAAGATTAGACAGAGAATGGGAAAGGAACACATGTCAACTATTCTCACAACAAATCTAAATCATCTAATCTGGTGTGTGGTCCTTCTCAGAAGCTTGTCCAAGTCTGGTTACAAAATTACAGTATACTTTTTTTATTGTAACACGAAGAGACCCGGTATGCTCTCTATCTAAGAAAAGCCTTGAGTTTGCAACAGCTTCCAGTTGCTATTAAGGACTTAAGTCAGAAGAGCACTTAACATTTTTGGATGTCAGAAACTCTTTAATTGAAAAAAGTCACAGCTATGTTTTGTACTTGAGTGGTATAATTTTTTTTCATCCTTCAGATGTACCAAGCACCAATCTTCAGCATACTGTGGGCTGGATGAACCACTTCTGAACACTCGAAAGAGTACATGTTCCATACTTTAAAAAGCAGCTGATTCCACCCCCTTGCTGTCTGTCTTTTTACACTGAATACAATATTCATGAGAGAGCCCAGATCAACAGCCCGGGAGAACAACGTCCTCTCTGCACAGAGCAGCTGCTCAGTGGTTCACCCATCCACCCTCCCCAGGCTTGTGCTTCAAACCTGTTCTGAGGACACTACTCTAGGGAGTGAGGGAACAACGGAACCATCACGTCCCTCCGATTCCCCACATCTCTTCTGACACTGTCAGTTTGTGACAACTTTACAGAAACATTCTCCCTGTTGGGAATTGGCCTGTGAACTCTTTTATGCATATCATGGAGGCCACTCAATGTTTGTATGGTGCTGTCTCTTTGGCACGGTGGCATTGCGTTCAAACTGTTAGCTAGAACTACTTTAAATTACTTTAAACATGCTGAGTCACCCTTGTGACTTGCTGACTTCATGCCTTGCTGAGGAGGTGCTTTGTGACTTGCTGACTCACCACACCCGGACCTGCTGGGTCACCTCTGCGTGTGTCGCAGCTTGCTGTGCAGTGGCACCACAATTGCTGAATCGGTGCTTCGTGACTTGCAAAGTTGCAGCTTGCTCGGGTGCCACTGGCAGAGTCATGACTTTGCAACTTGCCGAGTTGTGACTTCGTGACGCATCCGCCCCCTGCTCCTCGCAGTGTGTCTGGCTGCTTACAGCGGGCTGAGCACTGGGCTGCGGGAAAGCACTGCCTCTCCTCAGCGGGATTTTAAGACTTTAGCAAGAAGCCTGGAGGTATGTTCAGACTGATGCCAAAGGACAGAAGGTAGAAAGCCAAGGGCCCATCTGCTAGCAAGTGCAATAGACTGTCTTGTTTTAACCTGGTATTTGTTGTTTATCGCTTGCCCTGCCTCTGGGCTGTTGCTGTCTTGCTGGCTTTTGTTTCTATTGGTCCTTGCAGAGTTTGGTTCTGAGAGTTTGCTGCCAGGCTGCTAAAATTCAATATTGCACTGAAAACTGGCCTTGTAAAGTCTCATCTGCCTATGGTACCACAGCCATGGTGGGCTGGAGCAGGACTGGGTTCCTCCCACAGCTGGGACATTTTGCTGTGTTTTTTTCATTACACATAAGAAACTACATCCTTGCCCCTCTCAGTTGCTTTTGCTGAAGAAATCAGGCTGTTACCCACCTTCAGAAAACATGCCCATCTTTTTCAAGGTGCAATACCCTCAGCAGGCATCAGAAGCTATGGAAGTTACTGAAAATCCAGTGCAGAAACATGAGCTACTGCAGGGGTCGTCCTGTGCGTTATTCACAGACAGATAAATGCCTTTTTTTTTAAATTATTTTTTAATAGATGAACCCTGTGTCACTACAAGGCATAACATCTCACATTTCATATGCTACAGATATCACAATCCTCAACCCACTCCCCAAGCCAACGACTCTCAAAAAATTAACTGTTCTGAGCAGCCCAGATTGGCCATGCTAAACCAAAACTTGCTTTCTTTATTCTAGCAACACAAAGGTTAAAGGATTCCCCAGAGTTAGCATGCTGAAAGGCAAGGTAAAGTAGCAAAGCACCAGGATAGCTTTTGTGGTTTATAATATGTCAATTTGTACAGTAAATAGGGTCTGTGTTTAATGCTCCCCTGCAGCCATGACTATTAATAATAAAAGGCCTTGAAAGGAACTGAACTTTCATGATAAAGTATTTCTGACAGCTAGCTCCTCAGCACAACAACTGTTGTCCCCAGAGACTCATTCAACATTCATTTGAATCATGGAGAAAGAAGACCAGCTTGGAAGATGTTTTTCTGGAGTGCAGAGGGGCACTTTGATCCTAGCTCAGATAACAACTGCTCTACCTGAGCGGATTTTTGGGTAGATGTATCCTTCAGCCCACGTAAGCCTCAGGGGAGGTGTCTGGTTGACCTCAAAGCTCAGGCAAGGCACCTGATACCTGAGGGAGGGTCTTTGAATGGGCAAGAGGACCTGGCATCACATTTTATCATTCTGTCAGGCTCGCGTTTCTGGCGAGAGACAGCGCACACAGGAAGGGAACTCCTGAAGGGATTCAAGTCACACCTTCAATTTTTTTTCCATTGTAAAATAAAAAGGAGGCAGAAAGCCAAAATACTTTGATTAGATTTTGTCTGTACTATTGTGTTTTCTCACTGCCCTTGGAGAGTACAAAGCACTTCATTTGAAATCCATGACCCTGATTTCCCGAAGCTAGAGCAAGAAGCAAATACCTGAAGGAAAATGAAACTGTTCATATAGTGCCTTTAAGAGCTACGGTGATGAGCATTATGGATATCTCTATAGTAAAAAGATGATGTTCATTACTGCAAAATATCCTAAATTCTTTGATACTTAGGCAGACAAAAATTTAACTGAAATTAATTGTAGATTTTTCTGGGTATGATCTGATAAATATTACTGCATTTTCTTTTTATTCTATTAACAGTATCTATGCTTGTTCAAGTAAGTGAATGTGCAAAATATTTGGGTTTTCTCAACTGCAGAAGAAGTGACAAAACACTGATTTTTCAAAACTGATTTCACTTTAATATTATTTTTCCCATGCTTGTCTTCATGACACTGAGGTAAATCCAGAGTAGCCCAGATAGAGATTGCACTTTTTCATTTTATACTGTAAGGCCATTTGGAAACAGCCTCTTTAAAAACTGTTCCTTCATCTATGAAGATTCTTTAGTTCTTTTTCTTGTCAAGGACAATTTATCATTTCTACTCAGAAACCTGGAGTGGGGAAAGCCTCAAGATATCCCTTGATCTGAAATGTCACATTGTGCCCTTGATACAATGACTTTTTAAAGTAATACTTCCTTCAGTGATAAAGATACTTGTTGAAGCCAATATTTTGTAAGACAGGAGATCATCTCATTGCAGTGACTGTCTTCTAAATAGCTCCAGAATATTTTCAAAATAAATGAGAAAAGTGCTGATCATTGGCTTTTTGGGCTCAATGAAAAGGGTAAAAACAGTGGTGCCGTTGTGGGAAAACAAACGCAACAAGTGCTTAAAAAAGGCTGAAACTTTGGTTCAGTCACAGTCAGTATGGACAGGGGGCTGTCAAAGTTTCACCCAAGATTACCACCAAGTTTTCAGTTTAAGAGCAGTTTTCTTGCTTTGTTGGCATCCAAAGCAGAGATTGTGTACAGCCCCATTCTGCTGGGATATGGCAGCTCTCCATGCTATTATGAGCAGGGTCAGGGAGGAATTATTTTAACTATTGACTTCACGAAATAAAGACCGTGGAGTATGGAGCATGGATGGGAGCTCTGCACAGGGGTGGCTTATGGTGTTTGCCACCTGCTAGGAGAACAGACATGCACAAAGTCCAGTCCTACAGCCAGTTTTCAGTGGCTTTAACAGGAGCTTTTCTTGCATAAAGACTAGGGACAAGCCAGCTGAAGTGTGTGCACACGCAAGGCACCCTGTGGCTTCCCGCAGGACTGAGACATGGCAGAGAGGCTGGAAGGTAAAGCAGCCTGGCTTTGGAAAGTTTCACCTGCTGGAGGAGGCTTTGGAGGGAGGAGATGTTTGAGGAAGAAGGATTTTTGTGGTGTTTTGTACGTAATTCACACAACCAACCTTTTAACCTGCTAACAGAGTACAGAGCCTAGAAACATTCACAGTTGCTCCAAAGTTAAGGGTTTTGTCCTGTTGAGTCATTACATTATCTGACTATAAACCAAAGAGTTCTCAGCTCTGAATAATTTAAGTGAAAGAGTTAGCCCTAGGCCAGGTGCTCCACTTTGGGAGATGGTAAGATAAATTATTCAGAAGAGGAGATAGGTAAAGCAGATGGAAAAGGCCGCCAAAACAAGACACTCAGAGGACAGCTGTTTTACAGGTCCCCTGCAAAGTACCTTACTTACTAGGAGGGCTGTGGTAATGAGTCAAGCAGTGGTGTTCAAAATGAACTTTGCCTTGTTAATTCATGCGGTGGTCACAGGGAATACAGGTACCAATGCCTATAAGCAATCACCACTACGTTTAAGCCTGTGCATCCCATGCTTTAATGTCAGAGAGTACATTCACAAAGGATTTTGTGCAGAGATTTCTAAATAATTTTATTTTGAAAATGAACCTCAATGGAGAGTGGAAAAACACACTTCTTCAAAATATTAACTCAATTTAAACAATGATATTTTTCACACAATTTATGCTACCATATAATCCAATTGCATTTTGTCTTTCCACACATGTACAGATTTTTAAATTTTGATTTAACTTGTGTAATTTGGAGTACATTTTTCAAGGCAATTTGTAATTCTTCCTACTTCTGTTTATGGTCACGTGTGTCAATTTTTATAGAACCCATCATTTCAACTATAATAAATAAAGTCCTTTGATATTAAAAGTGCTCAAATAGTCCAGGAACTTATGCCAAAGCAATGAAAAGTTCTAAATTATCTTGTAATTTTTACTGACAAGTGAATATTTTACTGGCTTTTACTGTCAGTCAATGTTTGATTCTTTTGCTAATGACAATCACTAACTTTACTGATGGCTGGCAATGTAAGAGAAGTGTAATGAATGTATACGAAAACTGACACTGTTTTTTTTTCAAGGAGGCTAAATAAACAAATGACTACAGTTCTGATTTTCTAAATTACATTCCCATAATAGAGCACCTACTTCATACAAATAAAGACTCTGGTTATGAAGGAATAATATTGCCTGTGCAAATGGCAAAGTAGACGTGTGATTGTACATGTTCGCATATGCAGTTACACGTTTTTTGAACAGGAGTTTGGTACTTTTCCTTGCCCTGGAGATACTGTCTCACGAGGGATAAGGTTTTACCTGGATCAGAACATCTCTTTTTCTCTCTCCTGCTTCCTTGCCCCAGGAGTGAGTGGTGAAACGTACGAGAGACGAAGTAAAGCAACGATGAAGAGGTTGATGCTTCTTTAATTTCCTCAGCCTAGATACTGGCACCCTAATAAGAAAATGTCACCAAAGTTGCCACATCCCCATTGTCTTTCTGGAGGCTCTGATTCACTGCAGGACCTTGAAAATTTCACTTCACCTCTGTTTTCTGTATTTCCCAATGTGACTGATCCCTTGGGGGCGGAAGTTATCTGCTGTTGCAATATAGGTTGCAATGATTTCTCAGTTAAGGAAATATCTAAATCCACTAGAGATATTTTTAAATTTGAAGACGACTTTTTTCAGGTATAGATTGTATTTTTGTTGAAGTATCGCACTTATGATATTGAGATAAATTATGTGAAAACTAGCAGCAAGACACAGAATTGTGGCTTCACTAAAAATCTGGAAAAAATTCCTACAAAGGTGAAACCCATTATTTGGTCTCAAATATCTGTAAAGTTAGCACAGAAGAGCTCAGACTTATCCATATAAGCAGTTAATATTTGCTGCTCAACTTTGCTCCAATGTAAAATTTCTTCTCAAATAACACTTCATGTAATTATTTCCCAAAGTACATGAAAAATTCCCTCCTTTGTCACCCTAAGGAAGTTTCCTTTTTTTTTTTTTTTTTTTTTTATAGCAGTTTTAGGAAAGAAATTGTTAGATAGTTTTGCCATCTACAGGCTCTTCTCTGAGCTGACATTCTGCTGGTACTTATCTGAGATATCATATAAGACCAAGAATCTCGCTTATTTTCTGGTTAGACAATTGTGTATGTGAGCACTCAGTCAATACATCTTTTCAGTTCCTTTGTACTTCCTTTGATCGCCAAGGAGGATTTTGCCATCCTCTTCAAAGAAAACAATATCTGCTGATGTCCATCTTTTCCGATTCACTCTTCATATCTTTCCTTCTTTGTGACCACCATTGTGGCTTCTTGACTTCTTTCATTTGGTAGCTAACTCAGATATACTTGGTGTACTTACACTTCTTTCATGTCTCTGTTTTCTTGCCATTGTTCTCATTTTACTGCTGTTTTAATTAGCCTTCTTTTCTGTCTCTTTCTCCTAAAAATGCAGACGTTTTTGGTCTCAGCTGTCCTCAGAGAGCTGTCCCTTAGTTTTACCTCTCTCCAGCACTGCAACATCTCTTGCTTCCCTTCAGTCCTTGACTGTGTCCCCTGCTGTCATTAGCAGAGTTCCTGTCTTCTAGTGTCATCTTGGATCCCCTTTGTTCACTTGTTTGCTGATCTACCTCATTATCAAGAAAACATCTTCCTGAACAAAACTCTGTCTCTCATACCTTGAGTCTTTTTTTTTAACCACTGCTGTTCATTTGATACTCTTTTCCCAAGTGTTATCTTTTACTAACTTAATGATTATCTCTAATCTGCATGTCTGTCTATTCCCTCATACTTTTTCTTCTGAATAATTGTTTGTTATGCAGCAAGAATATCCTGTAAATACTGCTTTGAAACTCCTTCCAAATAATGTAATGACCTTGCAATTCTGTCCATTTAGTCTAGTTGGTGTTTATTTTGAATTCCCATCCTACAGAAAAAAAAAACATATATATCTATGTGCATTAGCAATGTGAGTTAAATTACCCAGTAGCGCAAGAAGGGATTGTGGTTTCACCTCATGAAAAGGATTTTCTCTTTTCTTATCAGGCCTTATAATCAGTAAATGAGAAAGATCACAAGTGTCATCTCCCCAGTCCTGGGGCAGTATGAGGCTAAACAAGAAAGCTATTCTGTTAGCAATTGCTTGTTATGTCAATGCCGATAAAGGAGTTTTCATTTAGTTTGTTGAAAAAAAGTATCATCTGCAAAGAAAAAAGTAACACAGCTAACAGTTCTGATTTAGCACAGATTATGGGAGAAATAGGATGTACCAGTAAATAATCACCCAGTTATCAATGAGATAGAAAAACTCTACTTTTCTGCATTTTGAATGTCTGTTTGAAGATATTAAAATAAATATTAAAAAACGTTTAAGAAGTGATGTTAAGACAAACTAAATTAATTTGACTGAGTTATATGAACAATTCAATAACAATGTGGCTTTAATAATATCCATCAACACATGATACTACTTATTTAATGGTTGCAATCAGTGTTGTCTGGGTAATTTAAATAGAGAAGGAGTGTCATTCATCCATTTATTTTGAACATTTTTAATACAGATCAGGAAATCAGTTTTTAATATTCAGTCTACTCATTTATTAGTATTAAGTAAAATTCTTTGCTGTTGAGGTCAATAGAATGGGGATTTCACTCACCAGCTCCCACAAGGTCAGCTGTTGTATGCATGCTGAACATCTGGATTGAGCTTGTGGAAGCTTTTCACAGATTATTAGGTATCACTGTGGTACTGTACATACACCTGAGAAAATAATTTGGTTCTTATTTGGTTCACTTTATTGCAAATAGAGTCTTGATTAAGCAGAAAAATTATAAAATATTTTTTTAACTAAAATTGTTCTAAAGGTTCTATTAAAGTTAATAAAACTCAGAAAACAGTAACATTTCTGACTGAAAAGGATGGTGTATATTGCTTTTCCACTCAAAATGTCATCAAATAGGAAACTAACAGTTATATTCAGTTGAGCTGAATTGTAAATAATAATGCAAATGAGGAGGATGTACTTTAAAATGTGGGAAATCTGACCAGTATGTTGAGAGTTTCTCTAGGAAAGCAGATGAGGAATGCGGTTCAGGAATGGCCTCACTGCATTACAGGGTGTAGATATTTTCATGGATGTAAATTGACAACTTTAGATTGTTTCATGCAGGCAAATTCCAGTCTGTAGTCAAACTGTCTTTAGTATCTGATACAATTTTTACAGAAAAAGTGGCCTGTACGTCACCTAGGAGCTGGATCTATTAATCTAGGATGTTTTCAAGAGCTTGAAACTTTTGGCCTCCAGCTGTGAAAGAGAAACTCTCTGTTATCTGATGCATGGCTTGATATCTTTTTTCAAATGACTGGAAACTAAGAGGGGCTGGCTCTTTATATAAGTCATTAAAGTAGGTTTTTTTTACTCTGCTCCCATTAAGGTGAGTGAGATTCATACACCTGAGATCAGGTTTAGGCTGGCAAGGCTAAAGTATTTCAATGGTAAACTATACAGTGAATCTTTAATAATAAATATAATCAATGGTGCTATGGACCATTTAATGATTAAGATTCAGGTTTATCCCAGTGCACATGTTTTTTATATGTGAGCTTCATCTTAAAAGAATACATTATAAACATATTACATACACAAGGAGTAATCATGGAAAGTCTGAACTTACATGTTGAAATTTGAACCAAGTCATGTTTTATGGGAAGGTTAGTATTCTTTTAAATATATATAGATATTCTTTTTTTTTCCAGAAATGGAAATACATAAGAGGTTGGATTTGTTGCTTACTTTTCCTGACCCATTGTGAAATATTTCTAATTTGGTAGGTAAGCATGGGAATTAAAATGAATTGCTTCTATAAGGACAAGGGAGTATAATTTTTAAAACCCTTTTAGTTGGACATATTTCTTCGGGGGCATCCCTCGTATCGAATTCTTTAATTATGATATATATCTTTCTTGAAGCCACTTTGAGTGGGTGAAAATCTTTGTACTATGCAAGCAACAGCTGCTGTTATCAGTTATCTAATGTTCCTATCAGTTATTCACTAATACATTCTATTAATAACATATTTGGGTGAAAGATGTGGTTTCTGTTGTGACCAGCAAAACTTCCAGTCACTTTGCTGTCAGTAGTGGGCAAGATTTGCAAAGAAAACTCCAGTGGGCAGGGGAAATGCCCCAGATTTTGAAAGAGTTTCACTGCACAAAATTATCTAAGATAAAATCCAATCTCACATAGGTCAATAGATAACATTCTTTTAACTTCTGTGGTCAGGATTTTGCTCTGAAACATGTCTTTATGGACTTAACTGAGACCTTTTAAAACATGGTCTCTGTTTTAAGTAGGTCTGTATCAACATCAAGGTGGGAAGAGCACCAGACATATTATTGAGTGAGCTTCAGGAGTGAAAAGATGGATTCCCAGAGGAGTGATCCAAATCACTGTGGTGGACAACACACTTTGTCCAAACAGGGCACTCCAGAACTTATAATTGCATTTTTCTGCTACCCTGTCTTGTAGCTTTTGACTACAAATAATGTGTGAGACATCCATTAGTCTCTGTGCAGTAACATTAAGGTGAGATTTTTGTAGGCAGGCATAGTAGGCCATTCAAATACAAGGTATGTCTGTGTTTGCATCATGTTCATGGTGCACACACATTATACACCTTTTCTTTTTTAGTTATGACTCTCCTCTCCCTTTTGTGTTCAAAGTTACAAAAATGTCAAACTAATTCTTGAGAGCTTTCAAACTCAAGATAGGCACCTTCAAGCCAAATGAAAAGAGAGGCAGTGATGGAAACGATGAAGAGACACGTTTTACAACCTGGAGCAGCAGGGTCACGAAAGGGTTGTGTAACAGTGTGTAATTCCTATGTGGTCTACCAAGAAGTGCTGATCTGTGCAATCTGTTATGGCAAAAAGCCAGCAAGGAGGCCATAAATACTGGCGTCAAGTGAAGATGCAGCATTACCACCCTGGTAGGGCTTTACAGTTTTTAGTTCATGACACAGCAAAGAGGGGAAGGAAGAAAAAATGGTTTCTTAGTGCCTGTTGCCATGCAACAAAGCCTGGCAAACCTAATTCTGGCTTGCCTACTGGAAAATAAAATGTTTGGGTTTTACCAAGCCATAAGGAAGGAGCAGGTATGTTGACATGGGGATCAGTTTTGTCTGGGGAATCTATGGAAGAACAAAGGGAAATGATGAAAGAAAGGAAAGATTAGGGAGGCTCACTTGGATTGATTGGTGCAATGTTCTTTCAAGACCTGGCCACCTACCTCAGTGCCCCTCAGTTTTGAAGAGGACACAGCTGGGGTGCAGGAAATCTTCTGGTAGACAGTCCATACAAATGTCCAAAGAGACTGCTTTGTCTGTTGCCTCATGAGATTTGTAATGGGACTGGTGATTAGCTGTTTTCAAGTTGTCTTCCTAGACTCAGGAGCTTTCCTTACTGATAATGTCAGAAGGAAGCTTAAAAATGTGGCTTTTCTATCACATGAGAGTTTAAAGACCAGAAGGCTCATGATTTTCAATTCATGATATCAGTCATGAAACAAGATACAGGTGAAAGGAGGGGGAAAACACATGTGATAAGTGAAATATTTTCAAAGCGTTTTGCTTTGATGGAAAAATACAGTGATACTTTAAATCTACTGGAATAAAAGATGGCAAGTATTTTAGCTGTCGCATATATGAATGTATATTTGGAAGCTATTATTAATATGCATCTTACTATAATGATTCATACAGATGTTAAGCAGGATTATGAGGCAAATAAAGGCATAACCATTCTCTTAAATCATAGTATACTGATCAAACAGTTCTGTGCAATACCCTAGCTATGTACTTACAACAAGATAAAACATGATTAGTGCACATTACCAGTGTGGTAAGATGAAAATAATCTCAAAGCACACATTACCCAAGCAAAGAGTACTGAACTGAAATAGAGCCAAGTAATAAATTTACACTCATCAAAGAAGTTATTAAAAAATTATTATGAATTTCATCAAATAGCTAATGAATACCTCTATTTGCTGATTCAACAAAACTCCAAATGCTGCTTAATTTTAAGCATGTAAATTAATAGTTTTCAATCTGGGCTCTAGAGACAGCCGGAAGTCCATGGTTTCCTCCTAAGAGAACAACAGAGGTAAGGAAGTCAAGTCAGCCTTATATATTCAGTATTTTGCTGGTAAACTTACAAGAGCAGCATATCCAAAAGAGTAAAGACTGTTAATATAAGTAATACACCTCCTTGTCCATCCAAAAGCTTAAGCATGTGAGATTATGGAATTAAAGAGCTGTAAGCAAACTGTACATTCATTCAACTTGTCATTATTACACATTAATTTTACTGTTACGATAGTTATTATAATCATTTAAATGTTGGCTCTATAAGTCGCTTTATTGTGTACGATATACAGAACAAAAGTTGAAAACAATGTGGAATACAAATAGATTCAACGCTGAGTTGGAGATGATGGAATATACACTACAGACATTCTGTTCAGGTGATATCGTGACACAGAAGTTAGTGCAAATCCAAGTCTCTATTTTAAACCTTTAAAATGTTACAGGATACAATTTACTGTGCCCTGTGTCCTTACCAGTTGTTGTGTCCAACAAGCCATTTGGTTAATACGAAAAGTGATGAACAGACTTAGCAATTTATGTTGAACTCTTTCATAAAGCAGTAACATGTGTGACAGCATTGATGTGACGAGCGCCCATAGCTAGAGAAGAGATGTAAAGACCATTTTTGTGACAGCACCATTGTGGATTTGTACCTGGCTAGAGAGGTAGGGCAGGGTTAGGAAAAAAAATAGAACACAGACAACTAGACAGGTTGTTTAGTTGACTAGGTATTAACCAGTAGTTGGAAGAGCAGAGATAGAAATAAATTTGGATAAAAATCTCCTAACTGCCTATTGAAACCAACAGGGATATAAGCATCTAAATACCTTGGTGATGAAGTCTTTAATCTTTTTGTTTGCTTCAACTCCTCTTGTGTAAAATTGAGATAGTGTCTCTCTGAGAATGTGATCATTTAGCAAGCATGAGGTTTTGATATATCATGGTAAAGAGGCCATAGAAGTACCTGAAGCAGATACTTTTCATCAGGAAGAGCCTTCAAACCAGCACAAAGCTTTGGCTGTTGCTGTATTTGTATTTCTCAGCAGTAGTTTTGATGTTTATTCTCCTTCTGTGAGCACTCTGTGGAGACCGTCTTTGGTGTTAGTCAGTTGGCCTCTCAGTTCCAGAAGGACAGGGAACTGCTGGAGAGAGTCCAGCGCAGGGCAACAAAGATGATGGAGTGGAGCATCTCCCTTACGAAGAAAGGCTGAGGGAGCTGGGTCTCTTTAGCTTGGAGGAGACTGAGGGGTGACCTTATTAATGTTTATGAATATGTAAAGGGTGAGTGTCACGGGGATGGAGCCAGGCTCTTCTCAGTGACAACCAATGGGAGGACAAGGGGGAATGGATACAAACTGGAACACAAGAGGTTCCACTTAAATATGAGAAGAAACTTCTCAGTGAGGGTAACAGAACACCGGAACAGGCTGCCAAGGGAGGTTGTGGAGTCTCCTACTCTGGAGACATTCAAAACCCGCCTGGACATGTTCCTGTGTAACCTCATCTGGATGTTCCTGCTCCGGCAGGGGGATTAGACTGGATGAGCTTTTGAGGTCCCTTCCAATCCCTAACAGTCTGTGATTCCGTGACTACGAATTTTTGCTTATTTTGTTGTGTCATGGAAAACCCTAGTACCTTAGACTGAAACCATTTGGAGTTCAAGATAATAGAAAAGGAATAGCCCTAAAAGTCATCCAAAATATGAACCAGATGAACAGTTATTTTCAACAGGAGTTTATTGTAATTTTAATTTTTCCTTGAAGAGCTCTGTTTCTTGCAGCATTTTTCCCAACTGCATGGCCAGAAAAGTAAATGCTCACATCTGTTTTCATTGTCCACATTTTTGGCACAGAAATTGTTGGGTTTTCTCTTCCACAAAAAGGAAAAACAAAACTGCAAAGAATTGATTCAGATCTCTATCAGGTATTTTTATAAAACTAATGGTAAGCCACTGTGCTTACGGCTGGGCATGTTAGGTTTCCATCTTGATTGTGGTCAAATACTACTGGAATAGAAGATATTTATTAGTATGACCATTATATACAGAGCTGAAATATTAATGCAAAACTGGGTCTGTAGTCCTGTTTAAAAATTTTGCCAAAGGAAGAGGACAACCAAATCAGAGGATCGGTAGAAAAACTGCCAAACATATGCATAAGAAATGTGCAAAATGATGGAACGTCAAAATAAAATAGAGTTCTTGGCATCTTTTAAAGCAGTTGAGAACTTCTCTCTCTGCAGTATTCATGGTGTGTACCTCACCAAAATCTTCTTTAGCATTATCTACTTAACTTAAAGAGACCTCTAGGAGTATTTGCTATGGAGATTTACAGGACGTTGGCTACCTGCACAGTTGATAGAGAGGTTCACCTCAATTAACTTGAAATATCAATTGAGACACTAATATCGAAAGTGCACTTTTCTTATGTCACTGCTCAGTTCTTCTGACGCAACAAGTAGAAATCCTCTCCTGTGACTGCATGGGGAGCAAGGGTCCAGCAGGCAGCATGCTCACTCATGTTCTTGACTTCAGGTGTTAACACTCAGACGATGAAAACATCCCCAAACACCACCCTTGTCTGTGTGGTTATCTTCCTCAGCACGCAAAAGGTGGGGAAGGGCTTTTTGTTCCTGTGTTGCATGAAGAATGTAGGTGGGCTGAATCTCTTAAATTCACACTTGATGTCTTTGAAAGAGCAGGAATTGTACCACAACCTAAGTCCCCCATAATGTACAGAACTGGCTGGTCTTTACCGTATTTTTCCTCACAGTGAATAGGGCTGGTATCTTCAGCTGTCCCCTGGCAGGACAGGAGGGGATTGCTTTTCAGACAGTAACACTGTGTTGGTATTTCCAGGGTGACACTGATGATTATCCACTAAGTCTTTCTTGGACCCCTGCCCAAAACCATGCCATCAGGCAGTTGTGAAGCTCAGAGTCTTCTTGACTGGTTTCTATTTTGGATGTATGTTACTGAGGTTTCTTCATAATGCCTGAAGCAAATTCCTGTCAAACTAAATTACATATGATCACACAGATGCAGATTATGAGTTGTCTACATACTCATTATGAAGCTGTTAATGTTGAGGTTGGTCTAGAAAAGCTCAGATCTGAACCGCTTAGCTTGACTGTATCTTCAATTAATTTAGAAGGATGTCTAATTATTAATCCCTACTGAGACAATGAAATGTCTGCATCCAGAACTGTGGATCTTTGCTTCAACAATAAATTAAGTTTTCAGAACAGGGAAAGATTTTGTAAAGGTAGAAGAGAGAACTGACAAAGGAATTTCCAATTGTCTCAGGGACATAGAAACAGAGACACTCTGTTCTGTAAAAGCAGTGAGGGACTGTATTATGGTACTGTTTTAAAAATCACATGTCAACACCTAAATTCAGAGCCTCTTTTTGTTCTAAGACTTGGAGGCTCAGACCAAACACTGTCAGGAGTAGTCAGTGATGGCATGGTAAAGTAAGCTCTATCCACACGTATAGTCCACTGCAGGCACAATCCCATGAGGCAGGGGAAACTTCCAAGAAGTATTCAGCAGCCTCAATCCTTTTAAAGCCCCTGGGAATGGAGGTTACTCCGTATGTTGGTAATGTTGACTCTAAAGTGCATTTAAGGTGTGTACCTAGCAGGCTTAGAGGTTGGATTGTTAAACTCTCAAAACTGAGTCAAATAAGACCAGTTTCCTCCATAGCAAGACTAAATGCTACTTCCTCAGTTAAGATTATTTCCACACTAAGATGGAATAGATCTGTTCCATGTTGGCTGCAGCGTTCTTGTAAGAACTAAGGTCAAAATGTGTTTTTATAGTTAAGAAACTGTCCTTTTGTGATTCACTCAGCAGTGCCTGAAATCTTCGTGTTTGAATTTTCACAACAATAATAATAGTATTGCTTTTGAACGAGAACTCAGCATAGTAATTATCAGCCCAGACAAAATGAATGTTTCAAGAAAAGATCACCATCTCAACCTAAGGTTTTATAATGCAAGATGCTTTGTAATCTGATTGAGAAGAAATCCTCGCTTTCTAATAAAATAAAGTAACTGGAGGTAGAGTGAAATTAATAGTCAGCAGCAATAACAATACTCCTTGTAATTAAATATTTCACATTTCAAGAGTGCCTATTCACAAAACATTTAAATAGCTCATCAGTTTGGCCAGTTTCCCTTGGTTATGAGGAAAGGAACGCACTGAGCCAAGCAGAGATCCTCATTGTACATCTACTTCAGGGAGACAGTTTATCTCCAAGCTTTTGCAATTAGACTGTCTCAAGTCTGTAAAGCACAAGGAAGTCAGTCATATATGGTACAGGTTTTTGTTAAATAAAGTCACTTGGAGGCTCAGGTTTTCCTTAGGTCAAAGGGCGAAACACTCCACAGAAGAGGTCAACTGATGTGGAGACCAGGGTTATGGGAGAAACTTCCTAACTGATTAGCAAGCAAATTGCTCTGAGGGATGTCAATCACGTTTTGCTTCTTTTGATATGAATGCGTGTTTATTTTTAGTCTCTTTAGGCCTTGCTAGTACTAGGCAGCAAGGCCAATGTACAGCAGTGCCAAGCTCTCAGCTCCCATGGGGTCAGGTGGAAATTGTGAGAACTCAGCACTTCTCATGATTAATCTCTAAACCAGGACAGGATGATGACCATCCTGAAAAACAATGCCAGAAAATAAGATGGAACCTGACTATCCAAGAAAATGCTTCTGTAAATGTCTTAGTATATAATAAAGTGTGTCTGATGTGCTCAGCTGCACACACAGACGCACATACATACGTATGCTTTTTCTAGACTTGAATCTATCCTTACCAAAAATAAAATACCTTAATTGATGGCTGTGGCATTACTCCTGGTTTCTAGAAGTGTTAAATGACGTTTTCTATACAGGTTCATCAAATGCTTTTGTATATATATATATATATATATATATTTATAGATATGGGGGTCCTGGTGGACAATAGGATGACCATGAGCCAGCACTGTGCCCTTGTGGCCAGGAAGGCCAATGGCATCCTGGGGTGTATTACAAGGGGGGTGGTTAGTAGATCGAGAGAGGTTCTCCTTCCCCTCTACTCCACCCTGGTGAGACCACATCTGGAATATTGTGTCCAGTTCTGGGCCCCTCAGTTCCAGAAGGACAGGGAACTGCTGGAGAGGGTCCAGCGTAGGGCAACGAAGATGATTAAGGGAGTGGAGCACCTCCCTTATGAAGAAAGGCTGAGGGAGCTGGGTCTCTTTAGTCTGGAGAACAGGAGACTGAGGGGTGACCTTAATAATGTTTATAAATATATAAAGGGTGAGTGCCATGAGGATGGAGCCAGGCTCTTCTCGGTGGCAAACAATGATAGGATAAGGGGTAATGGGATCAAGCTGGAACACAAGAGGTTCCACTTAAATTTGAGAAAAAGCTTCTTCTCAGTAAGGGTGACAGAGCACTGGAACAGGCTGCCCAGGGAGGTTGTGGAGTCTCCTTCTCTGGAGACATTCAAAACCCACCTGGACATGTTCCTGTGCGACCTCACCTGGGCGTTCCTGCTCCAGCAGGGGGATTGGACTAGATGATCTTTTGAGGTCCCTTCCAATCCCCAACATACCGTGATACTGTGATATCATATAAAAAACATGTAATTATCTATATTGATATAATTTCTCTCTTTCCCTTTTATGATAAAGTAATAAAACCAAAGTTCTAACACCTTATATCCTTTATTGTTTTATTTTATAAATCTAAAGAAAAAATGGCTCACAGCAGTCTACAAACAAACTGCATCTGTTTAATATTAAAAGTGCAAAAAACAATAATAAAACCATTTCTTTTGGAATATCCAAATAACCTGAGGAAAAATAGCATACATCTGGCCATTGGTTTAACTGTTTTTTACATCAGTTGGATGTTTTGGGGATTACAAGATTCAACACTTATCTTTAAGTAGAGTGAGTTTTTAAAGATGTAGCATCCAGAAACTTGTCAGTAATCTGTCTGCTTAGAAGTACAATATTGTGTTACCAGATCTGCTGAGCAAATGCACAATAAAGTTAATCCTTTGGTTCTGGAAAAGCTGTAGGTATTGCAATGGCAGATGTGCTGAAACAGAGGTGTTTACGTTTGTTAGGGCTTGTGAAGCAGCAACTCTGCCAGCTCACAAGTATTTGAATTTTCTGCAAACATTTATCTAAGGGCTATCATGGGGACGGAAAAGAGCTCAGAAAGAGCAGACTGGCAAACCTCTTCTGGTGAACTGGCTGGCATGCGCCTGTATTTTCTCATGGAACTTGTTCTCTGCGAACGTAGTCATTATGACACTAAAGTGCTTTTGGTGTATGGGGTACAGTATTACCAAGACCAATACCCTGTTATATTTAATGTTTTCCACTTCTTACTATGCCAAACGGAAAGCACAAAAAATGTTAGGTCAAGGATTTTGTGCTGTGGAGGTGTGACATCATTCTGGTTTGGCCAGAGCTTTGAGTTGGAGCTGCCTTCTAGACCTTCTCTTTTACTGAGGTCCCTAGAGAAGACTGGAAGGCTTTAAACTCAGAAGGCCAAGTTGTGTAGAGCACAAATGAGAAGCATAACCTTTTGAAGAAAGGAAACATGAATTAGCTAGGCTAGAACTGAAACAGAAATGCGTCATAGGCAGATCAGTCCCTGCCTACAAAATCCTTGCAGGAAGGTCCTTGCTTCCATGCCCGGTTACAGTTGACTTTGGGACTTTGAGTTGCAATTAATTCTGCCCAGGCCCCAGGAAATCCTGCTTTCTGTCCCCTCTCAGGCCCCGCTGACTGCCCTTTCCCAGCATCTCTGTGGGAGATGCTGACTCCCAGCTCTGTGATATATATACCTTTCCCAACTGAAGGCACAGTTTCCCCTCCTAGCAAGAGGGAGTTTTTCAATGGTCACGTTTCAGTTTCTGGTTAAATTAGCTGGGTTATATGAGAGGTGGTGGTGGAATAGGTCACAGTAGCACTTAAAAGAGTTTGTGCTGGGCACTTCAGCACATGGTGTTGGAGACTGTCCCTTACTAGGCATTTTGAAGGAGGATAATGAGGTTACTTGATGTTACCAGAGAGCTGTTTCCAGGAAGTGATGGTTGGAACAGAACATAAATGGAAGCCCCTCAGTTCCAGAAGGACAGGGAACTGCTGGAGAGTGTCCAGCATAGGGCAACGAAGATGATTAAGGGAGTGGAGCACCTCCCTTATGAAGAAAGGCTGAGGGAGCTGGGTCTCTTTAGCTTGGAGAACAGGAGACTGAGGGGTGACCTTATTAATGTTTATAAATATATAAACGGTGAGTGCCATGAGGATGGAGCCAGGTTCTTCTCGGTGGCAAACAATGATAGGATAAGGGGTAATGGGATCAAGCTGGAACACAAGAGGTTCCACTTAAATTTGAGAAAAAGCTTCTTCTCAGTAAGGGTGACAGAGCACTGGAACAGGCTCCCCAGGGAGGCTGTGGAGTCTCCTTCTCTGGAGACATTCAAAACCCACCTGGACATGTTCCTGTGCAACCTCACGTAGGTGTTCCTGCTCCAGCAGGGGGATTGGACTAGATGATCTTCTGAGGTCCCTTCCAGTCCCAAACATACTGTGTTACTGTGATCATCAAGTGGTGGCTGGTGGGGGGGGCCTCACTGCATGGGGGGATTGCAAAAAGGAGCTCATGTTTAGGAGCTGAACAAGGTGCAGTTGGTGGATGAAACCAGTTTATGAGCATCTTTCAAAGTAAAGGCAAAAAACTTGTGTTGGCTGGTGAAAAAGGGAAATGCAGTTGAGGGACATCTAAGAAAGGTGATGTGGCCAAGGCAATTGGCTAAGAAGAGGTTTCTTGCAGCAGCATGATGGATGGATGGATGTCTAGTAAAAACAGCACTCATCAAAACAAGAAAAATGGACATTTCAGCATTTTCCACACAACATGTGTACAGGAGCTTCAGCTTTGTGGAATGGGAGAGAATTGGTAAAGTTTAAACTGAGCAGAAGCATGAGGACCTAATGAAAGGCACAGATCAGAAACTACGTCCAACTCATAAGCATGAGTGACAAGTAGGAAGAAGATTTTGTCGTGGTTGCTAATACCATAACAGATTCCCAAAATAGGTTTTAGTGCTCTTAGATATCATTGTAGTATTTCCCATGCTAGATGAGAGCTAGTTGTTCATTGCAAAGACAAATGGAAGTAATTTGGAACAGAAGGATGACAGTGATGTGTTTGTGAAATGTTACATTTTCAGGTCATGTCAAGAGACACAAGAAAAGAATCACAGCAGAACTTTTTGGGTCTACTAGAGGGGCAAAAGGCAGGTGAAGAAAATCCTTCCCAGAGTCACAGAGGCTGAGGAGGATAAACCGTCAGGTTAATCTCCCTCAAGCAACAGATATCTGGCAAAACAAAAAGGAAAGGGATTAGGTGTTGGTTCTAGAATTTGACCAACAAGAACCTGTAAGAGATTTTGCAAGATCAACTTTGGTTGAAAGTGCAAAAGACAGAATCCAAAATCCTGAAGTAAAAATAAAACAGAATACTAATATAAACTCCAGGAAGTGATTTAGTTTTTGTGTTCACTATTTGCATAGGAGTAGAAGGGATCTGCTAGATTACCGAGTTAATTTCTCTGCTGTTGTAAGCAACTGTATCTCACAGTCTATGTATTTCTTAAGCTTCACATGAAAATCCTATTTTTCTCTTTCTAGTTTTAGTGGAAAAGTGTTTCAGAACTTCAGCCTCCTAGTAATCAGAAACTTTAGTTTGTGGGCTGAATTTATTCATTGCTCATTAGTAATCATTTGTCCTTGTGTCATCATTGTCCATTTGCTTAAGTATCTTTTCTCTCGCTTTAGTGCCTAACCTGAATGTATTTATAGAGAGCAATTATATCCGCTCTCAGCATGAATGAGCTTAGAGATGAAAGAGAGAAGGAAGCAAACATGTTGCTTCAGCCTGGACCAGCTGGAATCTCTTTGTTCAAACTCATGTAAAATGTTTTGCAGCAGCTGAATCTGGAAGCAGCATTTGTGCAGCTCATAGCAATATGATACAGATCCAGCCACCTCACAGCCAGATGAGATGGAAATGGATGTATCAAGCCATGGTTGATAGCCGAACATCCATGGGTACTGTGGAATTGAGAACACTAAAACTACAGTTCAACTTAGCTGGAGAATAACAATCTTCGTTGGATTGTGATAAACTTCCATGGTAAGCATTGTAAACATTTGCCACCATTATCATTTGCATTTTTCCTGGTGTTGGGAGTTAGGTATCGGTCTGTATTAGATTATCCCTAGCTGTGTGGCTTATTTTGCAGAGGGAACTCTACATGGTGGTGTCTGCATGCCATAGACTCTGGAGTCAGCAATTCCTTCTGTTCTTCCCCAGAGTTGTGGTAAGGCCACCTCCCAGAGCTCTTCACACTCAACGTAATTGGAGAAGAGCAGGAGGTGCCCATCATATTTCTCAGACTTTGTTTACAGACTTCTAATTGAAAAACAGATTCAATAATTCAGTCATAACACTCTCCACCATGGCATGTATTCAGATAAATGGTTTGAAAGAGGAATCCTTAATAGAAAGACAATTGCAATGAACCAAACTTTTGCTTCATGTCATCTTACTGCCAGAAGCAGCAAGCATAGATGAATAACTATATGAAGTGCTGGATACTTAAAATATGTGATTCCTTTGGGTATAAACCTTAATTACCTGAGAGCAGTTTGTTGTGAATCCATTTTTTTAAAGATTTTAATTTTCATACATAAAGAGCTTTTAGAGCTAAAATGTTTATTCCTCTCGTATATGTGTTTGCACTTGCCATCATTCATGCTGTAATGTATGAGGTTGTTCTGGTCAAAATATTCTTGGGAATCCATGGACTGCAAAAAGAATGGAAAATTAAGAGCCTTTAATTCTGAAGAACATGCATCATGTAAATAAAAATAAATAGAATAAGACACTGGTCATTGTACCTGCAATCAATTAGTTACTCAGCGGAAAGATGTATCTCATCAGTCCTTTTGTTCTGGCAACTAGTGTTTTAGCTTGGATTAAAGCTAAATCCAGCCCTCTCCTTGTAACTGCCCTTTGTGCATCCTCATGTAAGGGCAGAATTTGTACAAATTTGAGCTCTTCTCGCAGTTCAGTACAAACCACGCTGTCTTGCCTGAGGGAGGCAGAGATACAAAAGTATTGCAGGTCAGGGTTGTGGTGCATTGACAGAGCTACATAAGGAAGCTTGTACAATACCTGATTTAAGTGTAAGTTTCTTACAGGATTTTCAGAGAAGATGAGAAACAGAGTGGTTGTCCGAATCCAGTAAGGAAGATGGTAAAACCTCCATGAGGTGCCTGTGTACTTCTTTAATGTTACTGACTGTGTGTAGAACATCCCCAACTCTGTATTGATGATCAGCAGTGTCAAACTCTCCAACTGATGTGAAGCTTCATCTCCTTGAGACCTGCCATTATTTGATTGGTGCTAGCTAGGTGTTGGTATCTAGAAGTCATGGTCCAGATCAGGGTCTGCTGTGCTAGACTCTGCATAAAGCTATCATGAAAAGATCAGCACCACATTGCAGCAATCCCACATTGTTGTGGGATTTTTTGGTTTTTAATTGGAAAAGAAACCCTGCAGATATCCGATGCTCTAGGCGTATGTACAAAGCACATTTAAACATACAATAGGCATTCAAATGGGAACATTATTAATTAAAAGCCTCCATGTACTGTACAAATGGAACGTTCTTCTCTCTACCTACTCAAGTCATTCATTCAGAAAAATCCTGGGAAAATGGTTAGGCTTTGCAATGTGCCCCATAGGTCAATGTATTCAGGCTCCAACAGACCAAGTGGGAGGAGTGAGTTCCAGAACGGGGAAATCTTCATTGCGAACTCCCTCTCAAAAGCAGTGCATTCAGAAACATGCACAGCATGCTCACAGAAAAATGGCTCTAGACCTTTGCCCAGCTCAAGTTTTAAATGGGTCCTTTAATATATGTATATCCAACCAAGGAAGAGATGCTGACCTATGCTCCTGTCTGAAGCACAGCAGTGGGAAGGACTTTGAAGCCCTGTAGGGTTTTCAGACCCACAGCTTGGCTGACTTTTTTTTTTTCTCTGCTGTATATATCCTTACGGTATAGGTTTATACCACAACAGCCCCTTTTCTCTATGCTCAGCTGCCCCATGTCCCCTTTATTTAATAGCAGTGGCATCCTTGAGAGTTAAACTGTCCCTGGGCAGCTCACTGAGTGTATGTTACAAAATGTACCCATGAGAGCTGGTCTCACAACTGTTTGCTTTTTCTGTAGTCCCATGTCAGAAGTCTTCTTTTATTATAGAGATTGGTCAACGTCTGAATGCAGAACCCAGAGCCAAACTTTCCTTATGCTTTAAAGTTTGGTGTTAAATTTCAGATCCATTCCCTAAATCAGACTGGCTTTCAGTGTTCAGATCAGAACAATCCCTATCTTATTTGCCTGCTGACAGCAAAACAGTAGGAAGATTGTCAATACCTCGCTCAGGTCCTAATTAAAAATCCAAACTAAATTTTAATATTTCAAACATTATTTAAAATATATTAAGACAGTCAGTCTGTTGCTGTTGCTCATTACTCTGTCGAAACCTAATATTAGTAACAGCATGTACAGAGGACCTGGAGCATGAATTAATAATGAGGTGCTTGTGCTGGAAAACATGCGAGAGCCTGGTTCCCTGAGTTGGCAGACATCCAGCAGAGACTAGTTTGCTCTTCTTTACACAGTGATCACATCATCTGCTCAACAAAATCATTGGGAAGGAAAGTATTTCTGATTAGTTTACTTCCTCTGATGACCATTTTCCAAAAACAACAAAGACAAGCCATTGGAAATGGGGGGGCCACATCACGTTTTAAAAAAAAACAACCTTTAAACCAATGGCATTGTACTATCGATCAAATGGTAGTAGTGCTGGTATCAGAGTATGGTCCTCGAACAGGTGAGGACCCCCCATGCTCTCAGCTTACCCTCACCTTGTATATGGAGTATCTTCTTGAGGCCTTTGAGGTGACGTTTTAATCAACTCTTTCCCCTTTTCTTATTGCACCAACAGAAAACAAATCCAAAACAGGAATACAGAGAAAAAGCATGTGGCTTGTTAATGCTCTTGGCCTGGACCTAAGGTATTAGTGGTGTTCGCAGGTTTTCTGTAGATATGAGCAAGGACTTGGCAAATCAGGAAAAATGTACAAGCTAGAAAATACATGCATAATTTGTAGTATGCAATACATGTGCATTTATATATAATGTGTATGTGTCTATCATATGTGCATGTAAGAATGCATAATATCCGTGGAAGCTATATTTTTCATATGAGTAATACTACTACAGCTAGATCAATGATGTGGTACAGAGATTAGGTATATTTATTCATATATACACTCACACTCTCTTTCTACGCATGCTTTGCAGGAAGCTGGCTGTCACCTGTCCTCCTGGTGCCCCATGCTGGCCTCCTCTGCCCATGCATGTTTTTCTCCCAAAGGTCAGCCCAGCTACCTTTGTGTATGCAGAAATGCGTTCAACATTTGTAGAAAACAAATGTCAGTTATTGAAGCTGTTTGTGCCCTGAAACTTTAGCTGTGCCCTGGTCTTACATGCATTTTTCCTTTACTATTACCCACAGCGCAGGGTTCAGTTCTGTAGCTACTGCCTTGTTCTCACCCTGTAAATTAAAAGGTGTGAAGGAGAAGGAAATTTTCCTGAGTAAATGAGAGGAATTATTACATAATTTTGTGTAATTTTTGATGCAGGAAACAATTTTCTCAGCGCACCTGTTGAGGGGAGAAACAAGGCTGCTTCAACCATCAATCTGTGGGACCTCAGAGCTCAGGCTGAAAGCAAAGGTGAAACGAAATACGAAAATTGCAGTGCAGCAGAAGAGGAGTCAGCTATCTGAGGGCCTCTGCTGAAATCCCATCTTTCGGGTAGGGTTTCTTGTGCATTTTCGTGTTTTGGTCACCTGACAGTAGCTCTCTGGCCTAATTGGTTTCCTAGTTAACAGACTAAGTAATGATGTAACCAGAGTGTGTGGGAACCAGACCTGTGTGACAGATACAAATTTTCCCAGCCACACTAATTTTGCCTGCTTACCTGGTTTTGCTGCTGGTTATCTAGAAACTTGAACTACTTAAGGGTTATAATGAGCTTAGTAAAGATTGAGACACAGCTTAGTCATTTAACGTAAAAGTATCCCGAGACATAAAATATATTAACTTGTGAAGTTCAATTATTTTTGTTACTAAACAACACTATATTTTAATAGATGTGTCTATGTCTACAGCTTTTATTTACTCTTTCTGTGGTTGCCTGAAGTGCGAATTAATTGTTTGTAGCCTAAAGAAGCAGATCAACTCTGTTCAATTACAAGCGTGTCTCGATAACCATTTTCCGCTCTTCTCTGCCCGCCATTCCCAAGTGCTCTCACAGTGTTTCTTGTTTCTGCTGGTGATTTTTTGTAGCTGAATGTTGTTGCTATTGCTTGTATGACAATAAAAGGATTTCAGAGAGGTTCCAGCTAAAATCAGGGTCCTGTAGAACAGGGCAGTGTATAAACCTATAATAAGAACCGGTCTTCTAGATGCAAAGTGGTTTCATCCTAAGTGCCTCAAACAGAGGTGGTTTGGTGGAGAGGAAAGCTTTGCAGCCTCAGAGCTGAGCCCTCAAGACAGGAGTTTTAAAAATAATCAGCCTGAGAAACAGCCTCATGTAACATAACCAAAGTAATTTGGGAAGGGAGGTGAGAGGGAAAGAGAACACCTGGCATGGAGGAGGCCTGACGAGCTTCCTTCTCTGTATGGCCGGCAAAGAATGAAGGGTTCAAGACTTCTCTCTGCTGTGACATAAAATCCTGGTAACTACATACTGAGGAAAGCTAATATTGGGAGCAGATTGAGCTGGGGATGTGCCTGGCACTTGGCACTTTTGGGGTCCTCAGGCACTCCTGTTTGCCCATGCAGAAAGGGCCACATCTCTGCATAGCAGCTAAATGTTTTCTAATGGGTCAGAGCATCCAAGTTGCTGGTGGAGGGGCTGCAGAGCCTGGAGCAAACTTCACCACGATCCCACTGGTTAGTGTTCTGCAGCAAAACATAGCTAGTACAGCCTGTGTCTGACATCCTTTAACAGGCAGGAAGAAAGTTTTCTGTTTGTTTGCACGCAGTTAGCTGTTCTTTCACTTTGCACTCACAGACATATCTAATAAATGGAAGAAACTGAGTGCAGAAGCAAGAAGCTGGACTCCTAAGGTGATGTGAAGCTGTTTTATGTTTTCCTTCAAAATAGTACTCTTAAATGTGATGACAGAAATAATGAAAGTAGCAAGGCTTTGCATACACTTGATGTGGTTAATCTAGTCAGTAAACGTGATGTTAAAAAAAGGACACCCCATGGTGTTTCTGTACTTTTCTGTTTGTAGTTTATACGATGCCTAATGCGTATGCAATGGATCTGGGGCCTGACATCTATTTAAACTCTTTGGGAGCAATATCAAACATTAATGGGGATTAGTGTTAGAACTGGTGTAAACATAGCAAACAATCTGCTGTAAGAGTATGCTCACATTTCCATATGTTATGTAGGTAAGCAGAGCCACCGAAGAGGAAAGAAACCCTGCAAGGTAGTTCTCAGCTAACTACTCCTAGGGTTGGTAGAGGCAGACACTAGTAGGGCACAACTATCTCATGATATCAGTATCTGCATACTCATAAAATTCTCTGTCTAGAGCTGCAATTTAGTTCTGTGAAAGGCAAGAAAGATTTAAAGATATGCAATTCCATTGTGCAAAACCACTAAAAAACATATAAAAATGATTTAGTACTTCCAGGTGCACTATAATTCTTGGCAGAAAAAGCTAATTCCAGGTGTGTAACTTCAAAAAAAAAATCCAACAAAAATCCAACCCTGTTGTCAAACTTGGATAAAACAATCAAGTTAGAAAAATAGAAGCTAAACTAGGAACAAAGTCCAAAGTACAACTGTGGAAAGACAGCCTCTCCATTGAAGAAATTATTACATATAGCTGAATCTCTCTATTACTTAAGTAAACATAGCTTTTTCTGGGCAATATTTCAAAAGAGATAAAGCTTTGGCATGCATGAGCATATAGAAAGATGACATATTCGCAGTGGGAGGTATGAGGTGGGGTTTCCAGTAGTGCCAAAATCTGTCTCACATATACGTGCATAGATCCAAAGCTGCTGAAGCGAAGAGCAAATCTTTCCACTGTCTTCAACTACCTTTGTATTCAGTGTTCACTCGTGTTAGGAGAAAGGGGGAAAAATACGATTGTTTCCTTATTTGCGGCCAAATCACTTACATGTTTTCCCTCCTCCTTTTAAATCTGAGAAATTCTTGTCATTGACTTCCTCAGGGGTAGGTCCTTAATCAACAGATCAAATTATAAGCTGTACCACAAAATGGAAAATACTATTGTACCAGCTAAAGTTATTTGCTTCAGCAACACATGTGGTACAGGATATTATTATTCCATAATAGAATACACATTGATTCATTTGACACATTTTTTTTTAAAAAAGAGCTTTTATTCGTATGATGTGTTTATGGACAAATATGCGTTGAATGCTTTATAACTCCTATTATGGTTTGGTTTTATTTCCACATGTTCAGATGAAATGACCATTAATGCAACTAGAACCCTACAGCATTAATAGAAGTTCTTATAGTTGGTGCCAGTTTTATATCCTGCGGTAGTAGTTGCCACTATATTAATATCCTACAGGTAAAGTTAATTATATATTTTTTAAAAACAACATATTTTGCAGGCTCTATGCAGTTTGATATAGTGTCACACTTAGTACACATCAGTTTTGCATCTGAATTAAAAGACCCAGGGAATTGTACCGGATCAGATCTCCAGGTAAATAGGTTTTACAGAAATCCATGACCACACAGAAGGAAAATGGACACGGCAACATTGTCTCCAAAATGTAATTGTGAAAACTCTTTTGGAGTCAGAATACTAGCCACTCTAGAGACAGATTAGTTGGGAAAGTCTGGTTTTCCCTAAAGGCTGGACCTTCTGCTGCCGTGCTCAGCGGCTGGGTGTGCAGCAGGGTATTTGGTTCAATTTGCTTCTGTGAACCAAAGCGTTTTCCCTTGCTATAACCTCGATTTAACAAAAAGGGGCTTGAGAAACCAAATCCTTTCTCAGTCACGCGATCGCTCCCTGACTTTCAGGACTGCTGTCACCCACAGGAGCCTGTGGCAACCCGTGGGCACGCTGGTGATACAAAAATAACGCAGGTGAATATGCAAACCTTCTTGCCCTTGCCTTGAGACTGCTGGGCTAGATGGCTTATTGCAGAGGAGCAACAAGGTGTGACTCTGTGCACAGGGAGAAGCAATTAACAGCCCAGCTGCAACTGCACAGGCCTTTCTATAGTCTCTCTCTTTTTCCCACACATACTACGTGCACATTGGGGAGGGGAAGGGGCTTTTCATTTCCTTTCTCTGCTCGCTGCTGTGATTGCACTAAGTCGGCACAGAGATCCTTATCTCAAAGTAGAAAGTGAAATCTCCAGTTTTGTTGCTGTTTGAGTGCTGTGTAACATCTAGGGAGTTCAGCAAGCACTGATTTTACTTTCATGGCATCACTGTAAATTAGAAGTGCTTGTTCTCTCCAGACCTCAGCATTAGGGTAGTCAGGGTCCCAGTGGAGTAAAGGAATATCAAACCCTGCAGGAAGTGGTACTGCTTTGTTTTTGAGACATTCTGATAAATCTGTTTCCCACTGAAAATCATTGAAGAGACGTTTTAATTTTTACCTATCATTTCAGACTCTCCAGACTATTAAGGCTGCATAAATATTAAAGACTTGTTATTTACATTAGAATCATTATCTTTATAGATATCGGTGCTTGTTAGATGATTCATAATGCATAATTCATTCAACCAATCCTGCCCATTCCTGTGTTTGTTATTCACCTGCAAACAGACTTTGATTTTTACAAATTTGTTCATTATTCAAATAATTCCAGGCTGTCTTCACAAGCATATTTGAGTGGTCTCCTTTGCTCAAAACCTATTGTCTCCTACCATATTTTTATCAATTTGCTTCTGTTGTTCCTTGCAGAGTGTAACTGAACATTTAATAACAGACCTGAAACTCCCCCTGATTTTAATCAAGATTTACAGGATATCTGTGGGGATTCACACTAATGCTTCCAAGGCTGCCATGTAGCCAGTGACAAGGTGTGCTCTCTGGTTGTTTGTCTAGCAAGCTCTGCCTTTTATTCCCACTTTCTAGAAACACAATAATTAATAAAGTTCTGCAGCATGTGGCCAGGTTGTAAAGTCTGGCAAACTAACTTTGGTGTTTACATACAAAGCAAGCGTGATAAGATTTAGGTTTCCCTACACCACAGCAAAACATGGTTCCATGAGAGCGCACCAGAGTGGATTTGAGAGATTTGGTTTGGATCTCCAGCCAACCATCTCCGTGCAGGGCTCCTTCCCCCTGTGCCTTGGTTTTCTCCTCTGTAAATTGGCAGCAATGTTGCTTGAGGAAGATCTTGCTCTGTAGAGACCACAAAGAGTCAAAAACACTCCCGGACTCTAACTTTAGGCCTAGGTTATGTTGCTTCCCCTGAGCTACCTGAAAAGAGAGCTGTGAGAAGATTCTCCATTGGTTTCTGGCCATGGGGCTGTTGTTCTGAAAGATCTCCACACTGATCCCTCACTGCCTGTTAGAGAAGCTGGGAGAGGTTCACCATCCCATAGCTTAGTAATGCACCTGAAAAACCCTGCTAGGCTTCTATAAAGAGAAAATAGTGCAGAAAATAAGGTGTAGTGTGTTTGCCTCTGATCTAAATACTTTGATCTTTAAGATAAGAATAGGGGGAAAGTTCTTTTTGTCTTCTATTCAGTTCATCACTATTCATCATTAGTTTATTTTGGATGCACTTCTGAGAAGATGCTACCTGCACAATGGGAAAAAAGAATTCAATACAATGAGCAAAATTGAAATCGGTAGTAAGGAACTGATTTTGTTATCTGAGTCTACAAATAAAGGATTGTAACAGATCACAACAACTAAAATTGCTTAAAATGTTTGAAGAAAAAATTTCTTACAGATTTTTTGAAAAAACAAAAGTACACAGTGCAAGTTTTACTCTTTTTAGAATCTCAGAGTTAAATTTCAAGATTAAAAAATGTAAGCCATTTTTGTTTAAATTCGGTTTAAAACACAATTTTTGGTGTAGTTAGCAAAAAATACTTTTAAAATTTTCCTGGTGGTTGCTCTCTCCATTATAGACTTGTCTCAATATATTTTGTTTTCTTCCCACTAGAGGTAAAGGAAGAGAGATGATTTTTATAAACATTGCAACCTTAGAAATTGAAAAAAAAAAAAAAAAGCAGTAAAATTCGAATCAGAATCTTCTCTTCTAGATTGTCAGCTAGAAAAATATGACAAATGGCCTTGAATGAAATTTTCCTCCTAATTTCAAATGTTTCACTCTACAACTAGGCTCTTGTAAAATATTATTTTCTAGTTAAGAGTGACAGTGATTCAGCTATTTAACAAACACAGGCACAGTCCCTAACTGTCCTTGGTACCTACTAACCACAATGTTCACTTTGAGCAGTAAAAAATGAAGTTGACTTTTACATCGGGAGGTTTACTTTTACGTTGTTCCCAAGAGGAATGAGGTAAGCCTTAGCATTCCTGCAATATTTTTGGATTGAATATATGAAGGTAGAGAACATTCACCTAAATCCCTCAGTGTTTCTCAGGTCACATCCGCACCCAGGCTCACGCCAACTAAAACGTTCGGGCATGCCCGGTGTGGCACCTTGGGTTGGCGTGTTATGGAGATAAAGAGTAGCTCAGGCTTTTTTTCTGGAGATCAGAACTCAAACTCCACCCAGCCACTGGGGTGGCTTTGGAGGAGCGGCAGCAGTTCCATGCATTTCAGGGCCCGGCATTGCAGTTCTGATCCAAGCTTAGACCCGCCAAATCGCAGTCTGCAGCAAATCGATGATTTTCTTCATACCTGACTCAAACTCGACTGATAATGAATTATGAAGAGAAACAGAGTCCACAGAATACAACAGCCTCTTAAACTAGTCTCCTGATGAGCGATGAAAAGCATCAAAAGTGAGAAACTACAGTACTGATGATTTTCACTAGTCCTCACTTATCTTTCTTCCTTCTTCTCTTACTTATACCATGAGTCATCCAACATCCGATGCTTGGGGACATCATGTGTTATTTTGTCCCTTCCTCATGCAATGCGTTCACACAAGCCCTGTGATCCCAGCCGAGCCCTGGCCAAAATGGCTCAGCTTCCTTCCCAGGGTGCTGGAGCACCAGGAAGAAAGGTTTGTTCAAGGTCTTGGCTCCCTCTCCTGGCTGGCTTTGTAGCAACTTAAAACGAGATTTTAGCCCTTCAAAAATTAGTGTTTGCTCACTGCCAATGCTCACTTGAAACAAGAGAGAAGAGCACTCTACTGAGGAGACTCTGCTTAAAAAAATAATTAGAAAGTTGGAAGCTAATCTCACTAAAAATATAGTTCTCTGAAGTAAAATCATCATATTTTTGACTATTTGAAAATGTTTTCCTCCTGCCAAGACTTCTTGAATGCCACAAACATGTGAGAAAGGGTTTGTTGTTTGGTTTTTTTTATTATTATTTTGTTTGTTTTTCTGAATTATCTGTACCTTCTGACCTGCAGACTCTAGACTTCTGCTCAGTAAATGTCCTACTAAAGGCTGTGTGTCATCCTTAAACAGTGGTAGCATTCCCCCTACCTGCTAATTGCTTTATTTGTCCTTACTGCTTCCGTCCCCTCATCAACAAAAGCTTTAGCATAAAGGGCAATGAGGTAGAACATGACAAGGACAGTGGGAGCCAGAAGAGTGAATACTTCTGTAATTACACAGTAGCCTGGAGTAGCTCTTCTCAAATCAATTATGTAGCCTGGATTGCCCAAAACTCTGAGGACAGAGCTCTTGTTTTAATTTGCCTATGGAGCTATGTGCTCCAATAATGGGTGAAATTTTTGCTTTGTTACCAATTGCTTTTTATCAGAATCCACATAATTCCTTCCTTATTTATTTTTATCTAATTACTTTATTAATAATATATTGTACTTAGCACAGCTACAAACTAGTCATTGCAAATTGCTTTGCAAGCAAAAACAAATTGAGGTTTGATATTATCTTGTTGCAAAGGTAGTGACATGTACATTTTTCAACTGAGGCAAAGAATTGAAATGTGTAGTGATTAGAAAAAGCAACTGGAAAACCACCCATCAAATCCTGAGAAACTGTAGTGGCAAATTAAATTGCTGGATAAGCTAAGAACTTAAGTCAGGAATCGCAACATTCAGCCCAATCTCTGCACTTTCTGTGCACTCTGCAGCATTGTCCTTTTTGGGAGTTTATAATGGACATAAACCTGGATGAGATAGAAACAAAATATTGCCAGTGTCAAGAGGATTCTGGAAGTTTTGGAGGCTGATCTGTGGTGCTGCTAAAGAGTTTACTAAATAACATACTGCATATAACATGGACCTTTACAGGATTAAGGAGAATGAGCATCTTTATTGGTAACAGATTTCACAACTCCATAAAGTTCTCTTATCTTCTAAAGCTTCTACCTCTTGTTGTTACAGAAGTCAGTACCAGAACTTCCTCGGCATCCGTGACTGTGATTTGGCCCACATGGTGGTCACTGCCCTGGTGTGTTTCTCCTTTATTCCTTCCCTGTGGGACACTGAGCAGAAGCTGTTTCCAAACACCTGGGAAAGTTTGGAACCAGGTAAAAACTTGCTTTTGATGCCTATTCATAAATGAACTACCAATATGTAATGAACAACTAGAGTACCAGATGTCTTACTTAAGCAAAGACTTCAGTAATGCTGTAGGAAAAGATAAAATAATTTTTAAGATATATTTAAAAGGCATTAGAGCCATTGCCTGAAAGGACAAATATACGGGAGGCAGAAGGGTGGCTAGTGAAGCTGTTCAGGTAACTGGGTGTTCAATAATAGAGATGTGTATACAATAACTCATGTGAAGGTCTGAAGTGAAATTTTGTGCAAAATTTTGGGCAACTAAAACCCTGAAAAGTATTTCATATTTCACTGAAAAGCAGTTTCAAGCTTCCTAGGCATTTCTAATTAACTGCAAATAAATTTAGCTGAAAACATTTTTAGATTCTTAGTTTAAAAAAAAAAAAAAGAAAAAATTAACTCAATACCCATTCATGAAAAGTTCGTGATGATAATGTGCATTTCTCAGTGAAAAAAGGTTTATCTGGAAAAAACGTGTCTGGCTGTAGCCATAACCTTATCTGCATAACCTGTAATAGAATAACTATAGCTATAGAAAGACTTTTGTTCTTTTTGGCACAGCTGATCAATTAGATGCGTAGGATGGAGTTACAAAAGCTCTTACAGTTTGCAGGAGTTGTTTTGCTGTTCATGGCTCTATGAGCAGCACAGTGCTATAAATGAAGTTATGACAAGTGAATGACATTTTGAAAACTGAGTTGTTCTTCTTTATGTCATATAGCTGAAGACCTCAATTGCCACTGGTTTCCCATAGGATTTTGATGCCACAGAAATGCACATGAAAGGTCAGTTCTTGCTTTAGTCTGCCATGGTTGGGGAAAATAAAGGTGATGGTGTTATACCTGTTTTATATTCAGGGAGCTGAGGTACAGAGGGTCAGGCTAATTTTTATTCTGTTTTGTTGGGGTTTTTTTCTTCTTTTTTTTTGGGGGGAGGGGAGTTTGCTTTTTTAAACCGGGCCAATTTTTTAATAAGCTTTTTATATTATTTTCTATTTTTGATGCTTTCACCATCACTATGTCACCTTTTCATCAGCAGCCCTCATTGGCTGTAACTAACTTACCCAAATTCTCTGAGGAGGTCAATCGGAGAGCTGGGAACTGAACCCTTCCTATCTCTAATGACAGTCAATGCACACCTCTAGACAGGGAATAGATATAAACCTTCATCCAAAATCCATGTCAGGTTCAAAACCACCTTTTAAAAGACAGCTGACCTACTGCAGGATTACAGTTTCAGGTGAAGCAAGACAGAGCCAGAGCCAGTCCTTACTGAATAACCTGCTGTGTGCCAGGTGAAAGCAGCACAATTTCAAGGCTACGTGCCCTTAGAAAGTCCAGTGATCCCATGGAGAGCGAATAATCGACAGGGAATGAACAAGTACGTCTTACAAGATTTTTCTCTAGTCAAATTGGGTGCCAGTAAAATAGTCTAAAGAATCAAAACTGAAAAGTTTAGTAATTTATTTATGCACAGAAGTCCAGTAGCTGGAGTGCAGGCTTGTCACTGGAGCGTCAACTCTTGTGCCTGGGCTCCCAGTCATCTCAAAAGGCAGCACCCTTTTTATCACTCATTACATTTCACTAGGCAAATCCACATGCATTATCATTCTGATATTAATTTACCATGTTAGCCTCTGCTGTAATGCCCAGATGGTCAAGAGAGCACAGAATAATGGTCATTTGGGAGGAGACAGTATTACATGGTTAGATAGAAATCACTCCTTTAAGGATTTATAGGAAAACAGTTGGTGCAGTATAGTGTCCAGCTACTTCCCCAAGTACTGGTAACGCATTGGTGAAGGCACTAACCCATTAAGGTTTGAGTCAGTCTCCCCCTTATCTTAGAACAGCCACCAAATAGCATTCTCGCAGTATTAACTTTCTGTCACTTCCAGCTCAAGATGTGACCTAGAATAAAAGGCTTCCTATCTCCCCATCAGCTTCGCTAACTATTCTCTCTCCAGATGCATGTTAATTTTGTGCCTTCATTTCACAGAGCACAACTGAAAATGAAGCGATGGCCTCGTAGCAATATTCTTCCAACTAAAAGAAAACATTTGTATTGTCAAAGTTAAAGCTAAGAAAGCTAACATATAGTTTCCAGAAACTTCAGATGTTAAGGAGCACACAGCCTTACCACACAGGTTGCGGGCAAGTGCATTGTAGAGTTTTTTCTCTCTCATATATCACATTTGCTAAGTTAACAGAGCAAAAATAACACAGTTCTCTGTTTCTTTAAAGATTTGGCTCTTTTTCATAGCTGTGTGCTGCATGCATACTGACATAACATCCCCCTGTCCTTAAACAGCCCCCTCCCTCCACAAAACAAGATCGATTTGTAAAACTTACTATTGTCATTACCCACAGCCCGTACGGACAGACAGGGGCTCTGCCTGCACTGGGGCCGTGCTGAACGGGGCAAACTCCCCGTTCTGCTTTCCCAAACCTGGAGGCAGAAAGCAGAGATCATCTCTGCTTCGTGTTGCTGGTACAAACTGCAGCCAAACAAACTGTCTAAAGCAGCATATTATACTCAGTGTTTATGCTGAAGGTCACTTCTTACACATCTAAAAGTAAGAATAATGAATATGACTCAAGTATTGGTGAAGAATAATATATGAACCCATTTCTGTGTGGCCAGTCTGACCTGTGGAGATGTGCATTTGGCTTTTTAACTGATATACGTGACTTTTTTCTTTGCCAGTGCAATCCTCACTCCATGTCTGTGCTCTCCCATCTCTTTTCACGTGTGGCAGGAGTGGCTGCTGCAGTCAGCAGGTTTTTCCCTCCTGTTGCAGCCTAAATTACACCCCCACAACACTGCGCTGGAGGACTGGAAACCCAAGGGGTAGGAAGGGGCTGTGAGTAGCCCGAACACGCTGGGAAAAAGCATCTTTATCACTAGGAAAGCAGAGAATGCCAAAAGAGCTAAGTCTCCCTTCCTCCAAATCTTTTACCTTTGAGGGTTGTATTTTTTTTTTTTAAGGGGGAAGAAGGCGGGGGGAGCAAAAATGCTGACCTTAATTAATGGAAGGCCCACTAGACCCGAAGGAAAAGGTTTGGCTCTCAAGGCTCGGGCCTCCCCCTGAGCCTCTCCTGGGTGTAATGAGAGAGCTCAGCTTCATTACTGGCAGCTGAGGGGAAGGGTCAGTGGGGCTGGATTTGCAGGGCCCTCATTGAGGGATCACTCCATGCTGAGAGGAGCTGGCCATGCTCTTGGACACCTGGTCATTAACATTGCTAATTAGCGGCCATTAATCAGGGCCCTGGGTTTTTTGTTGTGTGTCACCGGCTCAGAGGAACCAAGTGAATAAGAAGATTGTTTCATTACCTCCACAAGAGGTGGAATGAAAGCGGTTCCCATCAGCTCAAGATGAGCTGAATTAAGGGAAAGGTTAGACAACAATTTAAGATGAGCTGCCGAGGGGGAGCTGGGGGACCTGAGCTGTCCTCTGAGAGGAAAACTAGTCACCTATAATTAAAGAAATCTTCCACAACCTCGCTCTAATCACCGTGTGAGCTTCTCACCAAAACCCCTATCTTTTGCGTTGGAAGGACCCTAATTTATCTGTTGATGAAGTTCCAATCTTGACAAGTTTTCATTCCATGGGAATTTAGCAACATATCTACATATATATATATAAATACAAGTGCATATATAAGTATATGCTCACATAATGTGAGTCTATCTTTGCATTTGTTCGTTATATTTATATGAATCAGAGGATGCTTTTTACCGAGCCAGCCATGGGGAGGGGGAAGGGACAAATACAAATCTATGTTTAAAATTATCTATGTCATATTTATAATTTTTTTTTTTTTAGTTGTATGTAAAACGTATATCTATATATTTCTATTTTCTGTGCTACGGCTGTGAAAGCACTGAAGAAATACGGTCTGTTTTGGTAGCTTAAAAATGACATGGGAAAAATGATAGTTATTGGTGTACATAGGAAAAAGTAAAGAATTTAATTAGCAACCAGATTGTTAAAATGCAGTGTTCTCCTCCCATGCTCTATTGTCTAACTTTGGTGGAACAGGTGCCTAATTTTCCTAATGGGATACATTTTAATTGACAAAGTAGTTTGATTGCTTTACACCAATTTTCAGTTTCTCGCTTACTTTTAATATAATAAACTCTTTATCTCTGCGAACTCAGATGCCCTCAAGAAAGTAATTAGAAGCAGGTTTTATCTGCCTGTCTTTTTTTACAAACCACTTTTTGATTTCTAAAACCAACTAACCAAAAGCTTGATTTGTTCTGCTGATGTGTGAGAGCCAGTAACTTTTAGTCATATGCACTGAGCATTTCAATCAAGTTGTTTGCATACCCATTCATTTTGGAAAGACTCTCAAAATGGATTACAAACATTGAATTGTAAGAGGAATAAAATAATTAAGGAAGGACAAGTGGAAGTTAAAAATATGCCTAAGGATTCACAACAGTTATTGGATCATTCTCATCATGGGGCATAAATTCCTTCTTGTAGTTTCAAAGGACTTTATTCACTAAGGCGCGTTGCCTTTCGTAACAACACAAAGTAAAACCGTGTTTCTTATGTATGTGATTCTCTTTGTAGAGCTGTGAGATTGGTTAAAAATGTCCATAAAACTAATCTTTGGAGCATTTCAGCTGGTCTGGAATTCTATAATATAATTTCTAGGACTTCATGGGAAAGTTGAAGGCTCAAGGGGAAATTATACAATGAACAGCTGAGAAAAAGTTGCATTCTGGCACAGAATCATGCAAATGGGGCACATTCTTCAGTTTTCTCATGACGGATTGTCTCTGAAACTACTGAGCCAAGTTGCTGAAATGCTAATGAAGGAGAAGCATCAATGAGCAGTGTCATCCTGGGGGCTTCTGAAGGGGACAGAGTAGGAGACGGAGGGAGGGGGCGAGGGGGGAAGGAAGGAAGGAAGAAAGAGAGAATGAAAAGAAATGGAGCAGGAGGAGTTTCAAATATTGGGGCTGGCCCACTCTTAAGATTAAATGGAGGGGGAAAAAAATAGAGCTGTGATGAACTCTGATGAACAAGTCCCTCTTGGCTTATAAAACTAATAAAAGCACTTACAAGCCGAAGAGTCTGGCTTGGGGATGGGGGGAAGTGAGCATGGGTGCTGCAAACATTGGGGGCCACCCTTCTGTTTGATACGTGGGTGAGACAGGTGTAAAGAGAACAGGATCCCATTGCAAAAGTGTAGGGCAATGGTACTTAATAATAGGTCTTTTACTCGGCTATAAAAATTGTTATTATTTACAACTTTTTAAAAAGCATTTTCCTTACGACACAGACGTCGTGCACTTCAGTTGGTAAAGTAAAACAGTTACTTTTCCCCCAATAGATAGCTGAGCATTATGACCAGATACTCCAAAGCTCAGTTATGAATGCTTCTTAAAATATTTGACTTACAAATATTAGATCTTGAAACACATTTATATTAAAAATACCCAGCAGGCTCCATTTAGCAGATTTTTGAAATTATTGTGTTCTCACTCAGACACCAGCATAAATGGCCAAAGATCTAAGCAAGTTGGTACTATGCTGTTTTGAACATCTGGCTGAATGTTGTTTCCAGTCAGTGTTCCTATAGGCACTGCTGGGTGCTAAGCGCTTTAAAATATGGCCCTCAGCACTCCAGATGCAACGTGTGTTATTTAAACTTGCAAAAGGGCTGTGAAAAGCTGGCAGCTGCAAAGCAACAAAATCCAGTCATCTGCCCTTTGTCCTCATCACTGGTGAGAATAGAAAATTAGTAGATTTAAGTGTGCGGGGAGGGGAGGAAACCAAACTCTCAACGTTTGGGTGAGTATGAGGCCAGGCTGTGCAGTGGATGTGTCACTGGACTGGCGCTGTAAAGCCCTTTGGTATTGACCTCATTTGTAACCTCTGGCAAGCCCCTTCATCCATTTTTGTTCCCTTTTCCACCTTTTGCCTCAATGCGTATATTTAAATTTGTTGAAATGAAGATAACTACCTCTTCCTATGGCTTTTTATGTTGTCTACCAGGATAGGGCCCCAGCTTTACCTGGGGTTTTCTGATGCAGCTCAAGTACAAGCAGAGATGAAAACGGTATAGCAGAATTGCACGAAATCTGTTCTTTAGAACAATTTGGGAACAGCTGTGCTATACTGGGCCCGCAGCAAATAGGTATTTTACTGTTGTATGAAATTGTGCTTTAATTTCTGCTTTCATGGTGTTTTTCTACTTCTTTCAAACCTCAGCAATACTTGCAGGCTTAGTTTCACAAGCAGATTTTACATTGGGTACCTGTATGTGCCCATGCAAATCACTGGGTTGTATTTGCCTGCCCACATAGTGTTATTTTTTTTAAGTTTGTGTTACGTCTTGTGGCATTATTATAGCCTCTAAGAGCTCTAGGCACAGAGCGGGACTCACACAAACACCAGTTTCCCTGGTGCTACAGTAAGAGCAGGAGACAGCAGAGAGATGCTGGTAGATGTGGGAACACCAGAGCTCTCCTGCGTGCAGTCCCGTGGCCAGTGGGTTGAGGCTGGTACCAGCACACCAGTGACTGAGGTATTGCCCACTATTCTGGGTTGTTTTGTAGGAGAGATTTTGCAAACGATATGCTCCCAGGTGACAGATATAGCCCACAGGTATTTTTGATCAAAACCACTGTGACTTAGACCACAAGGGTCAGACTTGACCTGGAGCTGGGTTGACCATTTGATACTTAATGAGAGAATGGACCAGCCATGGAGGAGGCACTTAAAGCATAACTGGCATGTGAGGAAACCTCCTTGGGTGACTGGCCCTGATCCCCCGGGGTAGGAATTAGAGGAGGAGAGAAGGGAGCAACTCCTTCCTCATGTAGTCCACCATAGCCACACAACCCATATTGCTGCTGACCTGCAGGGAAAAGGCTGGTGGCCACACTGAGGTGTACACATTGGAATATGCAGCCTATCTTCTTCCTCAATGATATTGCAATGACTGTAATTAAAGTGATTATAGATGCTAACTGTCGCTTCCAGGATGCATGCCACCTTGGCTGAATCCAGCCTCTCAGCATGAAGCCCTGTCCTTCTATGCAGTCGTGTCCCAGACTGAGACAGGGCATGGTCCCATGCCCAAGGACCTCAACACCTTCCCCACCACTGCAGACATCTCCCAGCACCTGGTGCACCCCACTCTGCTCCCAGGCAGAGCACGTTGCCTCCTGCAGACCTTTTTGGTAGCAACGTAGGACTATGCCTAACTAGATATTTACTCCTCCTTCACTGCTGGCCTTTCTGAAATATTTTTTGCACCCCTGCAGGTGTTGAGGGATTTCTCTCATTCTGAAAATCCTGCTTGTGCTCCTCCTTCGTTTCACTGGTTTCCCAAGGTCAGTGCCATAACTTTCTGGTTTGTCCTGGAAGGAAAATGGTACCCAGCTGCACTGTTAAAAAAGCTGGTAAGTGCTGAGATGAAAATATGAGCTGTGGGGTGTAGGGTGGTTATATAGTTCTGTAACTACTGGAAAGTATGTGTGCATTGAGAGAGGGAAGAGAAAGAAAAGCTGTTTGGGTTTTATTGCTTTGATTTAAATAAAAAAGAGATTCCTTTATAAGAGCTGGAGGTTCTTTGGTACTTGAGGAGGTTTTACGATGTTCTACCCAAGCAGCACTGAAACAGTAAATGAATGAATTATAGCAAAGTAACCAGAATGCAGGATAGGCGATCATGGCACAAAGCAGAGATAACAAAATAAAAAATCCATACATAAGTAAACATGGATGAACAAGAAGAGCCTGAAAGTGCAACTAAGGGCAGTCTGGGTCCAATGAGAAAGCACTTATATTGTAACTCAAAGTTTTGATTTTATCTAATAAAAAAGTTAAATAACATTCTTTACCTCTCAAATGGCATTTTTCTAAAGTGTGGGGTTGTCTGAAAGCAGGACTTTTGCTCAGAGGGTCATCTCAAATGTGTTATAGTGTACATAGTGGTATGATTACGGTGAACAAGAATTAGAAGATCCTAAAACGCGCTGACAGCCCCTAACATGCCTTATTGTGCTCCAGTTCTCCAGCTCGTATGGTACAGTCAGGAGGACCACCCACAGTTCATAACAGCCATAATGGAAAATTGTATAGGCTAGTCTAGCCAGGCATAATTGGATGGGCAAGAAATTGAGTTTTCCAGCTTTCAGAGCTGTTTATTTGACCTCTTTTAATTTTAGCTAAGATGGAATAATACATTTCTCGAGGAAATATTCAGGCATTGTCACTTTTTAGCCTAATAAATCTCATCATCAAGAGTGTCTGTAAGACATTCACATTTCTAATGGCAAAGAACAGAAACTCTTTTGACATTATAGATTAGATTTACGAGAGTTGTACTGTCAACAGCACTTACACTGAAGCAATTGAACTGCTTGAAGGTTTTATAGGAACCAAAATGGTTTTCTTTCACCATATCATTTGACCTGCTCTCTCCCACTCTGCCGGCCTGCAATTTACTTCTGACATATCCTTAATGCAAGTCCTGGTGGGCCAGTGTCACCTTGAATTGTGTTTATTTTGAAACCTTGTGGACATCCCTGTTGGCCTCCCTAGGGAAAAGCACTTTTGGACTGACTGCTGAGAACTGGTGTTGGAGTGTGTTTACTTTGCTCCACGTCCAGCAGCTCTTTGGGCTGAAACTTGAGTTTTTAAAAACAAACGGCACCTAAGCTGGGAAACTACCAGGCAAAACACCAGGGGCTGCAGACCTCAGAGCTGCTGTTCCTTTAGGCAAGTGTCCATTTATGGGATAATAAAGAGGGTTTGCACCAGCACACTTTGCTTTGGATGGATTGTCATCCATAGTACCTTTGGGTTCTGACAAAAATCTAACACTGCAGTTGACTTGCAAATTTAAGCTGAAAAGTTAGTGTAATACGAATTCTGAAGTGATCAAAAAAGCCATAAAAAAGGTGTGAAACTCAGTGTCCTGACATGTGGGCTGTGGTCCATGAGAGGAGCAGGTGTCCCCAGAGGGCACCAATGCTTTGGGTGTTCCTCAGTGCTAGAATAAGCCTTTGACATCCTAGATAGCATGGCACAGCCTTAAGCTCTTCTAATTTACATTTTGGTTGTAACTCACTTATCCCATTCCTGAAATATGCTACTCTTTGACATTTCTAGATCTATATTAATCTGTCTGGAGGTTCTTTCTAGCCATTAAAGCCAAACAGCACTTTTCTGACAGCACTCTTACAGGAGAGTTATTGGAGCTGTTGAGTCTTTAAAACTTTTTTTTTTTTTTATTTTGCTATACTCAGTGTAGCGATAGTTTTATTTATCAAATCCTGGGGCTGCAGCACAAAGATTTCCGTAACTTACATTTTTTGCAAAAATCACACAGTTGTCATGAAACAGAAAAATAATCTCTTTAAGGCAAATTGAAAATGTTTCTAGAAATGGAATCAGTGCTGGAATCTCCTCTCCACTCCCCTCTGCCTAGAGACACACTCATCTGCTTGGGCCTGAGCTATGTTATCAGGACACTCTGGAAGAAACTTGCCTGGTCTTCCACACTAACAGGAGTTTCTCTCACTCAGTGGGAAATTTGGCTTAACTTCATGGCAAGTGCATCAGCCTTTCTGCAACTAAATAGTGTCTTTCAGAACTGAAAAATCTGTTCAGGTTATTACAAATAATAATGTAATCAAACCGACCTTTATTCCTTTATATTCTGGCTTGAAAAATCAAACTGAGAAAAAAAACATGGACTCATTAAACCTTAATCTAAAACAAAAGTTTGGAACCAAATGTCAACATTCAGTCTTTTCATTCTGTAAACAAGTGTCCCGTTAGATAGAGGTAACACATAAGGGATACAGATGACAAACAACATGTTCATAGGATCTGTATTCACTCCAAACAGAAGGGAAAAAGAAGTGTGTGTTTACCAGTAATTAACATTTTAACTAGTGTTTGGTGAAATCCATAATGTGATTTAAAAAATAAGAATTCCTGGATTACAGGGAAGAGCAATTACCTAAATAAAAGCTACTGAAAATTGTCCAGAGATATATTGTAATAATAATAATAATAATAATAATAATAATAATAATAATAATAATAAAGATCTCCCTACCCAGTGGGAAATGATTACACAGTAATCCATGCCACTTAGTCAAATATCAGAAAAGGATCCCATAGACCCATAATTAGCAATGTAACAAGCAGGGCCTTGAGAAAACAAGCCGGTCCTCAAGACAATAATCTTCATTGCTAGCACCCATCCAACAGGCTTCATCTCAAGGAGTGAATGAGGCAGGCAAGACAATAAAAGGACCTACAGAGCCAGCAGGAAAGTTCCCCATGTGCTACTTTTAGTGGCCTTCAAGGGGGTAAAAGAAGGAGAGGTAGGAGGGGACAATGCACTTTTTCACCCTGGCTCCCCCCTTACCCCACCCGTTCCCCCCCCCAAAAAAAGGAAAAGAGTCCAACTTGCGTCTGCAGAAGCTGCCTAGCGACACACAACTAATTACTATGACTGGTCCCCTGTTTGCAGATCTTGTTATCAGTAAAAATAATAATAAAATGAGCCCTAGCAGTCTGGATATCTGCAATTACAGTGTGAATTGCATGAGAGGATTATATGAAGTGCTCTTGGCGTGGAGGGTGGGGGACCAAGGCGCTTCAACTTGAGAGCAGTAAGCAGCTGCTTTAGGGCTTTGCACCTGCTGCTCACCAGGCTGTTTTTACCTCTAGACGAAAACAGGCTTCTCTCTCTCTCTTCCTCTGTCTCGTTTCTTTTCACTCAGTGCACAAATGTAAAAACAGAAGAGGATTTTTATTAAAAAAAATAATAATAATAAAAAGGAGGAAAAATGAAATCGTCCTCTTAAAAAAGTTTCAGTGAAGCAACATGAGAGGCGTCTTGTGGCCGCGAAGGGGAATCTGAAGATGGAAAGCGGGGCCAAAGAAACAGGCATGCAGCTCAATTTTAATGTAGAGGCAGCAGACAGAGTGCGATCTGAGATTGGCAAAGTTTCAATGTAAATCCAGGGGGGCAAGGGGGATGGGGCTGGGATGAGAAGAAAGGACTCTTTTACTGTTTCATGCTTCTAAGTCCTGCCGATCAGCATAAGCTCAGCTCGACATTCTGGGAATAGCAATGAGGCACACACAACAATCAAAACACCCTAAATCTGTTTGATGATTCAGACACTTCGTGCATCTGCACCGACAAAATGGGACTTCAATTAAATAACTTGCAGATTTCCACAGAGGGGGGAAAAAGTCGGGCGAACATGAGGATTTTTAATTAGTAACTCCGAATACAAGCCGTTTTTTTAATTAGGTGTTTGCACTACCACTTTATTCTTTAAGGGAGATTTGTAAGCGTGTGGGATTGTTGTAAAAAAAGATCCTGAACAGTTTGTTCCTAACAGTTTGTTGTAACCTGCATTTGCTCCTAAACAGCTTTTCTTTAGCAAATGAAACTCAGCTACAATTCCAAGCAAGTTGTTCAAATTAAGACTGAGATTTTTTTGAAAGCTTTAAGTGTATAGACACATCCATAAATAAAATACACGCACATGCGTAGTGTCTAGTGTACATTTTAAGGCCCTGTAACAGTTTTCCTGTGTTGTTATGGTTCAGATTACTCTCTGTGGCTAACCTACTTATATATATAACTGTACCATAGATGTTATATACGTAACTACTATTCACGGGGTTTAAACAGAGATAGTAGAAGTTTGTTAAAAGTTGCATGAAATTTTCATATGACACTATTGCAACTGCAGCCACTACTTCTAGTCAGAGCAAACCACTAATGATTGCAGGCTTCAGAGTCTGAAAAACGATGGGTGAAATCCCAGACCCTTTGAAGTCATTGAGTGCTTTTCATTGACTACTGGGGTCAGGATTCACGCTCAGAATCTCCCGAGTGTACTCTGGCATGGTGCAGTGATGTACATGTCTCTCTCTCACACACACATGCACTGTGGAACTGCAAAATCTCCCTGTGAAAAGGCATCTGTGGCAGGTCGTGATTTTGGAGCCTTTGAAACAGATCTGGTCTTTTTAGTAGACTAACCACATTAGAATGAGGACACTTCAGTGTTAATTTTAAAGATATGACCAAAGAGGAAGCTGTGGCATTAACATATTTTTGTGTATCTCTTGGTCCCTGGACAATTTTTGCTTTGACAAAATATTTGCCGTGATGTGTAGGAGGTTAAAACTGGTTTTCCTTTTTCCTTCCTCTTTTTCCTGATAGGTGTACAGCAAGGAGAACATATAAAGAGGGACCATGATCATTTATCCAAATGCAAACCAACGTAAGCATGAAGATTTACCACAGACTGACTTTCTTTTTTTAAAAAATTATTTCATGTGTTAATCCAAAGACTATTAGCAAAAGTAGAATGCCAGGATTTGCGTATGAATAGGTGCCTTAAGATCAACGAGATCAACTCATTAGGGCCTGAACATCTAAACACACGAAAGTCAAAGAGGCCAGAGCTCAAGAGCTGGGCTGCTGAGATTTCCAGTAACTACTCCGAGCAAAGCTGTAGTTTTAAATTTATTAGTATTTTATGTGTCTTAACGAAAATACCCTTTACCTGAAATCAAAGCTCATTACAAGAAACATAGCCAAGTAATTGTGTCTGGGACTCAGTTTCCTCCTTTGCCATAGCTTTTCTCCATGGCATTGGGCAACTCATTTAGGAGGAGATTCATCTCACCTATCAGTAGTTGTCTCAAAGGGAGGGATTTTAACTACCTTGTCATCCAGGCTCCCTTTGCTGCCAGTGTAAAAAAGCACTTTCCAGAGGGTTGTTCATTCTCACTGTGGTATCCCCTCCCAAGACAGTGTCTAAATCTCTGGCTGCAGGTGCTTATCTCGTCCTCTTGCCTATGCCAAGAGCGTCTCAGAGTAGCTCAGACTGAAATGAGTATGGAGTCCGATGTGCCTCAGTTCCTCATCTGTAAAATGGGATTAAGTGATTAATGCTACCCCTGTATCTCATGGGTGAGTTAGGAAGAGGAATATATTATAAACCATAAGATGTTCAGAAATTAAAATAGTGGGAGTGATATGGATGCCATAAAAAGATAAGGTCCTGATCCAGTATCTGTGGCAACCAAGGGAATCTCTCCTCTGGCCTTTTGTGTGTATTAGATCAATCAATCCCCAGTGACATTATCCATTCACTGCAGAGTAAGTGAAGGTATGGCCAGAATTTTTCCACCGGCAGAGAAGGGAGAGGGTATGGGAAAGCCCTGACCTTACTCTATGCTTGAATAGTAGGAAGAGGGAAAGCACAAACAGGCTTTCAAAGCTGCCTACAGGATTTGGACACATCAGCTTATTAATGTTAGCGGAAATTGGGCATCCACATCTCTGGAAATTTCAGCCTCTGCATTTACAACACAAAAAAAGCCCAATCACAGAGGAGATATTTCCCTAATCTTGGCACCACTGCAGATTTTTGTTTGAGCTTCCTTGGATTAGACCTTTAGCAAACGGCACTGCTTGGACATTATGGGAAGGACACATTTACTCCTCATCCACCCTGAGGTGTAGCAGCCCAGTGTCAGGGCAGCATATTCTCATGGCTTGATCCTGAGCCTGTCATTAAATCCGTCTTTTGACCTTGGGCAAGTCACTTAACCTCAGTTTCCTCTGACTGTAAAATGTAGATAAAATATTCCCTGCCTCACGGCAGTGTTGGAAAGATTAACAGTTAGACATTGTTCTGAGAGCCTTGAATAAGAGCTGTGAGTGCATGCAGGGTACTGTTTCTATTGGATACTGCTTTCTCTTTCTACATACAGAAGGGCTGACTTTTAAACTGGCAAGAAGCCCAGGCCCGTGACTAGTGGTGTGCCCCATTTGAATGCACAATAACTACAGTTGCATGCACAAATTGGGTATCCGTGCATGCAAACTGGACACACAGTTGTTTACAGAACAGAAGAGTTTCTCTCTCACATTTGCTTGGAAAACTCAGGGACTTCATTTATTAAGCAGAAAAAGCAATGACACCACCCATGCAGTATCAAACAGTTTCTAGGCAGCATTTTAAATGGGTTAATAAGGTTTATTATTATAATTCCCTTTGGGCACTGTAAGGTGGGCACTTTATGTTGACCTCAGTTAAAATTTCACACTCATTTTACAGCTCTTGCAGGCTGTCTTGGTTTAAATGTGCCAGATGAGATCCTTTTGGGGAAGTTGAGAAGGGAAAAGATCTGCAGGTATTTTGTTTGATGTGTGTAAATCCGGTCTGAAATAAATGGCCTAAGTGCGGTTTACTCCGAGATAAACTGGACTTGGCCGAGGATCTGGCACTCTTTGTACACAAACCCATAAATAAACCAGAGTTAAGACAGTGTACACATTGTGCAGAGCCCCAGGAGGGCTGTCAGGGGCTGGGCTCTGCTACCCTCACTGAAGAGCCCTGGGAAGGGTGGGTGCACAGGGGGAGCACTCTGGTTTGGGCTGTGTTGGGTGGCGATGTGCTGCTGAGCTGTGGAGATCCCAGCAGCAGCAAGATGTGGTGGGATGAAGGGAGGTTGCATGTTCCCTCTGTGCACAGTCTCATCTCCAGGCATTTTCCAGGATCATAACTCCAGGATGAAAAAAACCAATCTCATTAAAAACGTGGGGGTGAGAGGAGAAGGAAGAGGGAGTGAGGGCAGAGAGCTGCTGGCCAGGACAGCATTATTTTTTGCACTCATGCAGAACTCCCTGAGCTGAGAAAGCTAAAGCCTTAACCAAGAATATCTTATTATTCTGTATTCTCTGCTTTCTGCCTGGCTGTCATTGGAGGTGTCTAGAAGAGATGGCAGCAATTTTTTCCATCAGCTTTCCTGTGCCCTACCGCTTCAGAGCCAACCTTGGTCCAAGAGCATCCAGATTCCAGCCACCTTGCCATGCCCCAGGCTCAGTCCATGCCATGGTCCTGTTAGCAGCAGGAGTAAATGTTGCTCTCACACCTCAGCACACAAAAAGGAGATGATATTCTGGAATGGCATCAGGCCTTGTTGCCTTATTTATGTGGAAGAAACAGCCTGCTTGGGTCTCTCTTCAGGGTGGGTGAGCAGCATCAGCTTAGGATGTCCCCATCACTACGGCTTATCTGCTTTAAGCAGTAATACACTAATTTACTACTGTGGTAGGAATGATTGAAATATTTAGACATAATGGAGGAAGTTTAATAGGGTCTACTGAGAAACCCAGGTGTTTAGATCAGCTTAAAAATAATAACCTTCTCCCCTGCTGAGCACTTTCTTTTCACAATAAGCTCAGCTTTTATTCTTAACCATAAAGACTACCTCAGACAGGAAATTATTCACGTGATTGGTCTTTACAAGTAGCGGAGGGTTTAAACTCAGGGCTGGAGAGGTCATTAGTGGTCAGCCATGTGATTAACCTTTGCTTGCCCGTTTCTTTTCACACTTTGTTAACAGCTCCCATTATTGCCCTTCTGTGTCTCAAGGAAGTAGTTTATTGACAGTATTAAAAATACATAGCTACAAGTTTCAAAGAGCCCATCCTTGTGTAAAACCTCCAGTAATTTCTAGCCAGATGATGTACATGGGGCAGAGCCCCCCAGTTTCTGGTGAAAGGGAATCCAGAAATAAATTTGCCCATTAACACTGGATTTGAGTTAACATCTGTTTGTTTCACCCATCACAGGACCTGTTCCCTAGCCAGTCTCAGAAAGTTTTATATCACAAAAAGGCTAAGGTTTAGTTAAACAGTAGTGTTAATGCTTACCTTTAGTGTACCAAAGTTTAATGGGAGTCACACGAGATGCTCAGTATCTTTGTGAGTAGCAATTGGCATCCAAAGGACTTTCAAAAGTTGATCAAAATGGTGCAGTCTCTACTTCCAATGCTGTCTGTTTTGATTTTGAGATAATTCATGTGCTACTTACTTGTCTGCAAAGCAGAAAAGCGACCTTGTGTTTCTGTTCTGAACTGCACTGACTGTGCTCTGAGAGCTCACAGTGCGCTGGGCGAGGGGCAGCTGGAGCACAGCGCCCATCACTCCGTCCTTGTACCCGCGTGTGTCAACGTCCCTTCCCTCCAACACACACAGAGCAAGAGGGTCTCGTGTACAGTAGGATCCCTTCCCACAGCCAGAGAAATGGAAAAACAGAAAAAACAGCATCAAGGCAGAAGTGAAAAGTCATGAAAGAGGAACAGAAGTTCCGTGAATATAATGCCAAGTGGCAGCATTTTGCATTTGCCCGGACTTTGCGAGTGTCTTGCATAAAATTCATAGTGAAGATTGCAACAAAAAATACTGCAGCAAAGGCTTAGGACAGGGAAGAGGTGTACCTCTTTTGCTTATTTATTTTGCACTGTTGTTGCAGGGTAAGTTCAAGAGGGAGGTGGAAGGGGGGAGGTGTTCTGTGGGGGCCTTTCCAAAGCAAAAGGGTCTTTTGGACAGAAAGGAGAGTGTCAAGGCATTTTGACAGAAAGTGGCTGAATGTGTCTTTTCTACTTAACTTCTGTGAACTGTTGGGCATTTCTGCACACAAAGGGGCATTTTCTTGGCAGCTGAGGAGGGAGGGCAGAAGTCAGAGAGGGCAGAAGAGGAAGGCAAAGGGGAACATGAGTTTATGAATGCAAAACTTACAGTAGAATTTTAAGCAGGACATGTACACTGAAGAAAGTCCCTGGGCAGCTATAACTTCCTTAGCTGGCATTTATTTGGCAGAAAATCCGAGCCTCAGTGAATTTACTAGTACTTCAGGAAGCATCCACCCATATCATTCAGCCTGAGTTCAACCCAGCAGTTGCTGAGTCCCTTCAATTCCTTTTGAAGTTGCTCAGTGTTGTGGTGCTCAGCACCTTGCAGGGATGAGGCCATACCTCAGGATGCTTCAGCCCTGGTTTGGACCTGCAGTGGCAGTTGTTGGACAAGGTGAGAGGGTGAAGCATGGAGATGAAAATTCAGAGATGATGTGTACATGACCCTAGAGATGCTCAGGTGCCAATGCCTCTGGTGACAACATTATTTGTGGTACCCAGGGCTGACTATTGGCTTTTATTGGTAGACTTTTGTGTTTTAAACAAAATTAAGAAATTAGAGTACTTGACAGAAATTAAAACGAAAGACACTTCTAGGGATTATGAAAGCTTCCATAAAGGTAAACAAAAAGGAAAGCACTATTTTTTCTCTAATTTTACCTACATCTGACTGTTTCTTAATCTATAACATGAGCCAGACTAGGCCTTCCTTTACAATGGCCATGGATCAGAACTGAGGCAAGATTTGGGATCTGGAATTAAATGAAAAATTAATTAAATGAAAAGCTATTCCAGGGGAAAGGCGAGATCAATCAGAAAGGTTTGAGCAAGTCCATAGAAACAGCTGAGGTGGAGCAGTGAGGCAGTGAAAATGCTGTGCAAAAGAAACACTGATAGGAACATTTGAAACAGGAACCTCAGCAGCAGCTTTTAATTGCAGAGTACATAATTTTATTTATTTACAGGGGAAAACTCGAAGTAAGGCCTCAAGGTAAAGGTGCCTTGTAGTTTAGTTGGATCCATAGACCCTTCAAGGCATTGGTCATTTACGTATAAACTAGTGGAGAAGTAGTTTTGTGAGGAGAGTCGCAACTGCATTCCATGTTTTGACTTCCCCCTGGGAAGGATGAACTACAGTTTGACCAAACTTAATTAACTAACATTACTATTTAAAAGCAAAGGGGAGTGGAGGCACAAAAGCAATATAAGGACTCATTAGGATATTTATACTTTTAAACTTTGAACTAGGAAGATGTAACTGTTCAGCAGCATAAAAGCATTTTATCAATAACATAGGAGAGGTCTTAGTGATGTTTTAACAATGAAGAGCCTCTAACCAACACATTTTAGTAATTTACCTGTACCTGATTACAACCCTTTAATTAAAGTTGTGTTGGAGCTTCTGTGTATTCTCAGCTTTCTGGGGTTTATCACTTGACTTTAAAAATTAGCTGCTGGCTAAAATTTGTCACACAAGGACTTACATAGGAGCATGGTTTAAATAATAAAAGAAAAAAACACTTTGACAGCTTTATAAGCTATTACAGTGTTTCAAAAAAGAAACCTGTCAGTTTAGGTTTGCTTAGGACCTGGAAATGGTGCTGTCTGTTAACAGCAGACCCTGACATTTGGGAGTTGTTTGTAAGTGTTGGGAGTGAAGCCAGGTACCTCAGCTGAGGCGTGTTTCCAGAAGAAGCCATTGCAGGTGTGTTTTATTAACTCACCTCCCCATGTATTTCTTCTGAATTTTAGATGAGAAACTTCAAGGGCTGGGTCTCCCTGGTCTACTCATGTTGTTTTATTCTGACTGCAGTACAAAGACGGGGCCACATTTGGACAATGTCTTGTTGTTTTGTTTGTTGTGTTTGGTGGTGTTTTTTTTGTTGTGTTTGGTGTTGTTTTGTTTGTTGGGTTTGGGGTTTTTTTGTTTTTTTTTTCTTTTGTGGGTGTTTGTGGGTTTGTTTTTTTTTTTTTACAGCATAAAAAAATGAAACTTGACTGAACTTGAGATTCTTGGGAGCTCTCAGCAGGAGTTGTTTTGCTATGCACTGCTCCTCCTTCTTCTTCTACAGTGGATGTACCAAGGCAAGAATATAGGCTATACTTCAGTGCTCCAGTGCTGTACCAAAGCTTTAGGTTAGAGTCATCCTGAATTCGATGTACTTAACAGCAGGACTGAGAAGACACACAGCATCCTGATTTTTACCTGTCCCTGTTCTCCTGGGCTGGGTGCAAGCCACCCTCTGGCTTTTAGTCAATAGTAGGAGCAAAGTAAGAATTCATGCTCTGCGTTATGTTATGAGTGTAGCTCAGAATGCAGGAGTCAGCTGAATGCAGGAGCCTTTAGTGGATCTTGTTGTAGGACCCTATTCTGTGATAACTTGCTGTGCACTTTCCTTGGATGAGCCCAGAGAGCTCACTGGGGATTGTGTGTATGTGAGGGAAGTCTTGAGCATGCTGTGAATGAATGGATCTGGTACTATGTGAGACAATAAGGGGTTTTTTTTGTCACGCAATTGTTTCTGCCCATTGATACCAGAAGGTATTACACTTCCAAAACTCTTTACCCTGCTGCTCCATGTTCTCTCCCTGTAGCTGTCATTTGCTCCCTTAGTAAGGAGACATCCATATGCTATTAGCAACACAGGTTGGCTATTTACCATCCTGAGACCACAGGCTCATCTCAACTACAACAGCATGAAGGCAGCAACATCGCTTATCCTGAATCCTGAGGCTGCTCGCTATCTCTGGCAGGCTTGGTATTTGCTTGAGTGTGTTTTCAGTACCTTTACAGTCAGAAATCAGCAGGGCTTTCAGTTATTGACAACATTCACTTTTTGGGCATGTTTTAGTTTCGCTATGTATCTGGGCCATGTCTAAGCAGGTGTAAAAGTCTGTTCTTTTTCCTCATGTTGGCTAATGTGATTTCAAACATCCCAGTCTGAGCAGGGTTTTGCAAGTGTACCAAGGTTTTGTGGAAGGCGAAGTCTTTTCATACTGCTATCAGGGCACACCTTGGTGTTTTAAATACACAGAGACCTCGTTTAATACCTTAGCAGGAGGCTCACAGCTGTACAAATCTGACCAGAGCAACCACAAAACCAATTGATTTCTGACACAACCCTATGACTCAGCTTTCCCATTGTAAGGTTGGTTTTTATTGTTTTCAGGTTCTGGTTGCTGTTACATTTGGTACACATGATATGGTTTAGAAAGGTGACTCAGGCTGAGAGGGGAACCAAGTTGGGATCTGAGCTTTGCCATGAACTGGTGAGATACTCTGTTTCCCCAAAAATAAGACAAGGTCTTATATTAATTTTTGCTCCAAAATGTATTACTTTGTTACAGGTATAGATATCTGGACACTATTTAAATTGACTTTTTAAATGCACTCTAAGGCTTATTTCTTGAGTAGGGCTTATATTTCAAGCATCTTGAAAAATCATGCTAGGGCTTATTTTCAGGGAAACAGGGTAGAAGTCCCTTCAGTCACCTGTGTCTCCCTTATTCTTGCTGTAAAAGTGGACTGACAGTACTTTCAGAAGGATGATCTTCTTACTGCTTTGATGGGGTTAGTTTGTTTGTTAGGTGGGTTTTGGACCGATAGCTATAGTTTTTCCTATAATGCCAACATCAAGTAGTGAGAAATGAGTGAGATAACACTTCTTCCTGCCCTGTATAGGATACATCATGTCACACATGTCACAGTGCTACATGTTTTTGGTGAGAAGAGATAAACACTCCCTTCTGCTTCTTCATGGGGAATGGCCATAAAGGAGGAAGGAAGGAGAAGACTGTTATTTTTGGCAGTGTTTTATTTTGTAATCTCAAGCTGAAAGGTTTGCACTAACTCACTATCAAAGGTAAAAGAGATGTTAGAGAAGTTTTAATACTACAACAGTGTTAATACAGTTTTTAGTCCTTTTTTTTTTCCCCCCTCTATCCATTTCTGTCCTGGAAGTCATATTTACCAGAATATTCTGTGGCATCACTGTCTGATGTGTACATGAGATCTTTGTGAGTTTCTTGGGGAAAAAATTTTCCTACAATTGGAATGTCAAAATATCTGATCAAGCTGGGTAGGACCTCTGTGCTTCATCCTGGGTAGCACATGCTTTGGGTTCAATGGGGCATCTCATTTCCAAGCTCTGCCTGCACCAGTTGGCACCACCAGATGTGTGGCTGCCTTTTCCACAGTGCTTCCTTAGGGTGCCTGGTACTCTGATTGCCAGGACAAAAGCTGATTCAGGCCAGCTTGATGCTCAGGTATACTGAGAACTAAACCATGAGCAGATACCATCAGAACACATTTCACTTGTGACCTTTCACAACCAATGAATTGGAGGGATTTTCCTTTGCTGTGGATCAAATTTAGAACTACTTCCCAGGAGTGAAAGGTCATCACGTGGAGTCATGATATCCAGTTAAATACAGCTAAATAGAACTCGTTAGCATCACAATGAATGGAGTTATATATTACCTGGTATGGAGGATGAAGTGGAGTAGAAGGAGGGGGAGAGCAAAGGAATAGATCTCTTGTCACCCTTAATAAAACACTGTAACAGCAGAGGAAAAGCACAAAGAACAGAATTTGACTAAATGCCCTTTAAATCTGTTTCTTCTGGCCAGCAATATGAGTTTTCAGAAAAACATGGGAAGTGTCACATAAAGGATGCATTCTCCTCTTGCTGTGTTTGCATTCACAGGAGTTACAGATCCATTAGAGTGAGAATATACTATTTACCAGCTCTGAGCGGGGCTTTGATCTCCAGATAGTCTGCACCGAGGAAAAAGGAAATCCAGTGATCTCATGTCTGAAATCAGATTCCCCCAGAGGAGCAAACTGCACCTCTAAACGCTATCTGATTGGCAGGAGGATCTCGTATATAAGCGGATCCATGATGTCTTTTATCCTTCCAAGACATCTCCCTTCCTAATGAAATGTTATTTCAGCCTTTCTGTTTCTGGTCATACTTCAGGAGGGTTATTTTCCTCAGACTGGGTGTGAAGCTGCATGGCTCTTGCCTCAGCATTGGCAGCAGGTCAGGGGATGCAAAATGAGTGCACGAGGCTTTAGGAAGTGCTTTGGGACCTTTGGCCAGGAGGGAGGAATGGGGAGGACCTACACACAAAACTTAGAATCATTGTCCTGTGAATAGCTCGCGGTTAATCATTTATTTTGGTGATCCGGCTTTTTGGTGTGGGGTATTTTTGTTGTGGTTTGTTTAGTTTTGTTTGGATTTTTGGTGGTTGGTTTGGGTTTTTTTGGAGAGGGGGTGGTGGTGGTGAGATTTTTCTCCCTACTTGGCATGGCTGGGGAAGGAAGGGTGGATGAGATCAAAGAAAAGGACCAGATCAATTGCTTGTTTTAAATGAAGCACTATTTGAATTATCTCAATTTTTTTTCACAGGTGGTTCCATTGCTTATGTGTATTGCTTTGACATTTCTGTGTTTATCCAAGGCAAAATGTTGATAATGGCCAAGCAAGCCAGTCAAATAGAGCTGGGTGTCTACAGAGCCTTTTTGCTGTTTAATCCAGAGGGATCATTGAGATATCAGTGTAAGCTGGACTCCGGGACTGCTGCACTTGACAAACCTCCCTCAGCCAGCACATCCCTGGGACAGGCATCTCTTGTTGGTGTGCAGCTTTCAAGCCATGGATGAGCTGCCATTTTGCTGTTATAGATGGTATTAGATTTCTACTCTGACAGGTTAAGCAGGACCCAAGCTGGGGAAAATGTTAAAGAAATAAATCAGGCTTTGAGGATCTCGTGGCTACAGTGCCCTGTTCCAAGTCTGCCCCAGCTCCTGCTCCAGGCCATGCTCTCCTGCTTTTCTCAACACCAGATCTGCTGCAATTCAGGAACCAGGGCAGGCATTGCTCTGAACAAGTCAGCTGAGAGTGTCAGTAAATTAGCAACAGTTTTGCTCCCTACTGGGACTACTGGAGATGCAGTGGGTGTGATCCAGCACGCAGAGGGGCCTCTGCTGGCTGTTCAGGTACTGTGGCTGCATTTGGAGCACCAGACCAAACCCCTGCAGTTCCCAAACCATAAAGTTAAATAATCCTGGGGACCCTCACCCCCCTCCAAGGGAAACTTCCATTTCTTGCCCCAAGTATGACCTACCAGTCCTACCTGCAAGCTGTATGTTCTGGCAGCTGAAAGCAAGCATGTAGGACAAATGGGAAGGAGCAATACAGAAAGGGGATCGGTAATGAATGTTCACATTTATACATGCTAAACCAGGGATTAACCACAGTGGATGTAAATGATTTTGTTAGTGTACCCAAATAAACCAACTGGTAGTTGGTAGTCCTTATCTGACCATTTACAGTGATTCACTGAAGAGATCTTTATGGAGGATGGTCCTGGGACAAGTCTGGAATATTTACCTTTTTTAAGAGTAAAACTTGTGCTTTAATGCCTTCCAATAAACCTGCCATCCATGTACTGGAAATACCTCAAAATTTCCACCCCTGCCTGAGGCAAGCTCCACTGTACTTAGGCTGCGCTGATTTTTACCAGGTGAGGTGCCTGATTCTATTTTACTTTATTTTTATTGGGTTTTTTTGTCCTTGGTTATAAAACTTTTACTAGCTGGAGGAGTTCACATGCCATTCGGGAGCTCGCTTTATGGTCTTAGGATAGGAAATCATCACCTTGGTGCAGACAAGTTTCAGCATTTTGGTACTAAGAAAAGGGTGGGGGGAGGCAGGGGAAGGGAGCAGATTTATACTTCCTAAATGAAGCACTTCACATGGATTGGGAAATGCCTCCAGCAGAAGTAGACAGAGGGAGCCTGTTCTGCAAGGAACATCTGGAAATAGAGACATACAGTTTACTTCTCTTCATCCTTCCAGAGCTGCAGGGAAATTCTGGCCCAGCAGACTGTTGCCAGCTCTGACTCTGCGCTCTCCCTGTCACCTACAGCCTCCTCCTTTCCCACAGGCTTAACCTGCCAAACACAGGCTTTTCCCAGGCTAAGGCCACCTGAACACGTAACGTGATACAGTGATCTGTCATCTGCAATAGGGTAATCGGCCACTTCTCTATACCCCCAGTTTTAAATGTGGAAATTATATTGCACTAGGGGGGGAGGGAGGAAGATATCTTTTTGGATTTATAGAAACGCTGTGTACATCTGAGCCGCTGCTGAGTGATTCTATCAGTTGGGTTTATCTTAGAAGTGTTCTGCACTTTTGTTGTTTCTAAGGCAACCACACTTTTTGAATGAACTGCGGAGTTAATGAAGGTATCCAAAATATGTGGTGGTTCAGCCCACATGACATGCCTCTGCTATACTAAGTACATGCATGTAGCAGTTCAGCTCTTAAAACATTTCAGGCTAAATGGTATCATGAGCTCTTACAAAATCTGAATTACACCAGCCACGAGTCTGATTCTTGCTGATATGGGACACAGTGCTTGGTATGGCCAGGCAAATGAGGACTGTGAAAGGCAAAGTAGAGCCTTGTGGACAACAAACTGGTCCATAAAGAGTTCAGCAGGTTCAGGCAGTTGCCAGGTGAAGAGAAATAATAGGAGAAATCCTGAGAATTTTATCATGAGCATTACTGTAAGTGTGATTGAGGGAATGAAGGTGTTTACTTCTCTGTTTTCTAAACGTTTAAACTCATCAGGAATCAAGGTGCTGGAATTCTGAACTTTTCAGTCTCTTTTTCTGTATTTTCTTAGGGTTTCCTCTCTCTGCAGAAACAGGATTTCGTGTGTGCAGATCAGTTTGGATCCTTTTTATTTATTTATGCTGAGGATAAATATTCCGTATTAGCACTGACCTGAACTATGTGCATCTTCTTTGAGACCAAATAGTTAAAGGAGACTTCTTATAATGCCAGATCTACAAGATAACAGTGCAGCATAATATGTACTTTCAAGCATTGTGCACACCTTTTGGCACAGAAAACTTCTGATGCAGGCTTTCATCTTCATTTTCCTGCATTTTAGCCCTGGCGTTTCTAGATTCCTGCCCTTCCCCCCAAAAAATAAATATTTGTTTAATAGATTTTACATTGCTCTTGCATTTCCATTTTTAGCACATGCAGATGTGCTCGCTCTGATGGAACCTTTCATTTTGCTAAATGGAGAGAAGGATATTTTGCACACACCAACTGAGCTGCAATTAGGATTATTACAAGAAATAGATCCAAGGAGGGTTCCTGTGTAGGCCAGGTCTGAGGTTCCTTGGCAACAGAGAGGAGAAAAAAAAATGAAGGCATTTCCTTCACAATATTCTCTTTTTCTTGTGCGTAATCTCTTGTTGGGCCTTTTTTTGCCTCGAATTTCTCTTCCCAGAAAAAGCAGGTATGTGTAGCTGTAGCTATCACCCAGAGCATTAATGCCATAATAACAGAATGAGACTGCTCAAATTTGTGCTTGAAATATGCAATCACCAATTCTCTTCTGAGTAGTTGAACGTCATTCTGCCTTTGTTCTTGATTTCAGCTGAACAAAAATCAAGGCTATGCCCACCAGAACTTAGGTATTTACACTGTCTTCATTTTGCCTTTGACACTGAGAGTTAAAACATAAAAAAACATTTTGGTTTCCAAGCCCGAGCATGTGAAACATTCACTTTCCTTAATTTGAGGAAGTGAGATCAACAACTGTGCTATTTATGAACATATTCTGTGACATCGTTGCAGGGTTTTCACAGAAAAATGGGTAACCTTTACTGAACGAGCCAGCCTGTAAAATTGCAGCAGTTTCCCCAGGCATCAGTGTGGCATACAGCTTGGGGCATTCAATTGACATGATTTCCAGGTAACCAAAATGCCACAGTCTTAAAAATGGAAGCGTAGTGAGTGATCTGCTAAATTTTGTCAGGCAATCGTGAAGGTGAGAGTGGGCTTGGACCTCAAGTCTAGACTAGCAAAGCCTGTATGCTGAGGAGCCTGAGAGGACTTGCCATTAGGAGATTTGCTCCGAGCCATCAGTGCTGCACCTCATGCAGGCTATGAAAATAATCCTTAATGGGTGGGCAGGAAAGGATCCATTTAACTCCAAGAATATGAGAGAAAACATTTTCAGGTGGAAGGTTTATTTTGAACGTCTCTGACCTGTTTTTCTAACTGAGCAGTCACCAACTTTCCCAAAATGTTTGGACAGCCTAAGGATGGAAAGCTCTGAACAGCTTCTCTCTGCTGAGTAAACTCGAGAGACGGCATTTCTTTATGTGAGTTTGACTGCGGGTGGTGAACGTGGATAAATGTCTCTTCCCTCACATTGCAACATGATGTGTCATGTACAGCTTGTCAGAAAACAATGTCTGGTTTGTTTGCTGCCAGGCATTACTGAAGGAGGAGCACCTGACCTGGGATATATTTTTTCCAGGTAATTCAGTGGGTGGGGTTGTCCACACCAGCACAAGTATTTGGGGGTTAGCTGCAAATCTTTCAGCAAAATTGGGAACATCACTTAGCAGAAACTCAAAATAGTTACTACTATGTGCAGTACATGTTTCTGTGGCTTTTTTTAAGGTAGTCATGCAAACTACCCAAAACTTCCCCTGAACCACTCTGACTTCTCTAGAAATGAAAGTATAATAGATCCTCACTTAAGTGTTAGTATCTTGTTATAAAACAGGGCAACTTCTGAATTGAAAGCATAAGGTTTCTGTTGAGATAGTTGGGAGGAAAAAATTGATAGCAGCATGGTCTTCACAGCCTATTTTCATGTTGGGACATCAATGGAATATCCTCCTACACCCATATGTTGCAGGTCTGTGACTATTACAAAGAGATTTGGACCATTAAAATGATTTCCCAGACAAAATTCCATTTAGCTGATATATGTTACTATATTTACATTTCGTTCTATTATACAAATATTCCAACTGATCCAGTCTGTCCTTAGTTATAAATTGAATGATGATACTAAAATTAAACCTAAAATTAGTAATAATACTAAAAAGCCGTTGTTTCTCTACAGCTGAGATCACTCTTTTGTAGATCAGGCCTCCTTAGCAGTCGGTACAAGGCTAGATAATAAAAGTTTGAGTACTGGCAGTATGATAAGTCTCTCTTGACAATCTTTCTCTGCAGGAAGAGAAAATAATTCTGCTGTTACGTGGTGCCCAGCTAAAACTGATAGCATTTTCCAATGTCTATTTTCATCAGGTGTTAATGCCTCCCCAGAAGGTGCTGGTAGCTCTGTCTTCTGTGGAAACCCAGCAGGTTCTGCTGTGCTAATGCTGCAATAGATATTGCCAAAATGAATTATGAGAGCAGAAATTGCCTGTGCCCTCTGATAGCTTCTTCATTTGATATTTGTAATGACCAGGTTTCCGCCCAAACTCCTCAAGGACCTTAACGTCCTGAGTTCCTGTGATCTTCCCCAGCTCCTGTATTGTTAGTGGCTTTCCTTTCTGGACTCTTTCTGCTGTTCCCAGATGCACAAGTGGACCTCCAAACTAGACACAGTTTTGCTGCCCTGATCTCAGTGTAGCTCCCTACAGAGGCGGGATCGCTTCCCCACCTCTAACTTGATACCTCCCTTTTCATACACTAAGAAGACACTCTTGCCCTTTCAGCTGCAGCTTTGCATTGAGAGCTCATGTTGAAACTGTTATCTCCACTGACTTTTTCAGTCTCACTCAGGGTCACTTTTTTCCAAGACAGAATCTTCCATCTTATAGCTGTAATCTGCCCTCTGGGTTCCCAGATGTATCACCTTGCATGTGGCTGTATTAAATGCAGCCAAACTGAATCACAATCACTTGACCAGGAGATTTGGCTCACTCTGTAATAGCAGACATCACCAAGATTGGTTACTGAAACTTTATCAGCAAGAATTGTATATTGTCACACAGGTTGTTGGTAAAACAATTTAAATACTGCTAGACCATAGGGAAATACTTTTTCTTTTTTTTTTTTCCTTTTTTTTTAATGCATCTCTCTAAAGGTACCCTGCTAATTGGTACTTCTCCCTTAAAAATTGCACCACTGCAAACACACTTTCAAAAGATGGTTTTGAGATGTATGAGGTATCTGCTATGTGATTCTTTTGTAATGGAAGTTTTAACTCAAAATTTCACTTACGGTAGAAAAGTTCAAGAGCCCTATATTAAAAAACAGCCTTCATAGGCCTGCCCCATAATCTTTCTATCCCTAATAATATCTCCCAGACAGGTTTGCTAATTCCTAACCTGTGTTAGGTTAACACTAATGCATACACTGGTATGAATTATGTCCTTGGCACTAATTATTTGTTATTAAAATACTGAACAAACTGTTCTGTTATTTTCCTTGGATTGTTCTTGAGCTAGCCTCTGTATAATGCCATGTATAATTTAAAGTCTGGTTTCCTAAGGAAATTTTATTTAGTCAGATCTGGACATCATTCATTCCTCTTTCGTAACAATGGAAGCTCTTAGCCAATTTGAACTAAATTTCTTGGTGAGACTAATGTTCCAGAGATGCTAATTATTGGTGAGTTTTGTAAACAAGTTCCAACAAAAAGAGTGGATGAAGGAGGCTCAACGTAATGCCCATTGCTCAGACAAGCGTACTGCATCCCAGACACTTCATCTAAGAGAAGACCTTGGGAAATCTGGCTCTGTAATAACACTGTCATGGCACTGATGGAAGAATATCTCAGCTGGTTGCTTGTCTCTTTGTCCCCACTGCTTTCTAATATTAGACTAAGTTCCTGTAGTACACTTCAGTGTCTTGCATACAACTCTTGTTGCAGAAATTTCTATTTTTGGCAGGTACAGTGTCCCATTCTTATTTTTAGTCTAATGTCAGTGTGCTATTAAGAAGATGGCATCTCCCTCCTGTGCTCCACACACACAACAGACATATCCACAGACAGTTCCTGCCCTTTTCTACACATCTATTTATCACTTCTCTATCTCAGGCTGATAATGATCACATCATCTATAGTTTGTGTGTTTGTAATTAGCTTTTCTTAAAAGGTTTATGTTCAGCTCTTTAGACCACAAATATTTCAGGAATTCTGTTGGCTTCAGTGAGTAGTCAACTACATAGTTTAGCTTACAGCTTTTCTTTTATCCTTATCTTGTTTCCATCCGTTGTATACAAGCTTTATATCACTGATTATGCATCTACTTGCAGTATGTACAGCTGCGATATTGACACTAATGAGGGCTCCAAGATAGCATCTTTATTGTAATAAACTGTTAACGTGGCCCTAAAATGCTGCTGCTTGTTGTTCTGCTTCACTATGAAGCAGCTGGAAGGTATGTCAACTGTCAATCTGAATATATTCATATACAAGAAAATGAGAAGTTATGAATATGAAGCAATAGAGACTAAACCAGGCAAACAGGTCTAGACCTGCAGCTCACCTGGGCTGTAGCTTGCACACAGCAGCAGCTCACATACGTGTGATGAAACAAGTGTAAGAGTTTTCCACTTCGATTTGGATAGAGATAGAGGTTATGAATTTTGCCTGGAATTTACAGTTGTCTCCACTATGGCTCCCTACTCATCTAATTTTGTTTTGCTATGATCTTCCTGAAGATCTCAGTGTCTTTTCCAAAAGTCACAAAATAGCAGAATACTCTAAAGAATATTGCAGGAAAATATTACACCCATTTTGCAAAAAGAGATTAAACTAGTAGTAGCCAAGCATCTTGATTTCCCGTGCCTTATTGTAATTGCTAGACAACTTTGGCCTCTCCAAAATGTGCTCTCCTGAGTGTAGCATTCTTCTGCAGACACATCTGTGTCTGAAGACCACATATTCAGTACTTCCCATTTGTACCACGTTATTAAAATGCTGACCTGTGATCTTAAATTGGTATCTGGTAGAAAGCACAGAAATTGCAGGTGTATGTGTGATGTTTGTTGTCTTCTCTACAACCTGGTAGTGGTGAGAGACTATCAATAGTGTAACTCATTCAGCCACAAATTAGCAGTCCATGAATGACAGCAGTATATGTCCCAAAGAAATGTAAATTTTTGAAAGAGACCCACCTTCCCATCTCAGCCTTACAATCACTGTCCACTTGGTGACAGTTTGGAAGAAAAATTAATGTAAGAAATCAAAGCATGAGGAACAGAGAGGGGTAATGCTGAAGATGATTCGGGAGGGGAAAGCAACCCCTCCATAGATTTCATTTGCCCTCACTAGCCTTGTGAATGGTGACTAAGTCGAGGTTACACAGAGACGTTAAAAAGATGAGACACAACACAAGAGGAAGCAGTGGAAGGATGAAAGGTTTGCTGAGATCAAATGAGAGAAATGAGGACTCGGAGGGTCAGTCCTCCCTCTTATGCTTGCAAGTTCAGGCATTGACTGTGCAAGGAGCCACAGTTGACAAAGCAGGATCTGCTGAGCGACATAGGGATGAAGGGCCTGATTCTTCACTCTTACACCAGCTTTGCATGTGTGATACCCCAATTGACTTCAGTGCATAAAGCTGGGAGCAAAGGAGCAGCAAGTCCTCTGATCAAACTGTGTAGGAGTACTTAACCCCTGCTGGGTGGGTCATAAACCTGTGATTACATTAATGGTCCCCAAGGCCTAGGAACACTTTGGGAAGATTTTAAGAGCCCAGTGTTCAACCATTTCTTTAGCTGCAAAGAGAAGAAATGACAGGTTCTATCTTTGCAAACATTTCTCAACAAAATGGGAACTGTCACGAGTGGGTTTTTGTTCACTGCAAGCCCTGCAGAGTTCCAAATGTTTTCCACTGTCTGGTGAAAGACAGAGAAAGCAGCAAAGTGGTAATAGCCAAAAATATCCCAGGAAATACTTGCAAGCTGTGCAAAACTCCCACAGTGATAAGGGATGTAAGCAGTCCTGCAAGAAAATTCTGTGTAAAGCTGTGTAGTGATTGCATATAACCAATATGGGATTAAACCCATATTCTCCAGTAAATTCTTCTTCTTTCTACAGACCCTGGTCTAAAGTGATTGTGGACAACAACTAATGCCTCTCAAAAGTGTATCCACAACTTGGACTGGGGAGACTGGGAGGTTAAATGCCATGTTGAATTTAACATGATTATTCTGCTCAGCTTCACACTCCAGGTACGTATCAGCTGGCCCATTAGCGGTATTCCAACCATTGCAGCAATAGGGGAACACGAATTTGTAAATATAAGTACTATTGTCTCTAAAGAACTTCACTATTAGCTGAATTTTTTTCCTGGTCCTATATATCTGCAGCTTTTCTGCCCAATAAATATGGAAAAATAAATTCATTATTTTTTACGCTGTCCAGTGCAACAGAAACTTTAGAGGTGATGCTAATGAGAATCAGAAGCACAAGACTGATGCAACTGGACTGATTAGCCTTACCAAGAGCCTCGGCTCATTCACACAACATAATGCTGCACTGACGTGGTCGTGTTGTTTCTGGGCTCTGAACTGTTGCCTGCACGCTGAGGGGAAATGGCTGTTGATGGTGCTCTGAGCAAGCTGGAGAACATCTCAGAAAGCGCGGGGTTGCACTGTGTGGACAGACCTTTTGTGGTAGATTTTGTACGGTCTTGTTCCCACTGGTCAAAACAGTTAAAGACCTCACTGGTCATGAAAACTCCTTGTGTTCAATGGGAAGGGAAGAGGAGGAATCTTACAAGAAAAAGATATCTCAGCAAATCTCCTTTTTTTCTTTTGTAAATGTATTGATGAAAGTGATTTAGTTTCATTAAAATATATGGTGCATTATGTCAGGCTGTTCACTGTGACTTCAAACAGATCTAGCAAAGGTGATCTTCTCTGCTAAAGAGGGTTGTTGTTTTTTTTCCAACAAAATTATTTTAATTTGAAATGAAATGTTCTTTAGAATAGATTTTGAGATTATATATCAATGCTGTCATCCACCATGCAGGAAGTGAGTGTAAGCACAATCTGTAACATAGAATGATGTACTGCAAAAGAAAAAAAAAAAAGTAATAATTTGTTTCCAGTTAAAACCACACCCCTGTGGTCCAAAAACTGTCTAAGAACACCTCCAAAGCAACCTTTAATGTGTGTGTATGTGCATTAGTGAATTTCTGTTCTCAGTGAAAGAGGACTGCACGTCTCAGCACTCTGAATAAGAACAGAGCATTCAATCTCTCTCCATAGCAAATTCAGCCTTCAACAAGTAAGTTCTTCCAGGGATGGCAGTGATGCAAAACTGCTTTGCAAATGTTTTTCTCAGTTTTGTTGCTAGGTGATGACTTGGAAAACTTTGCTATTCCTGCTGAGAGGTTTAAAAAAAAAAAAAAAAAAACAGGCCTCGCATTAAAAAGTATAAAAAATAGGACATCTTGCTCCGTAACTCCCATTTCCTAACTCCTGGAGCCTGCACCCTGTGTGCCTTCTGCGCTCTCACATGCCCCTCTCTCCCCACTGCCTCAAATCTGCTTGCCAGAAGTTGGAGGCCCAAAGCAACACTTCTATTTCACTGTAAGAAAGAGAGAGAACATTAATCTTTCTATCCCTAACCAAAATAAGCAATTCTGCAAGTGTGTGTTGGTTTATACTGGCTTTTCCTTTCTACTTAAATTTTACTGGGTTTTAATTTTATTAATCCAATCCTTGAATGAACAGATTAATTACTGATTAAATGGCTGCAATCAATTTTTCATATAACAAGAAACAAGAAAGCTTTGGGGATGACCCCACTGCAGTTTACTGGATCATATACCTGGGCTGAATGCAAAATTGCTTGACTCGTAGCATGTTGGTAACTGATGAAGAAAAGATCTAGAGGCAGCACTGTAACATCACATTGGAAGCTCAACGAGTTATCCCTTGAGCCATTTCCAAAGTAGGCCTGTTGGGAGCCGGGGGCAGTGGGTTGGGATGGAATAAGATGCATTTATTCAATCCATTGTTGATTTTTGTGTCTGTGTGTGTCTGTTGGGGCATTTTTGATATCTTATTATCCAAGTTGCCAGAGATGTAACCTTGAACTAACAAAAGGCTAAACAGAGTACACTCAGAAGCAGGTAGCCACTGCTGCTTTCTAAAATCAGAGATGAAAGCCTTATACTATAAACTGAATTTAGGAACAAACACTTTTTACATATTGAGTCTGGACCAAAATATCCATAATGGCTAAAAATTACCATGGTCAGAAGTTAAAGTCAGTGAAGCAAACACCTTCATCATCTCCAGTGAAGTTCTTGACATTTGAGAACATTCAGTTTCTCAAAATGATAGCCATTCTTAAATGCAACTAGCACTGTACAACTCCATTGAAAGACATAAAGCCATGAATTTCAGGCCCTCATCCTGTAAATCTTTGCATTTTATTTTAAAATCTATTCACATGAAAAGCTCCCTTGGCTTCAAAGACATCATTTGTATTCATGACATTACACGTGTGAGAGTTTTTCTGTGATCGAGGTCTAAACCCAGGAGAACCAACAAGTCTCAGTGTCTGACCTAAGTTTCCACCGCCTGGTCCTAGAAAGCTTCTGGTGGTTGTGGGTTTGTCTCTGCTGCTGGACTTGTTTTCTCTCCCTGTGCAGCCTCCACAGCAGATGCACAAGTGCCAGCAGTCACTTCAACACTTCATTAGTTATGGTGTGATGGCAGAAGTTATGTTCTCTCATGTTAGAAAGCAGTAGATTCGATGAGGGGTAGGGAAGAGGAGCTTGTTTGTGAGCAAACGGGATGGGCAGTCATTTCACAAGAACAAGTGGCAGAGACATTGCCCTAAGAGATTGAGGGATTTCTGGCTGCCTTCTTTTTAAAAAAAACAAATTCAAGTGAGAACATCGTCAGTGACAGGTGAATTAGCTCCTCTCCAGCCTTCATTATACAGAGTGGATGGCAACTCTACTCTCAAAGATTCAGAGATGCATTTATTATCTAATTATGTATTCATCACCATGAGAAAAATTATTCATTGCAGCATTGCTGTTCTGTGCAGAATGTTCCAAGAGGAGGGATGGAGCTAGAGAGGAGGCTTTTTGTGGTTGATGGTGTTGAATACTTACTTACCAGTGAGCTTTACATGTGGTTTATAGATCTCTTCTGCTAAGGCTAAACTTCCTCAAAGGTACCAGTTCAAAATTAACTGCTTATTGTCAGAATAACTTAGAGTGGGTTTATTCCACCTTGTAAGTCTTTCAGTCCTTGGTTCTGCTGATGTCAAGGCAGTTTCTCACCAGCATTTGAGTTTTTGTTTTCCTCTCATCACCTGTCTGCAAACAAAATGTTGTGGATCAATTGACTGTTTATCATGCACTGAATCATCCTTAGAAGTTTGCTCCAGTCTACTGGCTACATACTAATGTGTTTTGAACAAGTCTTTAAAAGTATACATCTGTTTAATAATCCAGAATCATTTGGGAAGGCTAACATTGATCTTTGGAGTGCAAAAATTTTGCAGTGGCTTAAAAGAAAGGCAACACAAACAAACACCTTCCTACTCAACATTAGTCAATCTCTAGCACAAGAGTTTAGAAGAAATAGCCACTGTGGGATGACCAGCAAATGAATCTGTGTCACGTACGTGAGAAGGAAAAGGAGATTCTTGTCTTTCAGGTATTTTTAAACAAAGATGGAAAATATTAGTTAATTTAGTCAAATGAAGGTAATTTGTGATAGTGCAATACCTGGCGGAAGCAGCTCACGCAGCAGCTCTGTGAAAGACACCATGTAAAGGACTGTTGAAAGGGGGTCAGAGACTGTCAACGGTGCCTGTGAGCATCCCCCTCCCAGTCTGGTGATGGGTTCTTGCCAGGGTGAGCTGACACAGCAGGAGCTGCACTGCACAGCACCACCGGCTCTGCTCACCTGTTTTCCTGTGGGACCAAAGGCTTACGAAGGTCTGCTGTCCGCATTCATCTCTGTGGCCCCTGCTGAAGACTTTTGAATTCATTTGCTGATTTCATCTGAACTTGACAAGAACATAAAGGTCTCAAAGATCAGCAAGTTCCTATGGGTTTCAAGAGGTTTCCAATTAGTCTTGAGGCAAGGGCCCAAATTGTAGAAAATCAATATAGGAGAGAAAAAAAACACGTATAAATTCCCAATTATGTCAAATACTACTGGAACTTCATCCTCAGACACTAAAGGCAATGATGAGAGGTAAATGTGTAGAAAACCAGACTTCATTGGCTTCATCATCTTGCAGAACTACTTGTTCAGTTTTAGGTGGGTTAAACAACCATAGGAGGAGTTTGGATGCTGCAAGGACAGTGGGATCTGGGAAATGCGTGGGGACAGCGGATGCTGGCTCCAGCAGTGCTGTTACTAGAACAGGCACATTCAGAAATCCATGCAATGAAGCGTCCAAACCCAAATGACCTCATTGCCCTCAAATGAAGACAGTTATGAAAGAAGGTACAATTGTCCAAATGCTTGGAAATTTGGAGCCTTGGAGCAAGAAAATAAAAGCCTGGATAGCTAAGACAGCAGATGAGCTAATGATTGGTTTGGATTACATTATGAGTGGTAACTTTATATTAAATGCCAGGAACAGTATGTGGAAACTCCCTTTAAAGATGTGTCTTGGATCAAACAAGTGATTTGCAGGCAATTGGTTTGCTGTGAATGAATTTTCCAAGGACAGATAGTGTGATAATGGCTACGCACTGCAGGAGTTTTCCAGGAGGATGTTTAAAGACTGAGTGCTTTGCCATGGATTTTAGCTGTGCAAGGTCACATTGGTCTGCAGCAGAAAGAGGACCTGTCTATTTTCCAAATCCACATTCCTGACAAGCAGCCAGAAGCAGAGAGGAGCCCTGCAGTGGCATGAGTGATCCAGAGAAATCAAGGAGATACCAACACAGACAGAGGAGATGGTGATTTGCCAGGGTTTTCATCAGAAGGGTCTGCTGCAGAGCTGTACCCATAGCCGGAGAGCAGCAAAACCATCTCAGGAAGCCCGCAGTTTGGCCATGGCAGAGACTCACCCAAGCTCTGTGCCAGCCAGATCCAGGTGAGAAGCTTTGTTGGTGTGGCAGAAAGTAGCAAGCCACGGTGGGTGCAAGGTGAGCTAGTTCAATCTGTGCTAGTGTTGGGTGAGCAGCTGCTGGCTCTGCTCTGGGCAGCTTGGAGCAGGGGCAGAGCAGGACCCAAAACAAAAATAACATCAGAGAAATCAGCCCAGTAATAAATGCTTCTCAGTGCTACTGGAGAAGGCAACAGCACAAATATTATACAATGTATTGAAAGGGCAATACCTGATTGCAGAAAAAGCCTCCCTTTCCTTTACAGGAATTAGATCACTGCTGAGGAGGTGCTGCTGAAGTCGTCTCTGACCGGTGCCACCCCCACTCACAGGGAGTGTTGTCACTGATACTCGTTATTTGCAGTCAGGATGCACTCTGGACTTCTTTTCTTTTAGAAAATAGTTTCCTCGTTCAAAAAATTATGTTTCCATCACACTGAAGGTAATCACAGGTGGAAATCAAATTTTTCAAGTAATTTTTTCAAATAGTTTCAGCAGAGGAAGGAATTGGAGTGAAATCGCTGATGCCTTTCGCACAGGTTTTGTCACTGAGCTGGTAATTGAAGGAAGAGACCATTGATGAGATATTTCAAGGCTTACCCTTCATCCTTTGTTTTTGTTGCAACTACTCAAAATTGTATTTTTATTCAATTTTAGGGCAGAAGCAGCCAAATGGATCATACCCCTCTACATGAAGCACAAGTATTTTTCCTCCTTTTTTTTAATTTTTATTTTTAATTTTTCTATTTTGTCAAGAAAGAGGGAATACACTGTCTTTGTTCTGCCCTGGCTGGTTCAGCAACCAAAACAGGCAATGCTTGCCCAGCACTGGCCAGGAGAAAACACGAACAGGTCTACATACTATGACTCTCCAGGATTGTGTCCATGGAGAGAGAGCTTGTGGAGGGCTGGAGCAAGCATGGTGTTCCCCTCCTGTGGGGCCAGGCAGCCCCAGCATGTGTGTGCCAGGGGAACATCTGTCTCCAAAGGAGCTGAGGTTTTCTATCACCCCAAGTTGTTAGACGTGTTAGTTTTGCCTCTGAAGGAGCGGGTGTGCTGTCACTGAAATGGCCTCTGGAGCCACTAAGGGATTCCCAAAGGGGGTACCCTGATATCTTCATACCGTGTTTGGAAATGGTTTGGTCACAGAGGGCAAAATCTAAGTTTAAAGGTGATCTGTGTTTAGGTGATGAAGATAAATCAAAGGATGCTGATGGCAGTTATCATTAGGTAGAAAAATAAAATTATTTGTTGCTGTGGACATAGTTTAAGGGATCCCTGCCACGTGACTGAGAGGAGATCAAAAAGGGGGAAAAAAACCTGTAGAGGTTTACATGGCACCAGAATGGCTTCATTTTTTCATGTGAATGGCTTGGATGTGCTGTGGTTCATAGCTGAGGCTCTGTGGATGTGATGAGTAAAGCTGGGGTGGAAGTTTCGTGAGGGGTTCATCTACCCACAGCACCAAGTTGGTTTTCTCATGATGCTACAGACCGAAGAGTTCCCACTCACTGGCTCGTCTCGGCTGCTCCCTCCTGTCCCTGTCCCGACCGGTGAAACCGCTGCCTGTGGGGCCACATTGTGAGCTGGCTGAAGCAGCCGATCTTCCCGGAAAATAACCTGACACGAATGGAAATTTCTTTTCAGCTGCATCAGCTCTGCGATCTGCTTCACTGTGTTGTGGCAACACATCTAAGGGGTGGCATAGACCGTAACGGGCAGCGGGGCGTGGGAATATTTTAGTTTGATATTGCCATCGGACCTAAAAGCCCGCACTTGAATGTCACTGAAATTCAGGGAAAGTGAGCACCACTTTTCTTATAGGGTCACTATGCAAAACAGTCTAAACTTCTTTCAGAAATCAGGATAAAACAACCGTGGCTTCTAATTCAAACACACCAGCACTGAAAATGTAGTATCTGCCAAGCCCACGGGAAAGGGCTGCGGTGGGTGTCTTTTGGTGGCAGCTGGGATGCTGTAGGCAGCACTGAAGCAAGAGTTTTCAAATAGGCTTCAAAAAATAAGTAATTTGTCTGTTTTTCTCCCGTGTTCTGACTCATTCGGGATCACATTTTATACCTAAACAAGAATCCTTTTAAAAATATAATCAAAATGACTCCAGAAGTTAGGGCTTCAAGCAAAATAGAAATGTATTGAGACTGACACTAAAAGTGTGGGAGTTGATAACTCCAACACATTTACTTGTAACTGCTGTCAGGATTTTGAAATTCAGTTGAGTTGAGAGGTTTCATGAAGCAGCTAGTTTAGAAACATTTGAAGTTGGGTAGTTGTGCCTTAGTCCTAATTGCAAGTGGAAAGAAAGGCGTGTTTAAAACAACAATCTCCTCTTTTCTCTGGGTCCCAGTGAGCAAAAGGAAAGCTTTAAATAAGACTTTGTTGCAGAATTTCCACTCCTAGCACTGAAGCATTATAGCCCCACTTTGTTTTTTTTATTCTTTTTATTTCTTTCCACTATGAGAAAAAGGCAAGTTCACTGTAAGTTGAAAAGCAAACAACCAGGCTAGGAATCTCTATGTACCAAGCAGATGGGCGCACATGGCCCTTTTTGGGATACTTGGGCCAGTCTCCTTAACCACAGCTTGTTTTGCACTGCGTATCACTGCACACAGGCCATTGTTGCCATGCACCTGCCTGTAATTTTGGAGGTTCGTCTACCTCCAGCAAACTATATTTAAAAACTCAGTGCTGATTAGAGGGGAAAAAAAAAGTTCAGGGGAAGGGATTTCCTAGTTCACAAATAAGAATGTGCAGTGGAGCACTTACTAAGTAAACAAAACATGGGCAGCTGAGAGAAATCAATTTAGCTGAACAAACAATGTTCCATGTAATGAACTACTAATTATCCTTTTATGCCATGTCAGTCTGAATGATTACAGAGCTGTGCAGTTTAATTTGACGTTTGAGCATTGCCTTGCTCCATTAGCCTCATATAAAGCTACAACACGTTGAGAGGAATTAAAAAAAAATGGTGGTGGGTTGGGGGAGAAGGGGGCTGTATTTATCCAGAACTAAGTAAGCACCTGTAGCAGTTATGCGGAAAAGAGCTTCTTCATTTTTCCTTCTTTGGGCTTTTTTAAATTCTTGATTGTGGGGAAAGGGGCAACACTTGGGAGACGTGAAGGAGCATTTCTGATGCTCACAGCAAACTCCTTCAGTGTGTTGATAACATCCAGGTCTTTAGACCCTGCTTTAGACTGTCATCAAGGACTAGAATAAATAAATTGTGTCGATCAGACACACAGATCAGGGAGAAAGTGGATGGTAAACAATACATTGTGGGAGCAAATATCTTTCCTTGGATACTTTCTTTTTACTGGTGATTTGCACACAGTAGGTAAATCAAATCCCTAGGTGCTTGGGAAATCTCATGGTTAATCTAGGACTGAAGGACATGTATTATAAATACTGCTTTATTATCATACTGTTTGTCCAACTACCTGTACTGATAACAGGATTAGAGGGAATTAACATATAGAGAAAGCTAAAGACAGTTTGTTTGGATACATATTACGGTTATTAACTCTAGGAGTACCAGAGCAGTACCCATAGTCTGATACAGAGCTACATATTTTGGACTAGATTTATGTTTCACAAAAGGTAAGTCAAGCCCATCATCACCAAAGTTCTAGGGGAAATTTCCATGGGAAAAGTACAGGTGCAAGGAGGGCCATGCCCCACGTCTAGTTAATATACCAACATGTGAAACAGTGCCATAGGGGATAAATATGACCCAAGTGTCCAATGATAATATTTATGAGGTTGCATTCATGTAAGTACAAATCGAAAAGCAAATGTTTAAAACCATTTGTTTTGTTTTTTTTTCTGATATGTGGACTGTTGAAATATGTGCCATGACACCCTCCAGGCTTGCTCTTCTCACAGAGTGAATATGGATGAGAACTCCCAAGTTGTTAGGATAATATTTAAAGAAAAGCCTTTTCAAAGCATCTATTTAAATTTTATTTTAAATCTCAAGGACAATGAGTAGCAACATGAATGGAAAAAGAATGAAGATAAAGGAAAGTAAAAAACCTCCCCAAAACTGTGAAGCTCAGTGATCCAGTCCGCTACTTTGGCTCAGACCTTACTCATATGAGGTCAGAGCCTTGGCACGGGCAAGCAGATTTCAATGAAGAATCTCTTTTTCGTCAGCTAAGGATGGGGCATGAACACACGTGCAGAGGGCACAGTGGCCCCTCTCTCACATCTGCTGTTGACACAGAGCGTGCTCCTTTTGGCCACCCTGGGCCACTCCAGGGCCTCCATCCTGGCCCTCTTCATTTTTTTATTATTACTTTTTTTAGGTCTGTTGAGAAATATCAGTTTGACAGCCCTGAAGTCTGGGGGCTGTTTATCCACCACAGGGGTACTGCAGAAGTGGAAATTTTCCTGACGAGAGGCTGCATCCCTGGCGCCGTTCAGCACAGGTGACCACGGCGGCAGCATGCTGGTGTGTGGGGATCTGTCTGCTGCACGTGCCACAGCCCCATGCTGCTTGTTTGGGGGGTTTTATGTAGAATCCAACACCCCCACCACGAGGTGATACAATTATTTTTTTTTTGGACGATGGGGTGGGAAGTGGTTCTTTGCTTGTTTGTTTTGGTGATTATCCCATTAGGCTGGATTGAAGCTGAGCTGAGTTTCAGTTCTGCTGCAAGGCATGATGGAGCTGCAGGCTCTTGCCCCAGGGCTGAACTGTCCCCTCTTTTCCTTCCTAATGTACATTAGACACATTGGGGCCTTTCTCTGCTGTGCATTTATAACTCCCATTGACGCTAATGGGTGTGACATGTGTCTATCCAGTGGAGAATAGACCCCATTGACTACAGCAGTTCCCCGGCCTTGAGCGATGCTCGTCACTTGATTAAGCCAAACTAATGAGGCACGACCAGGGCCAATGGGAGTGTGTGGGACTCGGGCGTTGCACAAGCTGGTGCAAACCTGCAGCTTTTCCATGGGCTGGGTTTTGTTTTACCAGGCAAAGATGCAGGATGCCGTGGGATGGGGTGCACAGTAATGGGTGAAAAGGGTTCACCATCACTGATGACAGCACCCCAATTGCCCTCTTCTAGTGGCAACTATACTTGAGAGTCTCTTGTGTGCTCAGCAGTGTTTAAAAGTTGGTTTGATCTTGGCTTTTGCTCAGTGTCTTTCTACACTGGATTCTGAACCTGGCCCTACGGCTCTTTCTCTGGGGCATATGTATGGATGTATTTTTGGCTTTTTAGCAGGCAGCCCACAAGTGGCTAAGGCAGGCAGCATCCTTTTCACCAACATTAAACAGCATCAGTTTGGGAAATGGGAAAGGCAGGGAAAAGCAGAGACCCTGCAGTGAGTTCTTCTTGCAGGTTGCCCACTCTGCAAGAAAAGCCACTGTCAGCATGGTGGCTCCTCAGCTGGGTGCATTGCTGGCTACCACCTCCCAGTGCAGATCACCTGCTGTACTGGGAGGGAGCTGGAGGAATGTGCAGGGCTGGAGCCTCTTTTTCTTTGCCTGGCCCAAAATCAGCCAAACTGGGCCAGATGCAGGTACCCAAACTTAAGTGCTTGGGAGCTCAGCCTGAGCGTGACTGTGCTTGCAGAGGAACAGGTTGGGAGGAAAATCAAGTGCTAGGAAGAGGCTGGCACCTCACAAACTAGGAGCATGGAACATGGTCCCTGTGAACAGGCATGTACTACATATGAGCACAAGATGCTGCTTGCTGAACTGAGGCCAGGAACCCTGGCTTTCCTGCAAAACACAGCATCATCCAGAGCCGCTGTGGTAATACTAGGGCACAACCTAGTAGTTCAGGGCCAGACTACAAAGGCAAGATAGATCAGTTGTAGATCTTGAGAGAAAACAGTATTAAAGAAACCTAAATTCTATTTTAAGACCGGCTGTTTAGGAGAGGTTGAGAAGTTGCCTGTACTTTCCCCTGTACTTTACCTGCTGGTACATTCCAGGTCAGAGGAGGTTTGTATTTTTGTCATATAGCAATACTTGCCTTTATGTAAGTGCTGCTAAGAATAAAATTAGCAGTGGGAGAAAAACATCAGTTTGATGTCTAAATTTGGAAAACTTGATGAATAAATCTATTAACTTCGTTGTGGAGAGAGAAAAGAATAGCAGCCCTTTGTTTAAAGAAAAGATAAATATAAAATAAGAGCTGATTGCTCTCTCTGGTTTTCTGAGGTGGGTTTTTTAGTGTTCTCTTGTCCCTTTAAGAAGATAAAAATATATTAATTGACTGTTTTATTCGCAGGACTGTGGCTTGGAAGATATGGTCAGCTGGATCCAGGAGACTTTATCAAATGCTTTCAGCATCTGCAAAGAGAGAGAGCAGAGTGGGACAGAGGGTTCATTCACTTAAATAAGAGTCTCCCCAGAAATGAAGTGCCAGCCAGGTGTATGGCACCACCGCTGTCCTTGCGGGCACAGTCACAGAGGGCAACCCCTGTCCTATCTCTGATGGGATGCAGCACAGGGCTCTCCAAGGTTTGGCAGAGGGACTTCAAGCTTGAAACTGCCCCAGGCATCTCCAGTGTCCTCCCACCCCTGCATCCCAGGCTTTGTGGGACTGTGTGCTCCAGTCAAACCCCATGGTGATCAGAGTATATACATGAGAGTCTTCTGGCTTTGTCTAGAGCTGTAGAGAACACAGCCATCTGCTCCTCACGAGGCAGGTGCCTCCTTCTGCCTGCCACAAACTATAGAACAAAGCAGTAGAAGTCCTCATCACAGACCGTAGCATTTTATGGCAAGCACCGTCTTCCTTTGCCCAACATCTCTGGCAGCTGTGCCCACCGCTTTTCTTAGCATATCCAGAACAGGTCACTTTTACCTTTACTGGTAAATTAAAGATTATTTGTGAAGCAAATGAGGTTGAAAACGAGTTTAGAAACGGAAAAAATTATTAGTCAGGTACTAGATTAGTCCTGGTCTATTCTAAGAGCTGGATAACTTCCTAGTCATCCCATCTGTTTTTCACTGGAGGTCCCTTATTTTTGTGCCAGCTGTTAGGGCTGCAAGTTCCACATTCAAGTGCTGTGGAAATGCTCTCTTCAACCTCCTCCTTCTTTCCTCTCATCCTAATTGTTCCCTCTAAATCTTCTTGGAGTAAGAAGCTGGCATATGAATGTGAATGTCCTGTTTAGTTGTTCTTCTCAAGTGGCAGCCTTAGGTGCTTAATGACCATTTCCCTCTCCTGTTTTGTACTAAATTGGCTGGGCATGGAGGAAAGTCCGTGCATAAACTAAGTGAATACTGTTTATGTTTTTCCTGTAGCTGCTCTTTGGACACCTACGGGTCATTAATTCCTTTGTTCCCAGCCAACCTGCCAGCTGGCATCTCTCCTGCCCAGTTAGTGCCATTCCCTTCCTGTGGGCTGCTGACCCATTCCCACTGAACCCCACTACAGGACGTGTTTGGGAGGGACCGCTCTTGGGATCTTACTAGCTTTCTGCTGAGACTAGAAGTGATATAACCGATACAGTCATAATACAGATAACCAGGAGCTCTGTCTGTTTTCCCAGCCTACCCTCTACATATTGGCGGTGTTAAATGAAAGAGTAATATTATTACTTTGGTGAGGGCATCGAGCCATGCTAGCAGGTGGATGCCACTGCTGAAGAGAGGCTAAGAGCTACGCTGTGACTATAGATCCATCACACAAAAGCGCAAAAGTATTACTGCAGCCTCCGAGAAACAGCCTCTGATGAAGGAAAGAAAATCAGCGTCATCTCATGACACTGCTGTTCCTGTAGGCTGTGAATTTAAAAGGCAGGCTGAGGAATGGAGCATGGAAATCCCTGCTGCTCAGGAGCGAGACTATTTTTCTCCTTTAAGAACATTTGCTCAGCTTTTTGATTTCCAGTGTTTCCAGTTGCCATATCAACCTGCGAAATTTGCCTGGCAATTGACAGCATATCTTTTAACAGAAATTTACAAATTTAGTTGCATCAGGTCCAGCATCTGATTGCTGGGATTTCACTTTATCTTATTTTACTCCTGGTATTTGCTTTCGAACTCACATTAGCAGATGACCAAGGACCCCTACCCTTCCTTTGACCAGGCACATCTCAGGCTCTGCAGTCCATGTGGAGAAATTAGGCACCAAGTCAACATTCAGCAGACATCAGTAGCAGGATAACGCCTGCAGGACACGTCCTTCTCGGGTAGCAGGCTGGGAAAGGACACAAGCATCGACAGAAACACTCTGGCTTAAGCCAAGTGGCAATTTCAGCTTTTATGTTGCTCTGAAGAGCGGGCGCAGAAGGCACAATGGAGGGCAAGGAGGTTTCTCCTGGCTTTGCTGTTAGTATGTTGGGCTTTTTGAGCCTGCACCTATCCCCGTTTCCCTCCCAGAACTGCTGGGATGGGGAGGAATAGGGTGGAACAAGAGCCCACCTTCCCCCCATCCATCCATCGACGTCCTCTATCCAGCCCTGGCCATTCATGGGCTGCTGGTGTAAATAGGGCCTGAATCTGCCCCAGTGCAGATGACTCTGTGGGGACTTTTCTGTGGTGAATATATTGCTTGGTTTGTTGTGGGTTTGTGGTAGGCTTTTTCTTTAAAAGGAATAAGAATAGAAAACAAGAAAGTCAAAAAGCCCTGAATCTTTACCTTTTTGAAGTGGAGACACCGCCACAGCAGGACATAATGGCTCACTGTGGTGGTGGTTTGCCTGAGAGCCTGGAGATTTATGTAATGAGAAACACAATTCCTGCAAAGAACATTGTTAAATCTTTTCAAAATTTCAGCTATAAGCCATTTTATTGCTAATAATATGGCTAGATTCTCCTTTTGAAGAATCTGGGAATGTTTGACAAGAGCAGAAAATGGAGAGGACTTGAGGCACCATAATCTGTATTTTCCATTTACCTTGCTTGAAGCTTGAACAACACATGTGCCACAAATGATTTGTTTATTCCTAAGCGCCCCCAAGGAGCCCAGTCTCCATTCTCAGGCATATAATGGCTATTCAAATGAAAGCTTTAATAGATTGTTGCAGATCTGATATCAATGCGGTGAGAGAAAGAGATATGCAAATATTCGAAATTAAACAAACTAGCTCCTGCCCTTTGCCTTTGGAGGTGCAGTCTCAAATCTGGACGGTGTCACCAAAGCAATGAGTTTGTTGATGCAGCTCTCTGGAGAACTAGTTCCTTTTTTTTCCTTTTTTCTTTTTTTTTCTTTTTTTTGCCTGACAAAGCTTTCACATTGTTTGAAATATTTTCTGCCTGTAGCACTCATGAGCAAGGAGAGTCCCAACTGGGGCTGAAATTCATGATATGTTCTGATTTGAGACTGAGGAACGTTGGTGGGAGAGCTCCTGCTGTGCTGATTTGCTCCATGCCATCTTAAACCAAGGCCCTTAACCTCAGTGCATTCCCCTGGGCATTTCCCCATATGGTAGAAACAATTTTGGAAGAGTGGCACAGTGGAAAGCTTGCAGTGGGAGTAGAGGTGAAGTTCAGTTTGGGGTTACAGTCTAAATAAAATTTGATTCTCTCCACCCTGCAAGACAGTTTAGGGACTTCACTGGTTCTTAACACGGCCCCTGTTCCTTGTTCTCTCCCTGTAGTGTTTGAGAACTGGGCCTGAAAACCACTTCAAAAATATAAAAATAACATGTCATCCACCTAACCATTGAAACTGTGCCAGCAGCTACTGTGTGCATTGAACAGCAGGGAAAAATAATAATTTTACATCAAAAACACCATAAAAGTTTTCAGTGTCTTCTAGGCTCTTGTAAAACTGCTATTATCTTGTCCAACCCCCAAGGCTTTTTGTGCAATTATCAATTACGCTGTGTGGATTTCAAAAAAGGCAGTGTCTGAAACACGGGCCACGTGGGGGATCGCACAAACAGCAGCGGTCGCACGGCTCTGCCTGGTCGGCAGGAGGTCCCCAGGCACCTCGGCTCTGACGCAGGCTCCTGGCTCAGGGGCAGAAGTCCTCAGAGCATCCCTGTACCTCTGCTGCCATCCTGTCTTCTGCACTGTGATCACAAGAGCTTTGAAGCAAGGCTTGCCTCTTGCTCCATCAGCACTGCTGATCAACCAAATGTTCCCAGCAGTTATGAGTGAGACTCAACCTAACATACCTCCAGATATCCGCAAACATCTAGAAAGCCTATGACCTATAGTATGAGCAATCAGAAATGAAGAGAGAGCCAAATGCTCAGAAGGAAGCAGGAGGAGGACCTTGCTTCTGTTGGGATCTGTGAACAGTCTTCTTGCTGTAATAGACACCAGAGTATGTCAGAAGTAGTGTGGGAAGGTGGACTTGCATCTCCTTCATTAACATTAGCCAGGGCTGGCCATCCTGGGTTTGGGGCATAGAAGATCTGATGAGAACCAAAAAGGAAAATGCCCAATAGTAAAATGATAGGGAAAAGAACATCTTCCCGTGTGAATGGTATCATATAGAAACGTTCCGCAAAACTGTATGTTGTGACAGTGTTTGCAGCAACAGTCAAATCCCACCTTTGAATGTGGTTAGACAGTTGGCTTCTACTTGGAATTAAAGGCCATCTCTGAAAACCATGGCCGTGTTTAAACATGAAGTGGGACATAAATTTTATGGGCTGTGACCACCAAAAAAAAAAAGCTGACTTACAGTGGGAGAGGATTAGGATGGGACATTCCCATGAAGTCCTCCCTGCTCTCCAGAGGTGCCCAGTCTGTTCCTAGAGGGCCTGGACACCCAGCACTCCTGTGTACTTCCCTTGACACTCGGGGGTGGTTAGTGTTTCTGAAAGATGGATTTAAAGGCTTCAGACGAGGGATGTTTCTTTTGGCATGTCACAAGCACAAGAGAGAAGAAAGAAAATGGACTTCTCCAAAGTTCTTCCCAAATGCATGCCCAATTCAAACAAATTTGTCCAGTTTCTTTGCAACTGAGAATTCCAGATCACAGGTAAGTCTAGCACAGACTTCCCTAATACCATCACCAGCTGCACTGAACCCTTGCTAAGCAGCGTATAGCAGCAGATTTGTATAGGAATTTTCCAAATAAGCATTTTTCTACTTCAAAAATATTCTTTAAAAACTGATACATCTTGTGAAAAGCTCTTGATTTTGGCATATCTCATTTTCAGTTTAAGACATTTTGACCTGGTCAACATTTTATAACGGAAGACATTATTTTTCTAATTGGCATGTGCAATTTTGTAGGTAAAAATATATTAAGGCAAAAATAATATGATATAATGCCAAAATGTTTCATTAAAACCTAAGCAGCATATAACTGTTTTTTGTTTCTTTCAGACTGCTGGTTTTCAGCAACTGAGATTACCATTTTTGGTCATATTTAAGACAGTGGAGAAAATGTGACATTCTGAAATGGTTGCGAGATTCGGTTTTCCACTAAGCTCTCCTCAGATGAGTTTGTAGAAATTCTTCTTTCTTCTCCATCCTCCCTGGCTCTGTTTCCATGCAATTCTGTTCACACTGTTCTCCAAGACAAAAATCTGAGACAGGCTGAGATTTGTGCTAATGGTGAGTGCCCATCTTTTTTATTTTTTTTCTTTACATAAAACAATTTCCTAAGGCATTGAAATGGGGCTGATAAAAAGCAGCTTTTAAAATTCGTTCTAGTAAATTGTTGTAAGCCAGACCATAAAGTCTCATAACTGTAGGTTTGCCCTTAATTGTACCTCACCGACAGCCTATTTTCCTTCTCTTCTGCAACCAGTTCCCTCTTTCTTTGAGCGCAAAACGTGTTGTATGCGACTTCTGAAAGATTTGTGAGGTTTCACACAAATTGAACAAGATCTGCAGGTAAACACTGTCACCTAGTGGAGAAGCAGCATCAATTTTCCCAAAGTGTGGAAGAAAGTTTGTCCGTGTACTTTTCCATTTTGTCCAAGAAAAATATTATTTCAAAATTGAAAGAATCCACTACTGAGAAATTGCACTATTTCCAAATCGGTGCAGAATGAAGGGTGCATAATGTGGTGGCCAGTGCTCAGCTGATATATAGGTCATGTGCACAGGCACAGATCCAGCCACATCAGCAGATACAAAAGTGGAGAACCGACACTCCAGCTCAGTGCCTGAATAGCAAAAGGCTGATTTCCTGGATGTGTAAAGGTGTTCCAGGCTCCACACCATCTCCTTTGCCCTCGGCTGCCCCTCTCCAGGCACAGAAAACAAGAGAATGTCAGCAGGTGCCTTTGCTGTGCAATTAGCTCATTAGAGGGTGGGATGATGACTTTAGAGATGTGGTGGTAGATATCTGAGAGAAATGGTGCCTAGAGAGAGCAGGAGGTACAATAAGGCTTGAAGAGCCTTCCGAGTAGGAGGTAAAAGTCTGGAAATTCAGGGCATGATAGACTCAAACAAGGGTAAAATGTTCTAGAAGGAAGGATACGCTCCTGCAAACTAAAGGAGACTGCGTATCCTGGAGAACACTTAAAGTACTTAGGTTTATGCTTTCTAACTAACTTGCTCTCAGGATCCCTCGGAGTCAAGCTGAATTTGAACTGAAAGCACTCAAGGAAGAAATTAGTATAAACAGAACTATGTAGAACAGTTCTTCAGTTCCTGGAAACTGTTTGGGAAAAAGAAAAAAAAAAGAATTCAAGAAACAAAGGTGAGAGCTCAGGTAACTCAGTTTCTAAACAAAATGGATACAGGCATTCCATACTTTGTGCAGGGTGGATGGGAAAGTGGAGGTTTTTTGATCCCCTTTCCCAACCCCTCCTTCTTCCTCCTGTAACATCATCACTGCAGCTTATGAGCAGAACCTGGGAGAAGGGTTGGACATATCAACTCTATGGTTACAATTTCATTTGTGTTTTTTTCTGGAAATCCTTCTAATCTAAAATCCCTCTGCTCCTTTCCTCACAGCTTGATGTAGCTGCTGCCCATACAGCTCCTCTTAACAGGGTAGCGAGGGCACAGCACCGAGAGGGGAGGCAGCGAGGACCTGTCAGTGGGAGCAGAGAGCTCATCCTGCCTCTAATGTTGGAGCAGGCTGGTTCTCTGCTGTTATCGCCCAGTGCAGGCAGATATGGGCCTTTGGCTGCTGTTGGATGATGAGATCATAAGATCATTCAGGTGGGAAAGGATTTGGAGGGGTTTACAGTTCAACCCCCTGCTCAATCAGGATCACCTGAGACCAGGACAGGCTGTTCAGTACAAACCTCAAGGGATGGAAAGAGATGGCACAGCCTCTCTAGGTAACATGTACCAAAGCTTGACTATCCTCATGATGATATAGTTTTTCCTTATATCTAATCAGAATGACTCTTTCCAGTTTATGTCTGTTGCCTCTTATTTATGTCCACCATGTGCATGTCTACCATGCACTTCTGGACTGATTTCTCTTGCTGATATCTGTGGGTTTGCTGTCTCAGTCAGCTACTCTGCCTGTGATTAAAAGAAGCACTGCCAAGAGCTCTGCTATGTTATACGGCCCTGACACAGGCAAAACCATGATTTTACTGGTTTCATTCATGACTTGTTTAAGACTTGCTGAGATGAGAATGGGGGGCTGCATGTTCCCGTTGGAAATTTCTTCCCAGCATACTTGATTGAATTGAAAAATGCATTTGTGTAGCGGTGTAGAATGGAGGCTTCAGTTGTGGTCCTGTTGTGGTCTGCAAAACCAAGCCCTGGTGTGCACCCCATTGAGGGGTTTGACAGGAGATAATACAAGACACAGAAAGGGGCAGGAGCACAAGCTATTGAGATATTGGAGGCACATTGAAAAAGCACTTGAAGGGGAGCAAAAGCATCGTTCCAGTGATAGCTCTTCCCGGCCCAAGAGGCAGCAGGCAGGAAAACG